>NC_133537.1:317455045-317766712 GCF_048544455.1 Silene latifolia
TCTCAATTGCATGAATTTCATTTTCAGTGAGAGAAATGAGGTGTGAGCAATCTAAGGTAGATTCATCACTTGTAATCACTAGAACTCCAAGAGGATTCTGAGTGTTGTTGGGTTTACCTCCTGGTGGTATTGGGAGTCGACCATCTTCAATCATATCTTGAAACACGTGTTTCAACTTGAAGCATTTTTCTGTGTCGTGCCCTTTGCCCCTATGGTATTCACAGTATGAATTTTCATCCCAAGACTTGGACTTCCTTTCGGGTTCGGGAGTAGGTCCAATGGGTTGGAGTTTACCTTGCTTCATTAACCTTTTTAGAGCGTTGGAGTAAGTATCCCCGAGGTTTGTGAATTTCCTTGGTGGGGTAGTTTTCTTGGATGGCTCGAGAAGGTTAACTTCGTCGGTCTTGCTAGTAGAGCCGTATGAACGACTCGTGGACCCTTGATATCCTCGACCTACCGTTTTGGACAAGAGTCCTTTACGGATGTCATCTTCAATCCTCGTCCCCAATACGGTTAAGTCTTTGAAAGTCTTGATGTTTTGATATCTCAAATGATTGGCATAGATGGGTTTGAGATTATCCACAAACTTTTCCACAAGAGTAGCCTCATCCGGGCGTTCAACTAGTTGGGTGCTAGTCTTTCTCCACCTACTTAGGAAGTCGGTGAATCCTTCTTTGTCATTTTGGGTAAGAACCTCTAGAGTACGCATGTTGACTTGGATCTCGGCATTATCCGCATATTGTTTAGAGAACTCGATTGCGGCGTCTTCCCAAGTAGCGACCTTCTTGTGATCTAAAGTGTAGAACCATTGCTTCGGGATGGTGTCAAGAGATGAAGGAAAGATCCTTAAGAACATCTCGGGTTTGATGCCTTTGATAGACATGTAATCCTTGAAGGCACGGATGTGGTTCAAAGGGTTCTCGTGTCCCTTGAACTTAGGGATATCCGTCATGTTAAAGTTAGTTGGCAATTTGGAATTGACGGCTTCATATTTGCGATTGTTCTCCCTATAAATGTCATCACCCTTAAGGTACATCAATTGCTCCTCTACGTATTGGAGTCTTTTCTCAGCTGCAGTCATTCCCATGAGAGGATTCTCATCCCTAGATTCATCATCGGAATTACGTAGTACTTCACTTTCATGAGGAGGCAACCTTCCCTCAACGGAAAAGATACGGCCTTCGATAAGCTCAAGGCGGTCATATGTTTGTTCTTGGGTAATTTGCATTTGGGCTAGCGCGTCGAGGATTCGATCATTACCGTCTTGAAGGTGGTGGAGATTCGTTTCATCACTTGATCCGGGCATCTTGGGAACTGGATAAGAGATCGGCGATGAATCAAAACACGATCGACCATTCTATCACACTTGCTAAAAGAGGAAAAGTTTTGACTCGTGAAGTGGGTGTGTGCCACTTGTGTTGAGTGAGTTTTGAAGAAAGACAAGGTCTTTGAAAATGTGTGTCCTAGTCAACTGTAGTGTAGTTGTAGGAGTGGACTCGAGGTGAGGCCTTGAAATGGGCTTGTGGCCCGAATTTTGACACGACAAACGGACAGAGTTTTGACCGGATTTTGCGCTAATTGGAAGCCCTATTTCGAAATTCTTGTTTGAAAAACGGTTTTGATTTTTGAAAATTCGTCATGGTTTTGTTTAGAAATGGTGATCACATAAGGTTTACACATTTATACAAGCATTATAACGGGATGCTGAGTGCATTTAAAGGGGATTTGGTTTAAAGGGTAGGTTGCCATACCGAACCATCAAACCCGAAGTCTGTGGAGAGGCTCGTGCCAAACAAGAGTAAGGCCGATTCCTAGTCCATTTCCTCAAGTAGTGAAGGCCCTTAATACAAACAAGAGTAAGCATCATGGTATGGATGACGTCAATCGCTATCCATCCTTAGGCCCAAATAAGAATTAGGACCGTTTAGACGGGACGATTGGTCGAATGGGTTGGGTTGGGCCTAGGAAGGCCGAGTTAAACGGTCTAGGAAGACCGAGTTATGAAAACCGACAATTGTCTTGTACAAACTATTCCCTAACCTTGTTCAAGTTTCACCCTTGGCTACACGTAAGTGTATTATCCCTAGCGGAGTCGCCAAACTGTGGACAAGCGGGCCGCCCACGGGGCGCTTGGTGAGAACGAAACAAGCGTTTGCATTTTGTATGGAGTCGCCACCAATTTTTATGGGAAATTGGAACCGTTCGAATACCTCGTGTCATGTCAAGACACAAAGTAGTGACATGAACACTAAGCAATCGTTACCCTTAGCATTCTATGTCTAGAATGACTCTCGTGGATGCCAATGAACACGGGTGCTCACGGAGATCTGGATTAAGGGGTGAGGGTACATATTAGGAAGCTCTTTTGATCGAACACCTAATCCCGCCCGCCTCGATAGCGGCCTCTACTAATGATTAGGGAAGTTATTCGTACTTGATATATCGTCGGCTATATGCATGCAATGCAACATCCAAGTTTTAATCCTAGCATGTGAAAATTAACTAAGTCGGTTGACACGTAATTAGCATGCAATTGGGTCAAAGTAGGAATTTAAGGTTGATTTACATGTGAAAACATACAAATGATAAAAGAAATACAATAATTATAAATTACAATAATGAAAATTACATTAATTACATTGGAATAGGCAATTTATGTCGAAAATACCTTTAAAACGGGTGATTTGAGAAAAAGAATAAAAGAATTACGAACAGAAGAGAAGTGATATTACGGATAATAGTCGATTAATACGTAATCTAATTAAATTATGTGAAGGCAGAAACGGAGTTCAGGGACAGAACTCAGCCAGGAACAGGCGCAGCAGAGCTGCGTCTTTTGGAATAGGCGCAGCAGACGCTGCGTCTGTTCCTTGGCTCAGTTCTGGCTGTGAAGCCGTGATTGCAAGCCGTTAATATCGATTGGTGATTTAAAGGATTAATTTAATTATTTACTCGGATGAAAGTGATTAATAGGTTATTACATATGAATGATGGTCATGAAAACAGTAAAACATGAATGAGACGGATGCAAACGGATTAACTACATGATGGAATAATGATAGAAGTGAAAAATATTAATGAGTCCTCTATTGAAATCAATTAACTAACATTAGATACGATGGATTAATGACGAATATGCGACGAATATGACAAAAGACGGATTAAACTATATCAAAGACGAATTCCGTAAACCCAATATGAACGAATTGAATCTCTACAACCGGAATTGAATTATAATGACGAAAACCCGCAAATATGAATTATAAGGGATTTAAGTCGGATTTATGACAAATTAAACATGGGAATGACGGTGAATAATATACACATGTGATTTATATGTTATCATGACGAAGGATTAACAAGCGAACAAGCAAAAGAAGGATTTTGAACACGAATTACAGAGGACAAACGAAGAAGAAAGGAAGCAGGAACTGCGGCAGCCTCACGAAGAGGCGCAGCAGGAACTGCGCTCCTTCGAAGAGGCGCAGCAGTTGCTGCGTCCTTTCTCGACAGTTATCTACTGGAAATCCGCAAAAACAGGTTTTAAAGCATGATTTTAGAAATCGCATTCAACGGTATTTTCGACGTAAACCTTACAATTGATGATACGAAAAGTAAAATACAATATATAAATAAGGATTATACACCCTCAGACTTACATGTTGACGAAACGAGAAGGACTAAGATATCGATTAGTGATGCTCGACGCGAATGCAAAGAGAATGCCCTCGTAAGAGGAAAACGATTAATTAATTAAGTTGATTGAGTGTAGTTGGTCAAATTGGTCGGTCATGCAACGGAGAGGCTGGTACCCGGAAAGATCCGAGCTTACGTGGTCGAAAGTTCAAGCACGTAGGCGCCAATAAGTAAGAACAAAGTCTAGAATGCAAAGGGAGAAGAGAAGGGCGGACACTCGCGTGAGAAATATGAGGAGCGAAGGCTCCTATTTATACTATTCACGTGAAGGAATTAGGGTTTCGGAGACTCTTTGGAAGTGAATCTCGGAAAGATATGAGAAAGATACGAGAAACATGCAGAAAAGGGCCTGGGAAGAGGCGCATCAGCCACTGCGTCTCTTGGAAGAGGCGCAGCGCCTGCTGCGTCTATTCCCAGGAGGTTTCCTCCTGCTGAAGAAAGATTTCCGCGTTTGAGTTATGGTAGGACGGAAATAATTCGATTATCTTATGAATATTACGGGATATTATTTGCCAAAAGATAAACTTTGTGAAATATGGAATAGAAATATCCGGAACATTCCAGAACATTCTGACTCGGGATTTAACAGTTATCAGAAAATGGAGACGGTTTTTGACCCGGACTCCGAATGTACTCTAATTACTGCCAAAACGACCGTATCGGGACGTAGATGACAACCATGAGGTAGACATTAATATTTGAGCAATCACTTAACGATAATCTTACGAACTGCCACAAATCGTTCCGCGTATCAATCATGCGGCCCAATCATCACCGGGTGGTTTGCGGGAGGTGCAGAAATGAGGTATCTACAAATATGCTTAAGTTACATGGAGTCCCTAAGGACATAGTATCTGACAGAGATGCGAGGTTTATCTCAAGGTTTTGGAAAGAGTTGCAGGAATCTTTGGGAACAACTTTGAAGATGAGTACAGCATTTCATCCTGCGACAGACGGTCAAACTGAGAGAACGATCAAGACTCTTGAGGATATGTTACGAGCTTGTGTGATGGACTTTGGTGGTAGCTGGGAACAGAGGTTGGATTTGATAGAGTTTTCTTACAACAACAGCTATCACACTAGTATTGGCATGGCACCGTTTGAGGCTTTATATGGGAGGAGATGTAGGAGTCCGATTTGTTAGGACGACAGTGCTGAAGCAGTGGTTCTAGGACCAGAGATGGTATATGAGATGGTTGAACAGATTAAGATGATCAGGGAACGGATAAGAGCGGCTCAGGATTGGCAAAAGAGTTATGCAGATCTACATCGCCGGGATATAGAGTTTCAAGTTGGGGACAAGGTTCTTCTGAAAGTGTCTTCTATGCGTGGGGTTATGAGATTTGGGAAGAAAGGCAAGTTGAGTCAGAAGTTCATCGGGCCTTATGAGATCTTAGAGCGGGTTGGAGAGGTTGCATATCGTCTGGCTTTACCAGCTGCGTTAGAGAGAGTGCATAATGTGTTTCATGTATCTCAGCTGCGGAAGTATGTGAGTGACCCATCACATGTGTTAGAGGCATAGAGCTTAGAGCTATATGAGTCCTTATCATATCTTGAGGTCCCTAAGCAGATTCTTGACCGGAAGGTTAGGAAGACTAGGGGTGGTGAGACAGTTTTGCTTAAGATCCTTTGGTCTAACCACGAGACTGAGGAAGCTACATGGGAGGCAGAGGAGGCCATGAGAGAGCGTTACCCTTTCCTTTTTGATCAGGTATGTATGGTTACGGGGACGTAACCTTGTTTCTTTTAGGGGGGTAGGAGATGATCGCGAAGAGTTTTTAAGAGTTTTTATACCCTTTTTATGTTGTGTCGGTATGTTTGTTGTGGTTGAGTCGGGTTGAGTTTGGGTTAGTAACATGTTTTATGTTGAGTTTTGTTTTGGTTGTTGAGTCGGGAGTGTTGTAATGTGTGTCTTTGTTTTGTTGTGGTTTGAACTTCGGGGACGAAGTTCTTTTTAAGGAGGGAAGACTGTAATACTACGGTTTTATAAGTCTCTGGGTACTCTATCGAGTAGGCCTTACTCTGTCGAGTAAGGAAGTGTTGCGTTTTAAAAATAGTTTCTGACCTGTTGGGTACTCGATCGAGTAACCTTGATACTCGATCGAGTAAGGGGGCACTCGATCGAGTACCTCAGCTACTCGATCGAGTAGCCGGTTTACGGGGGATGATTTGTCGGGTTTTGTTAATAATGCGATTAATTATATAATTACTTCCACCACTTTTGTTTAAAAACTTTTAAAACCTAATTGCTTTCAAAAGAGAAAACAAACTACGTTCTTCGCATCAATCGCATTGTTGGCAAATCCCGAAGCTTGGAAGGTCGGATTTTACCTTTCTTTATACCTTTGTGATCCTTGCGTCGAGGGTAAGATCTACGTACCGTTTTTATAGTATTTCGTTAAAGTTGGTTAAACCCTAATATTGGGATTTGGGGGTTTTGTTGTATTTCGTGATTGGTAGTGATTATATGTTTGTATGTTAGGAGGAGGATTCGTAGAAGAAGCCTTTTGATATCAGCTGTGAGACCGTTTGATTGTGTTGCTTTCCAGGTAGGGTTTCCCTACTTAGTATTAGTCCCATAATGCATTGTTGGTGTTTGTGATTGTTGAATATTATCGTATTCATATTGTGACGGTTGTTGGTTTTGATTGCTGTTTAATGGTTGTGATTGTTTGTCTCTGGTTCTTGAGATGCGTTCTCGGCTGAGTGGAGTCACTTGCGGGAGTGGCTTCACGCCCTAGTTTCGCCCTCCGTGGAACCCGCCACGGGAGGGGATGTGCACATTAATGGGACAAGGTTATCGCTCGGTATGATGAGCGGGGATTTGGTGGGTACGGCTGCGGTCCCCCACTGGCAGGGCTGGTTCAGTGGACAGTCGGTGACGGAGATTGATTGGAGTGGGTGTGATTGTGTGTGTGACCGTTTGAGCTGCTTGTTTACTGTGTTGTTGGTTATATAAATTGTGTGATTAGTATTGACCCCGTTTAATGTTTTAAAAACTGTGGTGATCCATTCGGGGATGGTGAGCAGTTATTGAGCAGGTATGAGTCGAGTTACATGGGATAGCTGGGATGTGCCACCGTCTGATGATAGAAGTCTTCCGCTGTAGCTTTAGTAGTTTAATAAACATTTCATTTAGTTGATTAGACAGATAGATGGTTTTGAGAACTTGTATTCGTATTTTGGTATTTGGTTTTGGATTGTAACCTTTCACTAAAGTTATACTATTTAAATGTTGTTTCGTTATTGCCTTATGATTATCATTACCTCGGGCAACCGAGATGGTAGCATCCTTATACCTGAGTGGTCCTGGTAAGGCACTTGGAGTATGGGGGTGGGTTTCCAGGCTTGGCGGAGCCTACCTTATCCTGCTGCTTGCCCCCACGTGGTAATAGGTGGCTCAGCTTTCCTTGCTCATACAGGCGCTTAATCTCTCTTCGTAATGTGTAGCAATCCTCAGTGTTGTGCCCAATATCACGGTGGAACTCACACTTCTTCTTGCTATCCTTTCTCCATGCTTGCTCTCCTACTGGTGGGTTGGGCCACCTGACTCCATCTCCCATCTCCCTGAGTGCCTTCAAGATTCCTCTGATACCTGTAGTGAATCCATATTCTGCCAGAGTAAGGAGTTGCTGATTTTCCTCGATTCTGTTGACTCCCCTTCCATATGGCTTGTACCTCTCGTCCTTCTTGCTGGTGGTTTGCTTTCTTCCCGATTTCTCTACGGCTAAGGTACTAGAAATACTTGGCGTGCTAAGTAAGCTGGCTCTGGCTAGGATATCTTCCTCCAATCTGATTGCGGCAGCTGCCTTCTCCTGCACTGCCTCGAAACTATGGCAGAGATGCATAGTTAGCTGCTTGTATAGGTCGAAGTCATGGTGGAGGCCTCTTCTGAAGGCTTCAACTACTGTTGAAACATCGCACTCTCGTACTGCTACCTTCTCATTGTTGAATCTAGTATTGTACTCTCCAATGGTCTCTCCTACCCCTTGGACGATCCCGCATGTGTCTCCCGCGTGCTTCGTGGTCGCTGCGAACGGTTGAGTAAATGCGTTCACCAATTCAGCAAATGTAGATATCGACCTGTTGGGCAGGCTCACAAACCATCGAAGTGCCGTCCCTACTAGGGTGGACCCAAATCCTTTGCACATGCAAGCCTCCTTGACTTGCCCTACATTTATTCATCGTCATCATCTTCTCGCTATCGGCTTATATGATCAAAGGGATCTGTGCCGTCGAAGAGGGGCATATTTGGATTTGTGAATCCCTTTGGCATGGCTAAGATGGATATGGTGTCCACGAATGGTGAGTCGGCATACCGTCTAGTCGCTTTCTCGAGGGGGTGGCAACCCCGGGACCCCGCTTCGCATTTCTTTTAACTCTAAGTAGTGCCGATTTGTTATCTTTGCTCGAGTCCGGGGTCCGTCTATCACCGCGATGATTCAATATGCGCCCGATCCGAGCTCTTGAAGGTTCGACGTGTTCCAGTTGCTAGAGGAGTTGTTGTAACGACCGTCCCCCTTTGCCGATTCACTTGTTGGTTTGACTCGGATCCCGCTCTAGGTGTCCGATCGATCGTGGCGGGCTGGGGCGACGGGGATGCCATCCGCTCGTGCTTTCACACGGCCGCGCGGGCCGTTACCCGGCGTGAGGTATCCCGGCCCTTGTGGGGTTATCCTTCCATCCGATGGTATTGTGGATGATCCAATCTGGTTATTAGTTCACCAGGTATCGTCGAAGTGGATTCTTCGCCCGATGCCCCTGCGTCGATCCGCTAGTGGAGACCTTCCCCATGTCTCGCTCGCCGGGGTGGTGATCTAAGCTTTCAGACGTCTATCTCGTGCCCCAGAGCTCTCTGTCCCTCTTTCTTGCTTCAGCTTCAGCTTTCTTCTGGTCTTCTCTCATGTTTTCCATGGCTTTCTGAAGATTTTTTATGCCCGTGAGTAAGATTTGTGTGGGACTAGGTGGCGGGGTGAGGCCTGAACTTGCTGCTCCTTTATCTGATCTGGCTTGGGCCGCGACAGCAGGAGTCCTAGGAGGTAGAGAGGTTTTTGCTGTAGGTATGATTCTTGAGATGTGTCCGGGAGCCTGTGTAGCCACTGTTGATGTTGGATTTTGAGTAAAGGGCGGTGGTGGCGATGGTTGTCTGCTCCCTGACACGGCGTCCGATGCTTGCTTATCCATTGTGTATCTAGAGTATCACGATTGACGACCACAATGCCCCACGGTGGGCGCCAAACTGTTTAGGTATTTTTTACCGAATTGGTTGATTAGGGTCAATGCGGTCTTACTCATTGGTTGATCGTATGATTGTTCGTATGCTGATAAGTAAATAGAGAAATAAAATACGTAATGTAAATTGACACGTAAGATTTGGTGACGCGGAAAACCCAATGTGGGAACAACCGCGGGAGGGACGGTACCCTGTCAAATATCGCACTATACTTGAATAGGAGGATGATTACAATTGAAACGTAAAACTAATCCTGCTGGCGCGAGGTGTCAGGTCTGCAAGATCTTAGACGGATGTACACTTGGGTATAAGAATGTGCTAATGCCTTGGCGTAAGTATGTGTGTGGATGCGTTGTTGAATGTCCTTCTTGATTTGCTTCCTTGGCTATTTATAGGGTGAGAACCCTAGATATGTCCTGCTTTGATTATGGAAAGGGGATATAATTTCCATAAGAACTCTTTCCATACTTGGCCGCCTTCCCCAATTCTCCCTGATCTCCCTAACTTCTCCCTAACTTGTCTTTCCTTAATCCGGACGTCTCCTCTGTTGGGCCTCTGGTCTTCTTTCAGCCCGTTCCCTCTTTTCCTAATCACGGGCTTCCTTCCTCCTTATCACTCCTCCCATAGCCTTTTATTTTATTAAGTGGGCCTTCCTTATTATGCTAATTTTAGCCCAAACAGTTACCTCGTGGTAGTGATAGCTACCGGTGACAATGAGATTAAGAACGCTTTTGGAGTGATGACAAGAAAAATGAATGTATCACAAAGCTCAAAATGTGAGGGAGATAATCTTTATTCTCTCTCGGCCTTCTTTCACTTAGATATATTCTCTTTAAAGTGATTCTTCCAAACACTTATTTTCAGGCAGATTGCGATGTCTTGGCGCCCAATTAATTGACTCTTCTACAAACTTTTATGTACACTACGGATCGGAGTATCCCCCCATTCCCCCATCCCCCATTCCACTTTATTATGGATATAACTACGAATCTACGATAATTATCTTAAGGTAATACAGGGTGCATTCCTTTTACAATAATAATTTATGTACAAGTAACTATAATAATAAGTACTAAGACCAACTGAAAAAGCTAGTATAATATGGAGTAGACGAGAAAGGATAAATATACAAAACTAAAAAAAAAAAAAAAAAAAAAAAAAAAAAAAAAAAAAATTACAAAAAGCACTTTTGATTTTGTTGGCTATGGACACCAAATTTAAAAGGAATTTCATAAGCTTGATCTAATTAGTGCCAAAAAGCTAACGTAGATGAGTTATGGCGGGAAGCTTATAAATGAAATATAATATAATTGTGGTTAAAGTTGGTACGTCTAGGATTTTTGTTGACATACTTTACTCATAGAAAAATACGGAGTAATTTAATTTTTCAAAGCCTCGATTCTTTTCGATATGTATTTAGCTACTAGACTTCAATTAAAATTTAGTCCTTTGTGTAAGAATTATCATATTAATTCTCTATTATGTGGACCTAATTACTGACGTCAGTCACTCTAATAGATAATAGCTAAATATGATGTTTCGGGTTTTTAGTCGGAGTAATAGACTAAGTGGATTACGGTTAATGTTTACAGGCCATTAACATATTAGGCCCACTTATCTAATTATGCCCCTCCTACCACCTATATAATAAGAGCTACACCTGTTTGTGGTTTTAACCTAATTCATATTCACTAAGAGAAACACACAAGAAGAGAATTAGAGAATAAGGAAGGCAGGAGAAGGCAAAAGATTGGAGTTTATCTTCTTGTTGATTTCAAGGAATCTCCTTATCAGATCTAATGACTACTCCACGTAAGTACTCATCTGTAATTATCACTGCAATCAAGATCCTCTAAATTTATGTTTACATGTGGTATCTGTTTTAGCAGGATTTCCCCTGAATGGATCCGGCTTGATTAAAGAGTAATTTGGGTATCTAGTTCTATAAGTTTGGAATATCGTGAGTGAATAACAAGGGAAGAATTAAGTATAAAGAATATCGTTTGTATTATTTTGATAAGCTGAGTACAATCTTGTGTGTGTAGCTGAATATTCAGGAATAAATGAGAGATAAATTGTAAATAATCGATCAATAATGAATCTCTTTACAATTGTTAGATTCTGCTATTTATAGTTCAACAAATGCTAACGTTACATTCATCCTCAACGTTCCCCTTGATTGTTGGGGCTGTTAGCTGGAAAATAGGGCACATTCCCTATTAACTCGGTTGACTCGTTCTTCTTTAACAAACCGTCCTTCCTTTCCTCTGGCACGTTCATATTTACTAAAATTATGTGCTCCTTGTAGTTGGACTTGGTCTTCCATGAGAGTAGGACGTGGTTATTAGTTCATACAACTGCCTCTCTTGTTTATCTTCTTAATCCAGCCTGTTTGAATGTCCTGCCAGGCTATTCTGCACTTACCATCAGGCTTCTCTTCCAGGATTTAGTAGCCTGCTTACTATAATATTCTTCAATAGCCAAATAGTAGTTAGATTTGTCCGATCTCTGGTTGCCTCAATCAGCCTAGTAAGGTCAAAGCCGGGTTAGAGTCGAGATCAGCAATAGGCCTAACAATTGCCCTTGACATTTTACCCGTGCTGGATCAGGCCAGGGGTGAGATGTCAATTTTACCGGGCTAAACAATCAAGAGAGTTATATTTGCTCAATGACTCTTAGACTCCTAGTTACCGTTAAACACTATAACGGCTAATGATGTCATGCTGACAGTTTTGCATTTTCTATGGTTTTTGCACCGTTATTCCCCTTCTATAAATACGGTATTTGTGATGAGATTGTTTTTCACCAAATTTCTTCCACTTTCTTTGCTAAATTTTCTCCAAAATTCTCCCCTATTTCCCAGGAGCTCCATTCTGCTAACTTTATAAAATAAAATTCATCACAATAAACTAAATAATAAAGGATATGGGAGCCAAAAAGCGTCCTGCACTCCGAGAAAAGTCTGTCGCCGAACTCCGAACCCAAAAACGTCCGGGAGGAGGAGGTGATTGAAGTTGATCCTCCTGCTCGTGCTATAGCTTTTAAATATCAGGATTCTATTTTTTCTCCTCTTCAATCTCTCGGATCCTTACTTTCTGAAGAAAACCTATTGAAAACAAACTATGATAGGGTTTTAAGGGAGAAGAAATTAATTCCTGATTCGACCGAGGTATGGATTCCCGAGTCTTGTCCGTCGAGCTAATCGGGTGTCACCTGGTTGGTTTTGTATTTTCGAATGGGCGTTCAAAGCAGGTTGTAAGTTACCTTTTACTCCTTTAATGATTGATACCATTCGTGCTATGGAAGTATCACCTTTTCAGATTATGCCAATGGTTTGGAAACTTGTTCATTCCATTGAAAATTTATGTGCTAAACACAATCTTGTAATTACTATTAATGATATCAAGGCAATATATCATATGAAAAATCCTGTTAATGGTCGTTTTAATTTGAGAATCAAGTCGAAAATGTCTCCATTAATCACTAACCTGGACTCTGGAGATGATAAAAGCTGGGCAAAGACTTTCCTGTTTATCCGGACTGAGAGTCTGGGGTCAGGCTTTGATTACCTGAGATATCCCCCTCTGGAAAGTGGTAGGTTTCCTGTACTGTTAATTTTCAATATATATTATTCACAATTAGGATGTTTTGAGTTTCACCTGTGTATTTTTGATGACTTTTGCAGCTCCTGATTGGAACTCTGATCCTCTTGACGAGGAAGCTATTTCCAGGATAGAGGCTTTCCTTGCTATTCCTGAGGAAGAGAGGGCCTGGCCTGCTAGTCTGGGCAGGCATCTATTGCCCCGGTATATGAAGACCAAGCTGAGTGTGGTCAAAGTATCCAAAGGCAAGCCTAGCTCCACTGCTCTTTCCTGTACGTCTTCTGATACGTGCCTAATGTATAGTCTTTTCAGCCTATTTCAGCACGTATTTCTATGCACTTCTATACTATTTTTATGGTATTTTGCCCCGAATTGGCTACTTTGGTGCATTTTGTCCTTTTTGTAGGAATGATCGCGAAAGTAGTGCAACCATACCCCTTTTTGTCCTTTTTGCATGCATTTAGAGGAGACGGGATTGTCCGGCAGTAAGATCTCGCACTTGGAAGCGTCATGGCACGCATTACGAGACACTTGGGTGAAGACGTGAGCTGGAATGAAGACAAAATCAGTCGATCGAGGGGATTTATGGTCGATCGAGTGGTTTCTAGCTCCTCGATGCTCGATCGAGCCGTCCCTCGATCGATCGAGTAAGCCGCACAAGACAAGTCCTCGATCGAGTAACCTGTTGGTCGATCGAGTAACTTTTGCTGAGATGTTGGTCGATCGAGTGGTTTAATCCACTCGATCGAGAGGTTTTCACGGGCATGGGCTTTTAATTAGTCCGTGTGTTGTTTATTTTCGTAAACCTTAGTGTTTTTCTATTTAAACCTAAGTTAATTAGGTTATTAGGATCTTGTTTTTACTATCTTTCATACTATCAAACTTTTGCTACGTTACTTTGCCTTCTCCACTGTTACTTTTATTTTCGGATCATTATTGCTCGGATTCAGTGTTCTTTACGCCGGATTCGCTCTGATTGTAATCCTTCCTCTTCCTTTATCAATAATAATCATTTGTTGCTTTAATTTCTTGTTTATGTTATCATTCTCCCTTGCCCTAATTTCCTTATTCGCATTTTATTGTTTATTCATTATGTTTTCTGCTGGGAATTTGTCTGATGTTAGTTTAATTACGAGCATGAGTAGCTAAACCCCTTCATGTTGGGATTAGGGAATCTGCGGTAGGAAAATGACGATGTAGTGAATGAATTAGATGAACTGATTAAGAGACTCTGTCACTATAGCAATTTAACTGTAATTCCCGACCTAGTTGAGTGCACGCTTCTATGTCACCCATTAAACTGGCTAAAATTAATCCTGGATCGAAAGATTGGACTAATTAGATAGGCCTGCTATAAACAGTAGACTACCCTAATGAGGACGAAAGTTAAGTTAGTGGTATTTTAGGATAGAAAGTGGACCGAAAGGACCTTTTAACATCCGTCTCACGTTAGTTCGTCTGAGTCATTTACTGCTAAGTTATTGGACTACCGTAGTGAACCGAAATCCCGACATGTCCCTCTCTTCTTGATAGTTCAATCATATTTTATTGCTTTATTTACTTTTTACCTTATTTCTCTTTCCTTCAGAATTCGTAGTTTAGAACCATTTTCAAAAAACCCCCAATTGTTACCATAGGATTAGAAATAGACAGCTATATTTGCGTTACCTCCCTGTGGATTCGATACTCGACTGCCTCTGCTACATTTTAGTTGAGACCGTTAGGTTTTATCTTTGATAGGGTTGCGATAGCCGTGTCAAATTTTGGCGCCTCAAAACGGCATCCTAGAGGTTGAGGTTTTCGATGTCTGGGGCATTGATTTCCAAGGACCGTTCCCATCCAGTAAAGGTAACAGGTACATCTTAGTAGCTGTAGACTATGTGTCAAAATGGGTTGAGGCAATTGCTTCACCTCATTGTGATGGTAAGACCGTGATAAAGATGTTTAAAAGATCATATTCCCCGTTTTGGTGTCCCTAGGTCGTCATTAGTGATGGGGGATGCATTTTAAGGAAAAGAAACTCACTTCCATACTGTCTAGAGTTGGTGTCCAACATCGGCGTGGTTTGGGGTATCATCCCCAAACTAGTGGTCGGCAGAGGTCTCTAATCACGAGTTAAAAGAGATCTTGTCTAAGGTAGTTTCTAAATCACGGAAAGACTGGAGTCTTAAGCTAGATGACACATTATGGGCTTATAGAACTGCCTTTAAGACACCAATTGGTGCATCACCTTATAGGTTAGTTTATGGGAAATCGTGTCACTTACCTGTTGAGTTGGAATGTAAGGCCTGGTGGGCAATTCGTGAGCTTAATTATGATCCTAAGTAGTGTGGTCGAATAGTCTTTGCAGCCTAGATGAATTGGAAGAGTTTAGGCTTAATGCCTATGACAGCTCGCGCATTTACAAGGAAAAGACGAAAAGATGGCATGACAAGAGGATCCTACCTCGGGAGTTCCATGTGGGGCAAAAGGTGTTGCTGTTTAATGCCCGGTTGAGATTATTTCCTGGTAAGCTGAAGTCCAGGTGGAGTGGTCCTTATACGGTAACAGCTGTTACCAAATTTGGATCCATGGAGCTTGAAGATTCCGAGGGTCATAGATTTAAGGTGAATGGCCAATATGTGAAGCATTACCATGAGGCGAGTGAAGCGGACAATCGCGTTGAAGTCTTGCGTTTCGACGAGCTCGACGTGCCAGTTAATTGATGCCAGAAAGGTCGTGCGGGACCTCTTAAACCAGCGCTCTCCGGGAGGCAGCCCGGACTGTTTTATTTGTACTTTTGTTGAACTATCTATTTTCCTTTAGCTTTACGTTGAACTTTAGACGCTGTTTTATGAACCTCCTTTGTTTTTTCCCTGTTTTTAATGCGTCTTCTGCAGGTCAAGTACTCGATCGAATGATTTTGTGTTCGATCGAGCACTTTCTGATGCAGCTGCTACTCGATCGAGTGATATGCTCCTCGATCGACCAGATCCAAACCCGTGCTTACTCGATCGTGTTGGGGCTGGTATCCTTAACAGTTAGTGCAAGGACTTATAAATCTCTAAAAGGATCAAAGGACATACTTTTGGTATTATTATCAGTTGATCCACGTTTATCAATAACGGTTGGCTTGCTAGATAAGTTTGACGTTATTGTCATACAGATGGCGGTGATCAACTGGTCCCTAAAAGTCACACCTATAGGATACGTTTGAGAGACGTGACAGTATGAAAATACAGTCATGTTGATGCCAATTTTGACTAACCAGTTAGTCCGAGTTATTGACTAGTAATTAGTCAAACGTGATGTTGAGATATTTTATTTAATACGGATTAAATAAAATGGACTAAGGCGAATTAAGCAGTTAATTCGTAAATTGAATGTAAACGATTTATATTCGATTAATGTATATTGAATAAATTAATTATACAATATCGTCTTTGTCGGACATGTATTAATACTTCAACTAACCCGTGTTATTAGTTGATATTTTAATAGCCGATAACCGATGACGATTTATAATAAAAACCGCGTCATATACATTTTAGCGAGTCGAGTCGGATCAGTCGGATCACGAGTTAAATGAGGAGAAAGTGGAAAGCCCACTCCCTCCTCTAGTGACCCGCGGACCGAGGCATCAAAAGGAGAGCCTTCTCTCCTTTTGAAACCTAATTCATTTTGACAACAAAATTAGGGTTTTGGAGATTTTTTTTCCTCTCTGAAACCTAGATCTCACATCTCGAAAAACTCACATCAAGTTCTCTCAATATTGCAAGGCAATTAGAGAACGCATTTCTAGCACAAGGGCATATTCTTAGACGATCTTGGGTGCAACAATTAGGAGGAGGTCTACTTTGATCTCTCATTGCCGAATTGCACTAGGACCGAAGGTTAATTCTTGTGCTTAATCGTTTTTCATTATATTTCGTTTATCACCATATTTCACATGTTAAATTTACGTTATAATCCTTAAATTTAAAGGGTCTTATACGGATATTACCCTACAAGTGGTATCAGAGCCAGGCCACGTAAATTTTCATTGTGATTTTTCATAAAACCGATTTTGAAACGATTGTTTTTTTTGTCTCGAAAACCGTGCCGTCACATGTATTACACGGCTGTTTTTGTTTCATTTTTCGTTTTGTTCTTTTGCATATTGTTATTTTATACGGAGATTATAACAATATGTCAAGTTTTGTCAGATTGTAAAATTGTTTTGATGCGGTTTTGATCAAAATTGAGATGTTTTGTTTCATCAAAACTGTTTTCACGAGGGTTTCATGTTTTCAGAATGTTTTTGCCCTCGATCGAGCATGTTTCTACTCGATCGAGAGCCCTTCCTTGTTGTTTTTGCTCGATCGAGTAATTTTTCACTCGATCGACCTCGCTTAAAACCCCACCGCTCGATCGAGAAGTCCTCGTACTCGATCGAGCATATTTTCCGATAAAAGCCCTCGATCGACCTCCGATCACTGTCGATCGAGTACTTTTCGATTAGCATACCTCTCGATCGACTAGCGATTCGATCGATCGAGCCTTTTGTTCCTCGATCGAGCACTTTTGTCCCCTGGATCGAGGGATTTTTGTTCGGACTTTGAAAATTTATTCCTTTTGTTTTAAATTTTCTTTTGGCCTTAATATGTACTTTATACGGATATTGTACACTCGCTATGATTGTGAAACGGTTCACACATGTACCATTGAGTTATTTTAAAGCGTATTTAAAGTAACGGATTGTAATAGATTAAAATCAAATTGATAGAAGCGGTTTTATCACATAAATTTTAATCGTTAAAAGGTGGTTTGGATAAATTTAACATAATTACGGAATTATGTCACGAATAAATTTGTTTTAGTTGATGCATTTTCTTTTATCGTTATTTTGAATGCCGTGAATGCCTTTTATTACGTATTTATTCATTTTTACAAACGGTTGTAACTTAGTGTGGCCTTAGTAGAACGTGTTACCGTAATGATGGAACACGGTCTTGGTTGTATTTTGAGATCTCGTATCTCCAATTTTGGATTTTTCACTTGTAATTACAGTTTTCGTATTTAGAATGTAAATAGGTTTATATTTGTAAAATTTAAATTGTAATTTTTGAGAAGACCAAAGATGGAGATCGGATGCTCACTCCCGCTGCAAGGTCAAAGATGGAACATCAAGACAAGCTTTTCGGGTCCAACGGTGGATTCCAAAGTTGTATTATGTTCTTTTTACTAGGATAGGCCACACTAGGAATTTTATTTACGTACTGCATTCTTTTATTTATTTTTCGTAACGATAATATGCATCATTTTCCGCCTAAAAACCAAACCACCTATTTATTGCATGAAAACTAACACATATAGAGGTCACGAGTTAGTTTTCTTTGACATTCTCATGTCACACGATCAATGCTAAGCCATCACCTAAATTATTTCATTCACGCAGTCGCTAGTTATTCGTTCACTTAAAATGAATTAAAATTAAGTTGATGGGATCTTCCTCGTATAAACCAAAATTGAGAATGGTCTTTATAGGTCAAACTCCAATGAGTCCCTTCTTCGTCGGTAGGCATAATATGACCCCTTCTACGTCGGGTAAGTTGGAACCGATTGACCTATTTTATCTCAACACTATGGTCACTCGTACGATCCTGTGATTATGGTGGACTATAGATAGGATTTACGGAAATCTATCGACCAAGAGTTCTTACGGAAGAATTAGCTAAACAGTTGGCTTATCAATTTACAGAAATTGAGTCTTGGGATCACTTGTATTATTCTTGAGGGAGATCAATTATGCAAGTGCGAGAGTCTACACGTTAAAATGAATTTTTAAATAGACTTAAATCACCTCGATGAGTTGCTTATTTCGTTTTTGTTTTTCTTTCTTTTTCAAAGTGTAGAACACGATCTATTAAACTCGCTCTAACGAAATGGCTGGTCCTACTAACGACCCAATGCCAAGTGCCACATTGGACCGTGAGTCCTGGCTTCGGATCTTCATGAATCGGATGAATCAGTCTACTCGGATCAAGAATGATGGATCAAACTTCGCGGACCGGGAGGCGGCATTACGGAATCTTTTGCGCGGTGACGGGAAGCTCAAATATCTAATAGAGCCCATCCCGCCAAACCCAGGTCCCACGGCTAGAGCTAATGAGATCGCCAAGTTTAACGATTTATGTATGGAAGCGGGTGCGATTAAAAACGTACTCATTTTTGCAATGGAACCCAATTTGCAGAAACGCTTCATAGCCCATGGTGCAAACAAGATTTTCACCACGCTCACTAAGGAATTCTCGAAAGCACCGAGAATCGTGACCTATGAGCATACCACTCGCTTCTTTGATGCGAGACTCCAGAAGGGCCAACCAGTTAGCCCACACATTCTCAGCATGATTGAGAATGTCGAGAAGCTGGAGACGCTTGATTGTAAGATCAGCGAGAACATTGTGATTGACCGCATGCTTCATTCACTCCACGATGGTTTTGCGCTCTTTAGAGCGAATTACTATATGAATGATTTGAAGAAAAGTCCCCATGAACTGCACTCCCTTCTTGTACAGACCGAGAAGGACATGAAGTTCAGTGGGAGCATGAAACAGGATGTTCTCGTTGTGTCAAACAAGGGCAAGGGTAAGGGCAAAGCTAAAGCAGACCTAGCAGTAGGTAAGGCGAAGTTCAAGAAGTCAGGTTCAGGTAAGAGTGGTCCTGGTGAGTCGAACAACTCATCAGGCGCGACAAAGAGCAAGGATGGTAACATGGAGTGTCACCATTGCCACAAGACTGGGCATTGGAGGCGTACATGTCCCGTATACCATGAGGACATAAAGGCAGGTCGCGTTAAACCTGTTGGTATGTTTTCTTCCTCTTCTACTTTTATTCATATGATTGAGATTAACCACGCAAGTTACGGAACTTGGGTACTAGATACTGGTTGTGGTTCTCATCTGTGTAATCATGTGCAGGGGCTCCGAAACATCGAACCCCTCGTAAAGGGTGAGGTGGACCTACGTGTCGGGAATGGAGCACGAGTGGCTGCCGTCTCGAGGGGAACATATGTGATCCAGCTTCCTAGCGGATTTGAGTTATCTTTATATAACTGCTATTATGTACCCAGTCTTTCTAAAAACATTATTTTAGTTTCTGTACTTGACAAACTTGGTTTTTCATTTGTAATAGAGAATAATTATTGCATTTTCTCATTACACGATATGATTTATGGCAAGGCAGTCTCCATGAACGGAATTTATGTTTTAGATCAGACCACCGAAATATTACACGTAATGAATAAAAAGTTAAAGGTTGGTGACAAAGATCAAACGTATCTATGGCACTGCCGTATGGGACACATTAATGAGAAACGCGTAAAACAGCTCATAAAGAATGGAGCTATCTCGGCCTTTGATTTTCAATCATTTGGCACGTGTGAATCATGTCTCATCGGTAAGATGACTCGGATTTCCTTCAAAGGTGTTGGAATGCGCGCTGCTGACCTATTAGGACTCATACACACGGATGTATGTGGACCTATGTCAATCACCGCACGAGAAGGTTATAGGTATTTCATCACTTTCACGGACGATTTAAGTAGATATGGCTATGTTTACTTAATGAAGCACAAAAGTGAATCCTTTGAGAAATTCAAAGAATACCGAACAGGTCTGAGAACCTCTTTGGGTAGAAATATTAAAAAACATGCGTTCGGATCGTGGTGGCGAGTATCTTTCTCACGAGTTTGATCAACACCTTAAGGGCTGTGGGATTGCCTTACAGTTAACTCCACCTGGAACACCTCAGTTGAATGGTGTGTCCGAACGGAGAAATCGAACACTTCTTGATATGGTTCGATCCATGATGAGTCACACGGTATTACCTGATTCATTATGGGGTTATGCTCTTCTGGCAGCTGCTCTAATACTTAACCGAAGTCCGTCTAAAGCTGTTGACAAGACTCCATATGAACTATGGAAGGGAACGGTCCCTAACTTGTCCTTTATACGGGTTTGGGGCTGCGAGGCTTATGTCAAGTGGAGACACGAGGATAAGCTCGGCCCGCGATCGGTCAAGACATACTTTATAGGCTATCCTAAAGGAACACTTGGTCATTACTTCTATTCGACAACCGAACAACGTGTTTTTGTTGCGGCTAGTGCGACATTTTTAGAGAAGGAATTTCTCGAGAATGCAAAGAGTGATAGAACCTTCGAACTGTCGGAGATTCCAGAACCAACTACCGAGCAACCATTGGAGGAACCAGTTCCTTCAACCCCGGCTGCGGTTAATATTCCTGAGGAACCTAGGAGGTCGGGAAGAGTCTCTATTCCTCCGGACAGATACATCGGTATGGTCGAGGAACATGACATAGATGACATTCTACTCTTAACGAGTAGTGAACCCGCAACCTATAAAGGTGCCATGACTAGTTCTGACTCAAAGCTATGGCTTGAGGCCATGCAATCCGAGATGGACTCTATGTATGAGAACAACGTATGGGATCTTGTTGACTTACCTGCTAAGGTTCGTCCCCTTCAATGCAAATGGCTTTACAAGATAAAGCATTTTGTGGAAGGTCAACAAGATATCTATAAAGCACGACTAGTTGCTAAAGGTTTCACCCAAGTGCCAGGTTTGCACTACGATGAGATTTTTGCACCCGTAGTAATGCTGCGTTCCATTCGGATTATCTTAGCGATTGCCGCTTTTCATGACTATGAAATTTGGCAAATGGACGTGAAAACCGCCTTCTTAAACGGTTTTTTGGAGGAAGAGTTGTACATGGTGCAACCCGAAGGTTTCATCGATCCTGAACATCCTAAGAAAGTATGCAAGCTTAAGCGTTCCATTTATGGACTTAAGCAAGCATCTCGGAGTTGGAATCATCGCTTCGACCAAGTGATAAAAGAAAATGGATTCATTCGATCAGTCGAGGAACCATGTCTCTATATCAAGTCGAGTGGGAGCAAGATTGTCTTTCTAATATTGTATGTTGACGACATACTCCTGATTGGGAATGACATACCTCTCTTAACTTCGGTGAAAGTATGGTTGAAGAACCATTTCCAGATGAAAGATCTGGGTGAGGCACAAAGAATTTTGGGCATCCGTATCTATCGAGATAGATCACGTCGGATGTTATCTCTCGTCAGAGTCTTACATAGACAAAGTCCTAGAGAGATTCAGCATGACTAACTCCAAAAAGGGGTTCCTTCCTATGGCTCCAGGGGTGCATTTGAGCAAGTCTCAGGCACCAGAGACACCGGAAGAGAAAGAGCGCATGACACGGATTCCTTATGCTTCGGCTATAGGATCAATCATGTATGCCATGATATGCACACGTCCGGACGTGGCATATGCATTGAGTATGACAAGTCGATTCCAACAGCATCCAGGTGAATCATATTGGCTGGCTGTCAAGAACATTCTTAAGTACCTACGGAGGACTAAAGATTGGGCATTGACTTATGGAGGCCCTCAAAAGCTATGCGCAACCGGTTACGCAGATGCTAGCTTCCAAACGGATCGAGATGACTCGAAATCTCAGTCTGGATTCGTTTTTACTCTTAATGGCGCTCGATCACCTGGAAGAGTTCTAAACAAAATTACAGCAGATTCTACGATCGAGTCCGAGTACTATGCCGCGTCTGAAGCTACAAAGGAAGCGATATGGATGCGTCAATTCTTACATGGACTATCCGTAGTGCCTAGTTCGAATGACCCGATCACCATCTATTGTGACAATAGAGGTGCCATCTTCCAGGCTAAGGAGCCCAAGTCTAGCAACAAATCTAGGCATGTACAACGGAAAGCTCATCTAATCCGAGATTACGTGGAGCAAAAGGAAGTAGTTATAGAAAAGATTGCTACTGATGATAATATAGCAGATCCTCTCACTAAACCATTACGACAAGATAAGCATGAAGGGCACGTTCTTTCCATGGGAATTAAACGTGTTCCTGAGTTGTAGTACTCTTTTATGGATTAGATTCATTCTTTTTGTACTCTATACAACATCATCGTTTTTGATATTTATATATATTTTGTTTTTCATGTGGAATTGTAGGACAATTTTTGAATACCACAAAGTGAACTGAACAAATATTATATTTCTAGTCCTTAATTGCCCACATGAGCTGATAACTCTGGCAATTATTTTGTGACGTTGGTTGATGGTGGGTTCAACAAGCCATAAGTCAAACGGTTGACTGACCAATCACAGAGGCGAGTTATGCGGATCTCTCGTAGGACACAATTGTGACATCGACGTGGAGTCCTAAATGTTTTATAACATTCGGTGCCCGGTCGTGGATAGGACCTCCATGGTGATCCTAAGAGTCGATTCTTTTGACTATCGATTTTCTCTTGAGACTAAGCGCATGATTTTGGGTGACTTTGGTTTCTTTCTCACGGTCATCCGTAACAGGGGCCAAGTAGATTTTTTCTGGGTCATTTCATGTTGTGCTTAGATCGGAAGGAGTCGAGTTGAAGGAAATATTCAGCCTTTATCGGGTACTCGATATTTCTCGGGGGCCACTCGAGAGTCAGAACTAAAATGCATGGCCATGCTCGGATACGGATTCGTTTTATCAGTTAAGTTACTCTCTAGTCGGGAAACCACTCTTGATCTGGATCGATTGTAAAATACGACCTTTACGGATCCGGATCTGCAAATTGTTTTACATTGAGTGGGAGAAATTTTAAATGAATATGAGAATCGGTTATCGCACATACACTTGTACGGACAAGTGGGAGTTTGTTGGAGCTTGTGTCCTCCGGTTAGTGCGGATAACGTCATTGCACATACACTTGTACGGACAAGTGGGAGCTTGTTGGTGGTATCCTTGATTAGTGCAAGGACTTATAAATCTCTAAAAGGATCAAAGGGCATACTTTTGGTATTATTATCGGTTGATCCACGTTTATCAATAACGGTTGGCTTGCTAGATAAGTTTGACGTTATTGTCATACGGATGGCGGTGATCAACTGGTCCCTAAAAGTCACACCTATAGGATACGTTTGAGAGACGTGATGATATGAAAATACGATCATGTTGATGCAATTTTGACTAACAGATTAGTCCGAGTTATTGACTAGTAATTAGTCAAACGTGATGTTGAGATATTTTATTTAATACGGATTAAATAAAATGGGCTAAGGCGAATTAAGCAGTTAATTCGTAAATTGAATGTAAACGATTTATATTTGATTAATGTATATTGAATAAATTAATTATACAATATCGTCTTTGTCGGACATGTATTAATACTTCAACTAACCCGTGTTATTAGTTGATATTTTAATAGCCGATAACCGATGACGATTTATAATAAAAACCGCGTCATATACATTTTAGCGAGTCGAGTCGGATCAGTCGGATCACGAGTTAAATGAGGAGAAAGTGGAAAGCCCACTCCCTCCTCTAGTGACCCGCGGACCGAGGCAACAAAAGGAGAGCCTTCTCTCCTTTTGAAACCTAATTCATTTTGACAACAAAATTAGGGTTTTGGAGATTTTTTTTCCTCTCTGAAACCTAGATCTCACATCTCGAAAAACTCACATCAAGTTCTCTCAATATTGCAAGGCAATTAGAGAACGAATTTCTAGCACAAGGGCATATTCTAAGACGATCTTGGGTGCAACAATTAGGAGGAGGTCTACTTTGATCTCTCTTTGCCGAATTGCACTAGGACCGAAGGTTAATTCTTGTGCTTAATCGTTTTTCATTATATTTCGTTTATGACCATATTTCACATGTTAAATTTACGTTATAATCCTTAAATTTAAAGGGTCTTATACGGATATTACCCTACAGATCGAGTAGTTCTTCACTCGATCGAGCTCTTACAATACACTGGTTCACTCGATCGAGCTGTTCCAAGTGCTCGATCGAGTAGTTTTGACTCCCAGCTGCTGTTTTACGTCTATGGAGCTACTGCTTGACTTTCTTCGACCTCTCATGTTCATGGTCGGTTTGGGGAGGTCCCCTCCTTACGACGTTTTGTAAGTTTTCCGACTCCGCTTCTCCTTTTCCTTTCAGTTTGCATTTCTTTCCCTATTTTTAGTACAATGAGGGCATTGTACGGTTTGGTTTGGGGAGGTATGCATCCATATCTGTGTCTGCATGTTTTCTTGCATTTCTGCTTCCATATTTATTATTTCCGCATGCATCGTTGTTTGTTTCATAAAATCCAAAAAATTTCAAAAATTTCATGTTTAATTTGAGTCGGAACGTTTGAACATTGACGCTACTTTGAACCCCTACTTGAGCCCTGCATTCTCTTGACATCTAGTTGGCGTGATTATGTGCATAATCTACGAGTTTTTGTTTCTCCCTTATCTGAACGAATAGACTTGATTCATTATGTCGGCAAGCTACATTACATTCTGAGGTTAGAGCTTTATAAACTGGTGACATTCATGACCAGTTTCATTTAGGATGTGAGTAGTACTCTCTCTAAGACATGTAACATCAATTTGCATAAGCATGAGTCTAGTCTTCTTAATACCTGTATGCATTCGGTCTGTGGATGGTGACACGTGTTAGGAGAGGCAGTCCCCCTTATTTCATTCTACCCACGAGCCTCACATAGCCAAGTTGCCCTTTTTGTCCTATCAACTACTTTCTATAATACTTCCTACCCTAGCTGAGCTAGTAACGAGTAGTTCTTGGAACGTTTATTGCAATATGGCTATATTATCGATTTCGAAGATGGTGGAAGAATTGAAGGGAAAGAAAGGAAGAAGGAAATTGTCGAAATAAAAAAAAAAAAAAAAAAAAAAAAAAAAAAAAGAGAGAACGAAAAATTGCGAAAAGAAAGAGAAAAAAAAAGACAGAAAAGTTACATATGAAAAGAATCAGAATTGTACAATGATTCACACTCCCATGCCTTATCTATATTTTATGGGGAGTCGACGACCTTTGGTGTTTGTGAGCTTAGTGCATAATTTTGCACCGTTTCATTTTTTCTTCGCCATGAGTACGAAGTTGGGATGCAGTTTATATTTGGATCCGTTGTTGCTAGCCTGGCTATTAACCCCACATATCCAAATTCATTTTAGCCCCTTCTTACCCATTACCTCACTTACCCAAATGTAAGTCCTCAGCACGTGTCTTGGTCATTAGTATGGTTGGAATGCATATGTACGGTTGTAGAGACTTTATTCATGTTAACTGCATGCATGTTCTTATAGGTCGAGTTAGGTGAGTGTCTTACTTCTTCCTATCTTTCACATATATACTCACCTTGTGCCTGATTTTGAGTGAAGAGCGACCCGTGAGAGTCCGATATCTTTTGAGTCTTGCAAGGTCGACGCTTCAGTAAGTTTGAAACATTAATTTAACTCGTTTGCACTTTTCACTGCCATTTTGTCATGTTGTCGCATTAAATTGGTTCTAGTGGATGATTTGTAGCTGATGCGTTGGTCTCGTTCCATTATTCATCCTTAGTTGCATTCATATTTGCTTGGGGACAAGCAAAGGTTTGGTTTGGGGAGATTTGATGCGTGTCTTTTATATAAGGTTTTCACCTCATTTTTACACGCATTTCTGTGCTTTTTATGTAGCATCTGGCTACAAATGCCCCCGAATGTTCTACTTTGGTCCGTTTATTGTAATTTGCAGGAATTGACCGAAGAGGAGCTAAATCGAGCCTTAATTGTCCCAATTGTATGCATTCATGGAAAATAAGGAGCTGGAGCTTGGAAATCTAACACTTGGAAGACGCGTGAGCTGAGTTTGGGAAGCGATTCAAGGTCTAACGTGTTTGTGTAGCTCGATCGAGTGGTTAATCGCTTCGATCAATTCTTTGTACACTCAAGATTGATCGATCGAGCTGTTTTAGGGGTCGATCGAGGAGTTCATGCAAGTGGTGCTCGATCGAGTGGGTCATATTTACTCGATCGAGTGGTTTGGTGATAATTTGCTCGATCGAGTGGATTACTTCTGCTCGATCGAGCGGTTTCCTGTGCTACTGTTAATTTCCGCCTAATTATTTATGGGCTTTTGTAATTAGTCCATAGATTAGGTTTGAGAGTGGAATTTTAGTATAAGACTGAGGGAGAACATCACGTACTCTCTCTTCACTTCGTTCATTTTCACTGCCACTTTTTGTGACTATTCTTTGGATTTTACTCTCTACACTTTGCTACTCGGATTCGGTATTATCAATCTAGTTTATTTCTTAATCCTTTTTACTGCTTTTAAATCCTTCTTCTCTTTGTTTTATAATTGTTCAATCGGTTTCTTAATAGTTTTATCATCATGCTTAGTTTTAATTATTTGGTTATTGTAATTGTTAATCCGACGATTATGAGTAGCTAATTTCCTATGCTAAGACTATAGGGGATCCATAATATGAAGGGAGAGTAATCGATTTACTAGGTTAATCTTTGGTCTTGTCTTTGTTGTTTAAATGCTACAATTAATTGTAATTGCCTAATTGAGTCGACGCAATTAGACCCTTATTCTTAGTGAACCTTGACCTGGACCGAAAGGTTGGAAGAGGCAGACTAGTGGCGAACAATAATAGAGTGCGCAAAACAGGGCGAAAGTTAAACTGTTTACACTTTAGGGTGAATTAAGGACCGAAAGGTGACGTTGCTACCCCTTAGACCGTGCTGCATTGACCTAGGACCTAGATTACTTGACCAGATGATTATGGTGAACCGTTTGTCTTAGCCGTTTCTCCTTTATCTCGCTTAACTCCTTCTTTTTATTTCTCTTCTCCTTGTCCTCTTTAGTTTAGAAACCACATTTTATAAACCCCCAATTTAGTTACTTTGACGAACTTAAGCTTAGCCGACAAATTCCTACCTCTCTGTGGATTCGACCCGACTTCCCTAGCTATATTAGTTAGAGCCGATTGGTTATTTTTGATGTACGCGACGTACGTGTCAAATTTTGGCGCCGTTTGGGGAGGTGGCGCATACTTGTTGCTTTAATTAAGTTTGTCTCTCGTCTCAGGGAATTTATTCCTTGAGACCGATCTCATTTCTGAAAAGCTTTGATTGGTTTTGCAGGTTAGTTGTTGCTTTGAAGGTTTAATTGCCAAAATGCCTACGATTACAGAGCATATAGAGCCATGTGGTAGATGTGGCGAGGAAGGGCACGACCTTTATGAATGTATGGCAAGTGTAGAGCGCGCCCTTGATTATAAGAAGTACAAGCAAGGGGTCCTTTTCTCGCCTTTATGAAGAGATAAAGAGCGTCTCTCGCCCTCTCCACGCCAGCTCGCTACCGATTCCTCCTCTCGCAAACGAAGAAATTGCCGAGTTAAAATCCATCATGTTGAGTATGTCAAAGATGTCACAAAGAATCGAAACAGTTATATCGGAATTGAAAGAACAAGTCGCGCAGTTGACACTCGCGACAAACCAAGCCAAGCTTCTTCCAATTTGCGATTGATCGGTAATGAATTTTCAAAACGACCTTACTCATGAAGAAGACGAGGTTTTGACAAATTGACGATAACTCGGATGAGGAATTAGACGAGTTTTTGAAGGAAATACTTGTGCTGCGTGTCTTTGTAACCACTCGATCGAGTGACTCTTCGCTTTCGATCGAGCGGTTCAACCCATCCCGTCACTCGATCGAGTGAAAATGGTGGTTGATCGAGAGGTGCGAGAATCCAAGTTAGTCGATCGAGTGACACTCTCACTCGATCGAGCAACTCTTTGAAGAAATCACTCGATCGAGTGATGAACATGGTCGATCGAGCGATAAAAGCACTCGATCCAAGATTTTTAAGTGGCGGAAATCCTAATTCACTATCTAATACCGCCACCGTGTCATCTTCCCCTGCTGTGGAGACGTCACGCATTGATAAGGGTAAAGAAAAGGTTGCGGGACCGCTCATCGCTACCAGGGTACCCTTCCCAAGTCGTCTGAAGGACGCAAAGATCGAGCAACAAAGTACGGTAAGTTTGTGGACATCGTGAAGAACCTCCAGGTAACTGTCCCATTTTCCGAACTTGTTACTCAGGTACCCACTTACGCTAAGTTTATGAAGGATATCGTGACGCGTAAGAGAAATTTGAGTGAATTTGAGACAGTTTCATTTATGGAAGAGTCTAGTAATTTACTGTTGAATAAGGCCCCTCCAAAAATGAAAGACCTGGGCAGCTTTTCTATTACTTGTGTCATAGGCAATATGGTTATTGATAAGGCCCTTTGCGATTTAGGTACCAGTGTTAGTGTCATGCCCCTTCCTATCTGCAAGAAACTGAAGATGAGTCATTTCAAAGTGACTAACATTACCCTACAGATGGCTGATAGATCTGTTAGGAGACCCTTAGGTGTCTTGGAGGATGTGCCTGTGAAAATAGGCAAGCTTTACATCCCAAAGAGATTTCATTGTTTTGGATATACCGAGGACACCCGGACCCAAATTACCTTAGGAAGACCATTCCTTTTTGTACTGTGGGGCCGTTATTGATGTCGACAAGGGCGTCGACTCTTGCGAGAGGGGATGACGCTATCACATTCGATTTGCCCAAGATTTTTAGCCCACCCAATGATAGAGGACACTTGTTATTCGGTCGATATCATTGACGAGTCTATTTATGACTTCTGGTCGGGTTCTTCTATGAAGGACCCCTTAGAAGCTCTTATACTTTTTGATGAGTGTGCATATAGCCCAGACGACGATGACGCTGCGTTGGAATTGCTTGTTGATGATTTAGATGAGCACGAAGGAGAGCAGGTGGAACAAATGATCAACACTCTTTGCTCCATTGAGGTAAAGGTACCGGAACGTAAGCCTCTCCCTTCTCATCTTAAATATGCTTTCCTAGACGATACAGAGCAATATCCAGTCATTGTTAGTGCCAAGCTTAGTGATGATCGGTGACCTCTTTGCTAGTTGTACTTAAGAAAAACAGAAGGCAATGGGCTATTCATGGATGATATCACGGGGATTAGTCCCGATATTTGTATGCACAGGATAGAGTTGGAGGAGGATCACAAACCTTGCGAGACAGTGGCGCGCATTTGAACCAAAAGATGCGAGGATGTCGTGATGGCCGAGGTAATGAAGCTGCTTTGGATGCGGTATTATTTATTCGTCGGTAATTCTAAATGGGTGAGTCCGACAGGTGGTCCCGAAGAAAGGAGGGACAACGTAGTTAAGAATGAGAAGAATGAATTAATACCTACTCGAGTAGTGACTGGTTGGCGGATGTGCATAGATTACAGACAGCTAAATGCCGCCACCAAGAAAGATCACTTCCCCCTTCCTTTTATCGATCAAATGGTAGAAAGGTTAGCTTCTCATAAATTTTTCTGCTATTTAGACGGGTATTCGGGGTTCTTTCAGATCCCTATCCACCTGCACGATCGGCCAAGACTACATTTACCTGTCCTAAGGGCGTTTTTGCGTATCGTAGAATGCCTTTTGGTTTGTGCAATGCCCCCGCCACCTTCCAAAGGTGTATGATGGGGATATTTTCAGAGTATATTGAGTCTATCATGGAATTTTTTATGGATGACTTTAGTGTATATGGAAGTTATTTTTCTGACTGTCTGTCTAACCTTGAGAAAGTGTTGCGGTTTTGTATTGAGGTTAATCTTGTCTTTGAATCGGGAGAAGTGCCACTTTATGGTCAACGAGGGAGTTGTCTTAGGGCACTTGGTTTCTGATAGGGGAATAGAAGTTGATAAAGCAAAGGTGGAAGTGATTCAGCAATTACCACCTCCTGTTAATGTTAAGGGGGTGAGGAGCTTCCTTGGTCACGCGGGCTTTTATCGCCGGTTTATCAAGGATTTCTCCAAAATTGCTAAACCACTCACACAATTCTTTGCTTAAGGATGCCCCTTTTGTGTTTATCGATGCTTGTCTTTTCGCTTTCAACAGGTTAAAGCAGGCCTTAGTCTCTGCGCCGATCATACAGCCTCCCAACTGGAACTTGCCGTTTGAGATCATGTGTGATGCGAGTGACTATACACTAGGAGCGGTGCTTGGCCAGAGGAAAGACAAGGCCTTGAATGCTATTTACTATGCGAGCCGAACTCTGGATGAGGCTCAAGTGAAGTACACTACCATCGAGAAGGAGCCGTTTGTAGTTTATGCCTTAGAAGTTTCGTACTTATTTAGTTGGGTCGAAGTCACTTTTTTACCGACCATGCGACTTTGAGGCATCTCCTTGCTAAGAAGGAGGCTAAACCACGACTCGAGATGGATACTCCTTCTTCGGGAGTTTGATTTGCTGATTAAGGATAAGAAAGGAGCTGAGAACGTTGTAGCTGATCACTTGTTGCGGCTGATGTGACAAGAAGGGGAAGATTCTCTACCCATTGATGATTCTTTTCCTGACGATACTTTATTTGCTGTTGTATCGTCTATTGTTAACCAAGAACCTTGGTATGCAGATATAGCTAACTTCGTTGTCGGTGGCGCCGCCGACCTTTCTCATCGAAGAAAAGAAGCGTTTTCTATATAACGCTAAGCATTTACAGGATGATCCCTACTTGTTTAAGGAATGTGCAAACGGTCTCTACAGACGGTGTATTCCGCAGTGGGAGACCAAAATAGTCCTGGAAGGTCACTCCCTCTTCATATGGTGGTCACCACGGTCCATCGCGCACCGTGGCTAAGGTACTTCGATCACGGTTTTTTCTTGGCCTTCTTTGTTTCGACGCTAAGTCTTTTGTTTCACTGTGATGCATGCCAACGATCAGGGAACATTTCGAAGAGACATGAGATGCCACAAAACGGCATCCTAGAGGTTGAGGTTTTCGATGTCTGGGGCATTGATTTCCAAGGACCGTTCCCATCCAGTAAAGGTAACAGGTACATCTTAGTAGATGTAGACTATGTGTCAAAATGGGTTGAGGCAATTGCTTCACCTCATTGTGATGGTAAGACCGTGATAAAGATGTTTAAAAGGATCATATTCCCCCGTTTTGGTGTCCCTAGGGTCGTCATTAGTGATGGGGGGATGCATTTTAAGGAAAAGAAACTCACTTCCATACTGTCTAGAGTTGGTGTCCAACACCGGCGTGGTTTGGGGTATCATCCCCAAACTAGTGGTCAGGTAGAGGTCTCTAATCACGAGTTAAAAGAGATCTTGTCTAAGGTAGTTTCTAAATCACGGAAAGACTGGAGTCTTAAGCTAGATGACACATTATGGGCTTATAGAACTGCCTTTAAGACACCAATTGGTGCATCACCTTATAGGCTAGTTTATGGGAAATCGTGTCACTTACCTGTTGAGTTGGAATGTAAGGCCTGGTGGGCAATTCGTGAGCTTAATTATGATCCTAAGTAGTGTGGTCAGAATAGTCTTTTGCAGCTAGATGAATTGGAAGAGTTTAGGCTTAATGCCTATGACAGCTCGCGCATTTACAAGGAAAAGACGAAAAGATGGCATGACAAGAGGATCCTACCTCGGGAGTTCCATGTGGGGCAAAAGGTGTTCTTTGTTTAATGCCCGGTTGAGATTATTTCTGGTAAGTCAAGTCCAGGTGGAGTGGTCCTTATACGGTAATGCAATTTGTTACCAAATTTGGATCCGTGGAGCTTGAAGATTCCGAGGGTCATAGATTTAAGGTGAATGGCCAATATGTGAAGCATTACCATGAGGCGAGTGAAGCGGACAATCGCGTTGAAGTCTTGCGTTTCGACGAGCTCGACGTGCGATTAATTGATGCCGAGAAAGGTCGTGCGGGACCTCTTAAACAGCGCTCTCCGGGAGGCGGCCCGGATCATTTTATTTGTACTTTTGTTGAACTATCTATTTTCCTTTAGCTTTACGTTGAACTTTAGACGCTGTTTTATGAACCTCCTTTGTTTTTCCTGTTTTTAATGCGTCTTAGAGTCAAGTACTCGATCGAATGATTTTGTGTTCGATCGAGCACTTTCGATGCAATTTGCTACTCGATCGAGTGATATGCTCCTCGATCGACCGGATCCAAACCGTGCTTACTCGATCGAGTAGTTCTTCACTCGATCGAGCTCTTACAATACACTGGTTCACTCGATCGAGCTGTTCCAAGTGCTCGATCGAGTAGTTTTGACTCCCAGCTGCTGTTTTACGTCTATGGAGCTACTGCTTGACTTTCTTCAACCTCTCATGTTCATGGTCGACGATGATTCACACTCCCATGCCTTATCTATATTTTATGGGGAGTCGACGACCTTTGTTGTTTGTGAGCTTAGTGCATAATTTTGCACCGTTTCATTTTGCTGCCATGAGTACGAAGTTGGGATGCAGTTTATATTTGGATCCGTTGTTGCTAGCCTGGCTATTAACCCCACATATCCAAATTCATTTTAGCCCCTTCTTACCCATTACCTCACTTACCCAAATGTAAGTCCTCAGCACGTGTCTTGGTCATTAGTATGGTTGGAATGCATATGTACGGTTGTAGAGACTTTATTCATGTTAACTGCATGCATGTTCTTATAGGTCGAGTTAGGTGAGTGTCTTACTTCTTCCTATCTTTCACATATATACTCACCTTGTGCCTGATTTTGAGTGAAGAGCGACCCGTGAGAGTCCGATATCTTTTGAGTCTTGCAAGGTCGACGGTTCAGTAAGTTTGAAACATTAATTTAACTCGTTTGCACTTTTCACTGCCATTTTGTCATGTTGTCGCATTAAATTGGTTCTAGTGGATGATTTGTAGCTGATGCGTTGGTCCCGTTCCATTATTCATCCTTAGTTGCATTCATATTTGCTTGGGGACAAGCAAAGGTTTGGTTTGGGGAGATTTGATGCGTGTCTTTTATATAAGGTTTTCACCTCATTTTCACACGCATTTCTGTGCTTTTTATGTAGCATCTGGCTACAAATGCCCCTGAATGTTCTACTTTGGTCCGTTTATTGTAATTTGCAGGAATTGACCGAAGAGGAGCTAAATCGAGCCTTAATTGTCCCAATTGTATGCATTCATGGAAAATAAGGAGCTGGAGCTTGGAAATCTAACACTTGGAAGACGCGTGAGCTGAGTTTGGGAAGCGATTCAAGGTCTAACGTGCCTGTGTAGCTCGATCGAGTGGTTAATCGCTTTCGATCGAATTCTTTGTACACTCAAGATTGATCGATCGAGCTGTTTTAGGGGTCGATCGAGGAGTTCATGCAAGTGGTGCTCGATCGAGTGGGTCATATTTACTCGATCGAGTGGTTTGGTGATAATTTGCTCGATCGAGTGGATTACTTCGCTTTCGATCGAGCGGTTTCCTGTGCTACTGTTAATTTCCGCCTAATTATTTATGGGCTTTTGTAATTAGTCCATAGATTAGGTTTGAGAGTGGAATTTTAGTATAAGACTGAGGGAGAACATCACGTACTCTCTCTTCACTTCGTTCATTTTCACTGCCACTTTTTGTGACTATTCTTTGGATTTTACTCTCTACACTTTGCTACTCGGATTCGGTATTATCAATCTAGTTTATTTCTTAATCCTTTTTACTGCTTTTAAATCCTTCTTCTCTTTGTTTTATAATTGTTCAATCGGTTTCTTAATAGTTTTATCATCATGCTTAGTTTTAATTATTTGGTTATTGTAATTGTTAATCCGACGATTATGAGTAGCTAATTTCCCTATGCTAAGACTATAGGGGATCCATAATATGAAGGGAGAGTAATCGATTTACTAGGTTAATGCTGGTACTGTCTTTGTTGTTTAAATGCTACAATTAATTGTAATTGCCTAATTGAGTCGACGCAATTAGACCCTTATTCTTAGTGAACCTTGACCTGGACCGAAAGGTTGGAAGAGGCAGACTAGTGGCGAACAATAGAGTATTGCAGCGAGGGCGAAAGTTAAACTGTTTACACTTTAGGGTGAATTAAGGACCGAAAGGTGACGTTCGCTACCCCTTAGACCGTGCTGCAATGACCTAGGACCTAGATTACTTGACCAGATGATTATGGTGAACCGTTTGTCTTAGCTGTTCTCCTTTATCTGCTTAACTCCTTCTTTTTATTTCTCTTCTCCTTGTCCTCTTTAGTTTAGAAACCACATTTTATAAACCCCCAATTTAGTTACTTTGACGAACTTAAGCTTAGCCGACAAATTCCTACCTCTCTGTGGATTCGACCCGACTTCCCTAGCTATATTAGTTAGAGCCAGTTGGTTATTTTTGACAGGTACGCGACAGACGTGTCATCTTCTATGTGTCTTTATGTCAATTGTTGTCTTCTTATCGCTTCTAATCTGATATTTATGTATATTCTTTATATATTCAGTGTTCAGGTCTTCTGCTAGGTTGGCCAGCTTTACTGCAAAAGATTTAAAGGCTGGAGTGGCTAGAGTTGATGAACAGTCCAAGAGCCAGGAGGCCAGTGGGAGTGACAAGACGCTTGATATTTTGGTTTCGATGTCCGGCCTCCCAAGAACCGCCTGTGCTAGTATCACGTGAGGTCGTTGTGCTTCTAAAAGGAGAAGGAAGATGTTATTCCGAAGAGGAAGGGGGAGAGAAAGAGCCTATTCGTGCTCAACCAATCGGGAGTATCGGCAAGTGTCCGCTAGGATTGACGATATGGATCTTTGCCCGGGCACGGATAGATGAATTATCTGCAAAAATGGGCGGCCAGCTTTTGTCTGCTAATACCCTTGAGTCTTCTACTAAAGTGGTTTCTATCCTGACTTCTCTTGTGACAAAGGCTGCTGAACTTGCTTCTCAAGCTAAGGAGGTTAGTTGTACAGGGATGTTTTAATTGTTCATGTGCTCTTTGTGTTGCTTTATATTGGGCTGATTAATTTTGTTTCTTGTAGGGATTGGATGTCGGGTTGGCTCGCTTGTCACTCGGGGATGCCAGGCCAGGGTTTCTAGCCTGGAAGAAAACGGGATAAGGTTAACCGTGAGTCGCACACATCCAGGGGTAATGAAGTAGTACTTCAATCTCATTTGGCGGCGACTAGAGAGGCATCCGGGTCGCTATAGTTTGTGAGGTGGCTGCAAAAAATGCCGAGAAGGTTATCGGCAAGAGTTGGAGGTGTGAAGGGAGAGCTGGCTGCGAGAAGCGGCAATGCAGATCAGTGAGGAAGAATGAAGAGCTTAGTCTTTGAAAAGGAATTAGTGGAGGCGCGCTTTGCGATGCCGCTCAAGATTTCTTTGGGAAAGGCCGGGTTGATGCTATGAGGGATCCGGAATCTGACCGGGCTAATTGGGATCCGGACCGGGATGAGACAGCATTGGACACTCAGTATCCTGATTTGGCCAACATGGGTCAAGAAGAAGAGGTGGATTCTCCTCCCTCCAAGGAAAAATCTGGTGATCAGGAAATGGTGGATGGTTGTGAGTCGGTTACTGGCTCAAAACCTACTTAGATTTATGTTTTTTCTTTTTGTTTTGGCCCATCCAGAGGGGATGTTCCTGGAATGGATATTTAGGTTTTTTTTTGGCCCATCCAGGGGTATGTCCCTGGAATGGATAATTATTAAGTATGAGGCAAGGCCGGCTATTTTGGATGAATAAATATTTGGTCTTTGTTGGTTCCTTTTTGTGTTTCGATAAGGTACTTTTGTAGTATTGGATGTTTTCTTGGATCGGCGATTATTCGGATCCGGATCGGGCCAGGCCGGATCCGCCGAGTTCATCGTGTTATGGGTGGGGTTATTGCACTGTCTAGAGGGCTTACGTCCCCCTGCCATGGGAGGGCTTATGACCCATCTATGTTATACAAGTCAGGAAGAGGTTTTCCAGATTTGTATATTAAATAGAGCTCAATATTTTAAGGCATGTTTTGCAACTGAAAATTGGGTATCAGTTGGATATTGGTGGGGTGGCCCCCAATCTTTAAGATTTGTTTTAAATAAAATGCAGTATGTAAAACAAGTATTGAAGATTCTACTTGGTAAAAGTAAATATGAGAATATTGACAATTACTTGGGCACATAATTGAAGAAATCATATACGGCATTTATTCATATAATGGCAAGTATCATACATTTAGTTTCATATCAGGCCAGGCAAGAAATGTTAAGGTGAAAATTATACCGATTTGGGAGATACATTTTATATGTGAAATAGTTTTAAGTGTGCAATATTCCAAGCTCTTGGGATCATTTCGCCGTCCAGGGTTTGTAATCTATAAGCTCCCTGGCCGACTATTGAGTCAATCAGGTAGGGACCTTCCCAGGTTAGGGCCAATTTGCCAGCATTCTTTTGTTTTGTGTTTTGGAAGACTTTCCTGAGGACAAGGTCTCCTACCCTGAATACCCTGGCTTTGACAGTCTTGTTGTAGCTTTTTGCAACTCTTTGCTTATATCTTCGCTAATCTAATCTTTGTCGCATCTCTTAGCTCTTCCGTTAAGTCCAGGTTGTCCTCCATTAGAGGTATATTGCTTGTTATTATGTTCAGCCATCTGGCTGATGGAATGTCGACCTCGTACCGGGATTACCGCTTCACATCCATAGACTAAGGAGTAGGGGTTTGGCCTGTGGATGTTTTAGGCGTGGTTACGTCGGCCCGGAGGACCGGGGGAGCTCTTGACCCCATCTCGCCTTTCCTTTTTCTAGCTTCTTCTTTATGCGGTGATTACTACTTTGTTCTTTGGATTTCGCTCGACCGTTAGCTTTTGGATATCTGGCGTGGAGGTTACTTGGTTGATGTTCCATTGAGCACGAGAAAATTTTTGTTCTTTTTCCCACGAATAGCGTGCCATTGTCGCATACTATTTCAGAGGGGATGCCATATCTACATATGATGTTGTGTTTGATGAATGCTATGACATCTTTTTCCTTGACTTGCCTGTATGAATCAGCTTCTATCCACTTGGAGAAGTAGTCAGTCATTGCTAGCATGAAAACTTTTTGTCCGGGTGCTTGAGGTAGTTTTCCTACTATATCCATGCCCCACTTCATAAATGGCCAGGGTGCGGATATGGAATGTAGTTCCTCAGATGGCTGATGGATATATGGTCCATGCATCTGGCAAGCTTCACATTTAGAGCTAAATTCCAGGCAATCGGCCCTCAAGGTGGGCCAATAATAACCTGTTCTAAGTACCTTGCTTGCCAGGCTCCTTCCGCCTTTATGATTTCCACAGTATCCTTCGTGGATTTCTGATAATATCTGTTCAGCTTCTTGTGGTTCCAGGCATCTGAGGTACGGCCCAGCCTGCGATTTCTTAAAAAGCACGTTGTTAATAATAGTATATGAAGCAGCTTTTATTTTTAGTGCTCTGGCATCTTGCTTATTTAGGGGAAGGATTCCCTGTTGTTGTAGCCGATCGTAGTAGGGTTTTGTCCAAGAATTGGCAACATAAATTGGGAAACTTTCATCTTGTTTATTTATTGCAGGTTCTAATAAATGTACGATGGGTATTTTGTCGAAGTCAAGGGGACTGAAGTTGGATCCTAGGTCGGCTAAGGCATCGGCCTGGGTATTCAAGTCCCTGGGAATTTGGTCAATATTAAAATTGCGGAATTTTGATTTTAAAATTTGAACAATTTCCAAATAAAGCATCATTTTTGAGTCTTTTGCAGTATATATTCCGTTTACTTGGTTGGAAATAAGAAGGGAATCAGTACGTACCTTTAGGTTTTGCACACCAAGGTCAATACATACCTTTAATCCAGCTATTAGGGCTTCATATTCTGCCTCATTGTTGGTAGCCTCAAATGCATAGCTTATAGCTTGTACTATCTTATCCCCCTGTGGCGATTTTAGTACTACCCCCAGGCCTGTGCCTCTCATGTTGGCTGCACCATCGACAAACAGGGTCCATTCTAGGTCTGTTTGGTCATTGGTCGGTTTATTTACTTCTTTTATTAGGTCGGGTTCGGGGTTGGACTAAAATCAGCCACAAAGTCTGCTAGTGCTTGTGACTTAATTTTTGTCCTTGGTTCAAATGTTATGTTGTATGTGCTTATTTGGGTGACCATTTGCACATTCGTCAGGACATTTACGGCTTCCTAAGTACGGACTTGATAGGAAGATTGGTTCGACTATTATAGGGTGGGTTTCAAAGTATGGTCTTAATTTTGTGCAACTCATAATTAAAGCTAAAACATATTTTTCAAGTAGGACATACCGATCTCGCATCCGGTAGACTTTTACATACGTAATAGACGTGGTGTTGTTGTCCGTCCGCTTCTTTGACCAAGACCGCACCGACAAGCCAGCGGTTTGTGATCGATAGGTATCTTGTCGGGGTTCATCTTTGATTGGTTTTGCAAGGGAAGAGAGGATAGATATATTTTCAGGTCCTCAAAGGCAAACTGATGATCGGGGTCCATTGAAAGTCTTTGTTCTTCCTTAGCGAGACTATAGAATGATTTGCACCTCTCTCGACGATCTTGAAATGAACTGTTGGGGCCGCTATTCTTCAGTCGACTTTTGTATGTATTTGACCGTCTTTGGTGGTTCTAGCTCCAGGATAGCATTGATCTGTTCAGGGCTGGCTTCTATTCCTCTTTTTGTCACCATATAGCCCAAGAATTTGCCTGCTGAGACTCCAAAATGGCATTTTTGTGGATTGAGCTTCATATTGAATTTCTCCAGTATTTGGAAGGCTACTTCCAGGTCTTTGATGTGGTCTACTGCCTTTTTTTACTTGACTACCATGTCATATATGTAGACTTCCATGGTATCTCCTATTTGGTTTTTGAACATCATGTTGACTAGCCTTTGATAGGTTGCACCTGCATTCTTTAATCCAAAGGGCATAGCAGTATAACAATATATTCCTCTTTCGGTGATGAAAGTTGTGCTTTCCGATCTGCAGGGTGCATCTTTATTTGGTTGAATCCCTTTGGAGGCATCCATGAATGTTAACATCTCGTGGCTGTAGTGGCATCCACCATTGCATCGATGTGTGGGGGAAATGAATCTTTTGGGCAGGCTTTGTTTAGGTCGGTGTAGTCTACACAGACTCTCCATTTGCCGTTTTTCTTTTGGACGACTACTACATTTGCAAGCCGGTCGTGGTACATTACTTCCCCGATCATTCCCATGTCCAAATGAGCTTGTCAACTTCTTGGTTGATGATTTCATGCCTCTCTGCGGCAAATTTTCTTCTCTTTTGTTGTACAGGCTTAAATGATTTGTCAATATTCAACTTATGAGTTATAATATCACTTACCGTCATATCAAAATGTGACCAAGCAAAACAGGACATTTTAGTTTTGAGAAAGGCGACCGGATCGGTCCGACCGAGTCCGGTGCATCTAACCCTACAAGTACCTTCTGTCGGGGAACTCGGGTCCAAAATGACCTCTCCTATTTCCATCTGTGTTTGTGCAATATATTCTTCCCGACGGATGAATTTAATTGTTATACAAGGGACTTACGACTTTCGGGGTTTCAAAGCCTCGGGTGTAGCATTCCGAGTCGTCCTTTGTTCTCCCCGATGGTGGTTATCCCCATTCGGTTGGTATTTTCACACATTGATGGTATGTTGATGGGATTGCTTTGACGTTGTGGATCCATGGTCCGCCCAGGATTACGTTATATGAGGATAGGCAATCCATTACCCCGAATCTTTCATACGAAGCCACGCCTTCCACATAGGTTCGAGGCTAATTTCTCCCAGGGTGTTCTTTATTTCTCCGCCGAATCCAACCAGGACGCTGGATTTCTTGATGATCTTTCCTTCATCTATTTTCATAGCTTTGAGGACGTCAAGCATCACCAAATTGATTGAAGCGCCTCCGTCATCGTGATTCTTGATACCTTACATCGTGCCAATTTGCATGGTGATTACCAAGCTGTCATGGTGTAGATCTGATATTCCCTGCAGGTCCGAGTCATCAAAAGTAATAGCAGGCAATGACTTGGACCTGGAAGGGGGCTGAAGTCTAAACTCCCTGGATATTCTTTTGGCAGCCGAGCTGGTCAGACCACAGATTTCTGATCCTCCATTTATGAACTTGACTTCATAGATGGGGGGAGGAGGAGGTGGATCTCTGCCGTTCCCTGAATCTCTCTTGTTTTGTCCTTCATCTTTGTTCTTTGGCTGCTGGATTAAGTCCTTCAAATAGCCTTTCTTTAGGAGATATGCCACATGTTTCCTGAGTTGGATGCATTCTTCTGTGGTGTGCCCGATGTCCTGATGGAAGTCACACCATCTCGTTGGGTCTTTCCTGGGGTTGTCGGAATTCTTGGGCCATCTGACCGTATCTCCCAGGCTTTCCAGGCGTTTGATTAATCTTGCAGTATTAATAGAGAAGTTATATTCAGGAATAGTTGGAAGCCTAGAAAGGTTACCTTTGTGTTCTTGTGCCATGTTGACTTCAGGTCGTTCAGGCCTGGAATAGGGTGTTGATCTGGGGTTGCCTCCTTTCTGGTAGGAGCTTTTCCTATTAGTGTGTCCATAGCCTTGCTTTCCTCCGGACGAGTTTGTTCTGAAGTTGAGATCTTCCTCCAATCTGACATGTTCTAAGGCGATGGATTGAACAGTGGCAAAGGTTGGGCATGCTTTCTTGGTTAAATCTGCATAGATGTCACTGTCAAGCATGACTCCTTGCCTAAAGGCTTCTACCGCTGTCTCTTCGTCACACCTGGGAATGGCCACCTTCTCTTTGACAAATCTTGCCAGGAATTCTTTGAGAGATTCTTCAGGAAGTTGTTTCACCCTGAACAGGTTACTGGGTCTCTTGGCCATGTCTCTGCTGCTTGCGAATTGTTGATTGAAGGCATTGATCAGTTCTGCAAAATTCTTGATACTTCCATTTGGGAGATTAATGAACCATTGTAATGTCGCTCGGTCAGGGTTTTACCAAAGCCTTTACACATGCAGACCTGCCTGAGTTCACGGGGTATTGAGGCGGCCAACATCTTCTGTTTGAATATGGCAACGTGATTTTGTGAATCGGAGGTCCCATCATAAGTTCTCATGGATGGGATGGTAAATTTCTTGGGAAGATCAATCTTTGCAATTTCATCTGCAAAGGGTGAATCGCAAAGTGTCAACTTCTACTTGACCACGTGGTCCGGCACGGTATATTTTCTATTTTGTTGTGGAGTTTTTGGATTTCCTGAAGCATAGCCATCATTATTGCTGCTTCAGTTTTGTTTGTTTCATCATTGGGAATGATTTGGGTACCGGATAATGTATCCTTCTCCGAAGTTCCAAAATTGGAAAAGTTAATGTTTTTGATAATGGATGAGAATGGGGTTCCTGGTTCGAATCTGGTATTGGAGCCTGAAGCCTGATTTTCCAAATTTTTCCTCAAGCTAGACTCAGATTCCTTCAGCCTATTGATTTCTGCTTCTGCTTGGGCTGCCTTCTCTTGAATTGCCTCCAATTCTTTGATTTTAGCTAGGGCAGCCGCTAATTGTTATTTTGGGGTGAGTTCCACCATTTTTGTATGTGAAAATTAAATGGAGAATGGTAAAAGGAATTTTTTGATTAAAGAACTAGATGCCCCACGGTGGGCGCCAATTGTTTTAGCAGGATTTCCCCTGAATGGATCCGGCTTGATTAAAGAGTAATTTGGGTATCTAGTTCTATAAGTTTGGAATATCGTGAGTTAATAACAAAGGAAGAATTAAGTATAAAGAATATCGTTTGTATTATTTTGATAAGCTGAGTACAATCTTGTGTGTGTAGCTGAATATTCAGGAATAAATGAGAGATAAATTGTAAATAATCGATCAATAATGAATCTCTTTACAATTGTTAGATTCTGCTATTTATAGTTCTACAAATGCTAACGTTACATTCATCCTCAACGTTCCCCTTGATTGTCGGGGCTGTTAGCTGGAAAATAGGGCACATTCCCTATTAACTCGGTTGACTCGTTCTTCTTTAACAAATCGTCCTTCCTTTCCTCTTGCACGTTCAGATTTACTAAGATTATGTGCTCCTTGTAGTTGTACTTGGTCTTCCATGAGAGTAGGACGTGGTTATTAGTTCATACAACTGCCTCTCTTGTTTATCTTTTTAATCCAGCCTGTTTGAATGTCCTGCCAGGCTATTCTGCACTTACCATCAGGCTTCTCTTCCAGGATTTAGTAGCCTGCTTACTATAATATTCTTCAATAGCCAAATAGTAGTTAGATTTGCCCGATCTCTGGTTGCCTCAATCCCCCTAGTAAGGTCGAGGCAGTTAGAGTCGGACCAGGCTAAAGCGGGCCTAACAAAGATCGGAGCGGGATTGTGATTGCGATTATAGTTCGATTAATGTTTCAATTATGTCTTTTGAATGAAATTAATGTTTAATTATGATGTTATTATTTTCATTCATGGTTGAGTGTTTACTCGTTTGATTATGATTGTTTCCGCTGCCCTAATTGAATTATTTCAATTCTTATGATGCCCTAATTGAATTATTTCAATTCTTATGATGTCCTAATCGAATTATTTCAATACGTATGATGTTTGTATTTTATTTTTTATGGTTCTTAATCGCACATCTACACTGTTCACCGACAGCACTATTCACGAGCACTGTTCACGCAGAAAGTTACTGTTCATCAGTTTTGAGTGTCGGATTTTTATGTTATAATAATGTTTTTCGAGTGTAAACGGCGTTCTAAACCAGACTGCATAGCAGGATTAGCGTTTTTAAGCCTAATTCTGACGTCTTCATTGAGTTTCAGGACGTTTTTGGTTAAAAATTATGATTTTGTGTTTTATTCATAATAGTTCTCGATCGAGCTAATGTTTCACTCGATCGAAACTCTTAAGCATGAATAAGTTCCTTCTCGCATTATAGTTTACGATACCTTATGTTTGATTATGTATGCTCGTGTGATATTTATATTATTAAGTACATAAGTTAATATAATTATCATATTGTTGTTGTAAGCCTACATATTATTTGTGTAAATATATCATTTGATATCGAATGTAAGAGACTTTCGCATTATGACAAGTTGAAATTCACCACAGTGATTTCATCTCGTACGCGATCAAATCTCATAATGGAATCATATTGAACATTCACATTAGGTTGAGGTTCGCCACAGTGGACTCAAATTATGTAGTGAATTTCCGACTAAGCATCTAATGGAGTAAAGTAACTTGTATTAAGGTTTTACCCACAGGTAACCTGACATTAAAGTGAAACACTCATTAAGGAGAGTATACTCTATTATGTAATTAAGCATGTGTAGGTTGTCCACAGATACTATACTTGCCTGATGAATGTTTATGAGTTACTCATTTAAGTTTCAAGTCTTAGTCATAATTGCTATTGTGTGTTAAACTCAAAGCCTAATGTTTTGAGCATTGTTCATAATGCAGTACCGTTGCAAAGCTCTCTCAATAACTGTGTCCAAGCTGTTCCGCAACTTGATGGTACTAATTACTCAGAATGGAAAGAGCATCTCGAGTTCTATTTAGGGATCCTTGAACTCGATCAAGTGCTTAATGGGTCAGCTCTAGCTGAACCAGCTTCTGATGTGAGTAAAGAAGTACTTGAAGAGTATAACCGGTGGAAGAAATTTGATAGTCTTTGCCTAAAGTTTTTGCGTCTTACCACTGCACCAAACATTAAGTCCTCCATTTCGGAGACAGGCTGTAACACAGCCAGTAAGTACATGGAAATCATTAAGGAACGCTTTCAGACTACCGATAAAGCGGTAGCTGGAAGGCTTATGTTTGAACTTATCACTGCTAAGTATAATGAGAGTGTAACCACCATGCAACAGCATGTGTTACACATGACGAATCTGGCAGCTAAGTTGGGAAAACTGGGCATGAAAGTTGAGGATCCGTTCCTCGCCCAGTTTATCATCAACTCTTTGCACGATAAGTTTGATACTTTTCATCTTCATTACAACACCGTTAAGGAAATTTGGAGTGTTAATGAATTGACCAATAAACGGTTCAGAAGCAAGAAGAATCAAGAAAGATGAGGCTGATGCCTCAAGTAAAAATCTTGGCTTATCCAGGCACATCATGTGCATCATGTAAGCGGGAAATCTAAGGGTAAGTTTGGAAACAGAAAGGGCATGAAGTCCGGCCCTTCCGATAAGTTGTCTCGGATCGCGCATAAAGAAGGATATTAAGAAGCGGGAAAGTTATTTTTCCGTAAGAAACCAGGCACTTTCGAATGATCGCATAAAGCGTAAGAATTGGTTCGAAAAGAAGGGTAAGCCTTTGGCTTTAGTATGTTTCGAATCAAATTATGTTGAAGTTCCTTCTAATACATGGTGGCTAGATTCGGGCTCTAATGTACATGTTTGAATTCCTTGCGGGGATTCCTTACGACAAGAACCATAAATCCAAATGAGGCCTCCTTATACATGGGGACTAAAGATAAAGCCTCCGTAGAAGCCATTGGAAGGTTTAGCCGGAATTAAGCAATCGGATTTAAGTTGAAGTTGGAGGATACCCTTTATGTTCCCTCCTTCGGACGCAATTTAATTTCAGTTTCTAAGTTAGATAATGATGGTTTTAAATTAAGTTTTGGACAAGGTTGTTTCAGTATGTTTCGAGACAATATTTTTGTTGGTTCTGGAATTTTGGAAAATGGATTGTATTGAATTTATTTAGATAAATTGTTTTCAGAATCTCTTTGTGTTTCTCATAATGTTTCCCTGCATAATAATGTTAGTTCGAAACGTGGAAGGTCTAATGAAAGTTCCTCCTTCTTGTGGCATAAACGTTTGGCCCATATTTCAAGAGAAAGAATGAGCATGTTGGTTAAAGACAATATACTACCTTCTCTTGATTTTACGGATTTTGGGAGGTGTGTGGAATGCATTAAGGGTAAGCAAACCAAACACACCAACAAAGGGTCCACAAGAAGCACTGCTCTTTTAGAAATTATACATACAGACATATGTGGTCCATTTGATGTTCCCTCCATGAGCGGAGAGAAATATTTCATCACATTTATTGATGATTATTCACGTTATTGTTATCTTTACCTTTTGCATGAAAAATCTCAATCAGTAAACGCTTAGAGGTTTACATTAAGGAGGTGGAAAGGCAATTGGGAAAGAAAGTGAAAATCGTAAGGTCAGATAGGGGTGGTGAATATTATGGCAAATATGATGAATCAGGACAACATCCTGGTCCTTTTGCAAAACTCCTTGAAAGTTTGGGTATTGTCCCTCGCACACAACTCCCGATTCTCCATGGATGAATGGTGTTCTTTGAGAGGCGTAATCGAACCCTATTAGAGGTGTGAGGACAATGATGAGTAATACCAATCTACCCATGAAGTTGTGGATGCATGCCCTTATGATCTTGTGTATGTTGGAAATCGGGTTCCCGATGAAAGCGATTTCAAAGACACCATTTGAACTGTGGAAAGGATGGAAACCGAGTCTTCAACACTTACATGTATGGGGATGCCCAGTAGAGGCACGCATTTATAATCCACATGAAAGGAAGCTTGATCCTAGAACCATTAGTGGTTTCTTTATCGCCTATCCAGAAAAGTCCAAAGGGTATAGGTTTTACTGTCCTACACACAAGACAAGAATTGTTGAAACCGGAAATGCCAAATTCCTTGATAATGGTGAAGTTAGTGGGAGTGATCAGGTAAGGGATGTCGGCGTCAATGAGGTTAGGGTGGCAATTCCAGTTCCTTTGCCCCCAATTTCTATTGATGAAGTTCCACATAATGATAATGTTGACTCAGTCAATATTGTGGAACCTAATGTTGATGATCCTCCACTCCCGAATGATAACATCGCCACTGAGGTTGTTGATACAGCACCTGAAATAACGTTAAGAAGGTCTACAAGACCTAGAAGGCCAGCTATTTCAGATGACTATGAAGTATATCAATGTGAATTTGACATTAGTGTGGATAATGATCCGGTTACGTTTTCACAAGTTGTGAATAGTGATGATTCCGATAAATGGATTAATGCCATGAAAGAAGAGATGGAGTCTATGGCTAAGAATGAGGTCTGGGAGTTGGTCAATTTACCAGTGGGTCTTTAAGACCAAGCGCGACTCCTTAGGTAATATTGAACGACATAAAACCAGACTGGTAGCTAAAGGCTTTAATCAGAAAGAAGGCATTGATTATAATGAAACCTTCTCTCCAGTTTCTAAGAAGGATTCTTTACGGATCATTTTAGCTTTAGTAGCTCATTTTGACTTAGAGCTACATCAAATGGATGTGAAAACGGCATTCTTGAATGGGAGTTTGGAAGAAGAAGTCTATATGGCTCAGCCTGAAGGCTTCATTATTGAGAAAGAGGACAAAGTCTCGTATATTAAAGAAGTCCATTTATGGGCTTAAGCAAGCTTCTCGGCAATGGTATATTAAGTTCCATAATACCATCACCTCCTTTGGGTTTCAAGAAAACACTGTTGATCAGTGTATATACCGAAGATCGGTGGGAGTAAGTTTACATTTTTGGTCTTATATGTCGATGATATACTCATCGCCATGCGATGATTTGGGATTATTACATCAAACTAAAGATTTCCTATCAAGCAACTTTGAGATGAAAGATATGGGAGAGGCGTCCTATGTGATCGGGGTGGAAATATCTCGAGACAGATCACAAAGGACATTAGGGTTGTCTCGGAAAGCCTATATCATGAAGGTCTTAGAAAGATTTAACATGGTAAAATGTAATCCCAATGATGTTCCTATTCGAGAAGGGGATAAGTTCGGCTTAAGTATGTGTCCTAAGACCGAACTAGAACGAAATGCCATGAAAAACTTTCCTTATGCATCTCTAGTTGGAAGCTTAATGTATGCGCAAGTCCGTACAAGACCGACATAAGTTTTGCGAGTGGGTATGTTGGGTCGATATCGGTCCAATCCTGGAATGGGTCATTGGAGTGCGGCTAAGAAAGTTTTACGGTACTTAAAGGGAACAAGGGACAAAATGCTCACTTATAGACATACCGATCACTTTAGGTTATTGGATATCTTGACTCAGATTTTGGAGGATGTGTGGACTCAAGGAAAAGCTCCTTTGGTTATGTGTTTGCTTTAGCTGGGGGGGCAATCTCCTGGAAGAGTGCTAAACAGACAATTATTGCCTCATCCACTATGGAAGCTGAATTTGTAGCGTGCTTTGAGGTTACTATTCAAGCTTTATGGTTGCGGAACTTTCTTTCAGGGATTAGCATTATGAATTTACATTTGCAAGGCCGTGAAAATTTTCGTGATAATGCCGCAATTGTCTTCTTTTCGAAGATTGATAGGTATTCTAAAGGTATAAAACACATGGAAATGAAATACCTATCAGTTAAGGAGGAAGTTCGGAAAAACACTGTGTCAATTGAGCACATCACGACTAGTGCCAATATAGCAGATCCTTTAACTAAGGGGTTACCTCCAAACACATTTTTAAAGCATGCTACTGATATGGGTCTGGAGGATAATCATTAAGGCTTTTCGTTTGTGTTTGGATCATGCTAGTGTTTTGTAATGATGACACTTATGTTTTGATTAATCAACTTATGTTTTCTTATGATGATGGTTTCCGAACGATTTTCTGTATCGTATTATTGTTATTGTATACATTATTATTGCACGATTAACGTAATCGGTCCTTTTCCTCAAGGACATTATTCGGGGGATTATGTTTGCTCCTTGTATGCATCGATTATTCTAAATGATTGGTCCGTAGTACATGGAAGGACCACTTCTCTTGTATAGTAGTGTTTCCGCCATGACTCAACCAGTTGTTCGGAATGATCAGAGTAATTAAGATAAATCCATTATGTATTCATTTAGTTTTCTGCGCGACTTATGACTCTGTTTGCACGTGACATTATGTTTAGGTCAGTAATATGGTCCAAGTGGGAGAATGTAAGAATTATCATATTAATTCTCTATTATATGGACCTAATTACTGACGTCAGTCACTCTAATAGATAATAGCTAAATATGATGTTTCGGGTTTTTAGTCGGAGTAATAGACTAAGTGGATTACGGTTAATGTTTACAGGCCATTAACATATTAGGCCCACTTATCTAATTATGCCCCTCCTACCACCTATATAATAAGAGCTACACCTGTTTGTGGTTTTAACCTAATTCATATCCATTAAGAGAAACACACAAAAAGAGAATTAGAGAATAAGGAAGGCAGGAGAAGGCAAAAGATTGGAGTTTATCTTCTTGTTGATTTCAAGGAATCTCCTTATCAGATCTAATGACTACTCCACGTAAGTACTCATCTATAATTATCACTGCAATCAAAATCCTCTAAATTTATGTTTACACTTTGTTCCCTTTGGATCATCATATTCATATAATGATGTGGTCTACGATCGTATATTTTAAGACCATGAAAAGTCGAATAAACTTTCATGTTATATCTTCTCACATGTCAAAAATTGTCATCATTAATTTGTTTCTTGCACATCCTTTACCTTTTATCTCCTCAAATCCTTGTTAACTTGGCTTTCATTGATATCTTGGATATACTATCGATTTGTGATTTGAATTAATTTCTAGTTCAATGGTGTCATATAAATATATAATGGCAATAACAATATATACACATTTTTTTTTTGGGTGATGAGGGCACCTGCAGGCTGCAACAGCTTCTTTTAAGTGTCTGTGCTCGATTTCAATCGTGCCCTAAAGAATCACATATGATTGCAGTTAAACGTATCTTGAGATATTTAATTGGTACATCTAATTTATACTTATGGTATCCACTTGAGTGTAATTTCGATCTAGTAGGATATTCAGATGCAGATTATGCAGGATGTTCTTTAGATAGGAAAAGCACTTCTGGGTATGCAACATTTGTTGGACCTTGTATTATCACATGGGGATCAAAGAAGCAAAATTCGTTGCAATGTCTCTCTTTGGCCGAGTATGTATCTCATGGATGGTATGTTCTCAATTACTTTGGTTAAAGCAACAACTATGTGATTATGGTATAAATGTAGGTCGTATGCCTAATATGTGTGACAATACGAGTGCTATAGTAATTTCTAAGAACCCTGCCCAGCACTCGAGGACCAAACATATAGATATTCGACACCATTTTCTACGGGATCATGTAGAGAAAGGCAACATTTCACTTGAATTTTGTAGTACTGAAAGGCAATGGGCTGATATCTTGACTAAGGCATTAGCTAGAAAACGCTTTGAGTTATTGAGACTTGAGATTGGTTTAATTAGTGATAATTAAATCCGTCATAATTATGTCTGGGAACCTGAATGACTGGCTAGGAAGATAAGATTGTACGATTGTGTCCGTATATTTTTGTTGCAAGTTTAATTATGTTAAATAATATTTATTTTACGTGTTATATCTTGCTTATGTGTATGGTAGTATTTTATATTCTGCATAATCACATTTCCTTACAAAAATCGACAAAATCTACAATAAACTGCCTAATATAATAAAGATATTTCTATCTTATTATATTCCTACACAAATCTTGCCTAAACTCCATCAAAAAGATTCTTTCCTAATCTTATATCAAATAGGAGATAATGCCAAAAACAAAAAAAAAAAAAAAAAAAAAAAAAAAAAAAAAGGGGGAAGTGCGAAAAAAAAAAAAGGGGAAAAACGCACGAAACAAAAAAAAAAAAAGTGCCGAAAAAAAAAAGGGCACGAAACAAAAAAAAAAAAAAAAAAAAAAGGAAGATGCCGAAAAAAAAAAGGCGTTAAAGAAATAAGGAAATTAGTATTATTTTCTATCTTTTAAGGAAACCTATTCTTACCTAAACTCAAATTCCTTATGCTATATATACCCCTTTAATTTCCCCATAATTCTCATCAATTATAATTCTCTAAACCCTAATTACCTTTTACTACTTTCTTTTATTTTCATAATGACAAATCAACCTACAACCCGTTTTCAATCAAAGAAACATGTTGTTATTCGAAAGAAGGTAAGTCAATCACCGCCTCGCACTCGCTCCACCTCACCGGCCGAACCACCCCGTTCCCCACGGTCCAATGCCGACCAACCCTCCAACCTCATCAAGCGACGAAAATTGTTTAAGGGTAAGGGAAAGACGGTTTCGAAAATTGAGGTAAGTTCTAAGACTGAGAACTATAAACTCCAAGATGGTTCTTCACGTATTCTTTACGCACAGCATATGGATGATTACACCAACAATGGACTAAATAATCTTAGACTAACTCAAGGAGAAAGAAGAGATGTCAATCAAGTTGCTCAATATCGCATTCACGCAGGACGAGTATATTCGATTGATTGGTTAAAGAAATACAAAGCACTTGGGTTTTTCAGAAATTTTCTCAAGGATCAAGGATGGGAAAATATTGTTGCTGTAAGTGGTCCTGTCTTTCCTATTGAGATATATCAATTTTATGCTTCTGTTCATCTTAAGGAAGGAAATTTATTTGTTGTGGTCAATTAGACTTCCATAAAAGTCTCACCTGGTGATTTCTGCGACTTGGCTCGAGTCCCTGAAGGAGGAACTGAGGTCAATCCAAGCGTAGAATGGGGAGGTCTTTTACCTGAAAAAAGGTTGATAGTGAAACGGTATTTCAAACAAGATGCAACTTCGTCTGAGACTATCTTGACTGCAAAGTTGCCGCCAAAATTAAGATTCTTTTTGAACTTTCTTTGGAGTACTATTGTCCCTAGAAAAGAAGGTAGAGATAAATTCGGGGCACATGAGATGATTATTATGAAGGCTTGGCTTGAAGGAGAAAAGGTTAGTCTACCCTTGCTTGTGTTTCATAAAATTATACAAGCTAGTGTAACGGCTAAGATGGAGGATTTTGCTTCTACTTTAAGTTTGCCTTATGGGAATTGGATATCTCGAATTTTGGAGAAGAAAGGAGTAATTGGGAAGCAGAGTTATGGAGTTATCACTAATGACGAGATGAGCGATCTTTATTTATCTTATATGAAGCTCGTTATTAATGGCAACGAATTAGGTTTTGAGACAAAAGGAGAAAAAGGAGAAAAAGAAGGAAAAAGCAATGTGAGTTTTGATATGTTGGATTCAAAGATGGATTCAAACTTTACTTCTATTCTTGGACGAATTAATGAACAAGACAAGAAATTGGAAGAATTGTTTGACCTAATTACAAAGCAAAGGAGAATTGATACTAGTGGACCAAGTGAAGTTAGCCACGCTCACATCAAAACCGTGTTGTCACGGTTTGATACTCGGCTCGAAAGTGTCTTTAAGGCCGCCGTGCGAACTCACTCTGAGTCTGTTCAAATAAAGGACGGTATGGCTAGTTTGGTTAAATTTGGTGATGATCTTTTGCAATCTGGGAAGGAGATGAGGTCTGAGATGCAAACTATATATGAAGCAGTTAAAGCAATGACTTTGAGGATTGTTAACTTCGATACTCGATTAACCGCTCAAGCTGCACTTCTCAACCATTGTCATGCGCGACTCGAGGACTTGGAATACCGCACCCGACCACGGTCCAACCCGCCACGCCCACGCTACCCTTGACCGATTTGCCCTAATCCATTTAACCTACCCTTATCTTTTTAATTCCTATGCTCACAATAAAAGTCCATTCTTATGGATATTAGCTTTTTCATTTCCGCATAATTTCCTTTGTGATTGCAAGTTTATATTATTATTATGCTAATTAAGAACTAGATTGCGTTTAATATAATATGTTTTTCATGATTATTTCTTGTCTCATAATATATTATTCTGGTCGTTTTATGTTTGTTCTTATCTTTTCAATGATGCCAAGAGGGGGAATTGTTTTTATGATTTGCGACCGTCTCAAAGTTAATTCTCTCATGGCGTTCTATAGTTATAACTTTGAAGAGATCATTAGTTTCTACGCTCAACTGTTCTATAATTTGGGAAGTATTATGTTGAGGGGGAACTAGACTTAGACACAAATCATAGGAGACTTGTCATCATCAAAAAGGGGGAATTTGTTGGACCTTTAGTCCTAATTAATTGTTTTGATAATGACAGTAATGATTTGTATGTGGACTTAATATATAAACATATGCGTGTAATTGTGTGCTTAAGTTTTATTTTAGAAAGGAACAATTACAAGACGCAAGCTTGAAGTTTGGACCAAGGAGGTACAACTTCAAATATACTTGATCGATGTTTTCAAGCAAGATCAAGATTGGAAATCAACCACGAGACTCAAGATAAGAGACTTGTGAAGAGACGATTCGTGTACTGAAGATCTACTGAAGATTAGTTAGTATAGGTCGTCATCCGGTAATGGTTTTACTTTGTTTGATTTAAAGGTTAATGAAGTTATGACCTAATAGACATAACTTCATTGCTAGACAAAAATGATGCGTTAATTTTTGGAAAATATATTTTTAATGGTTTATAAAAATAAGAGAGTATTTATTTGGTTGGAATTAATTAATTAGAATTTAAGTTAAATAAACTATTGGTTTGTAATACGATATTTATATCGTCATGCAACCTAGGGCTTTAACTAAATTCTATCTCGATTTGTTGCGGGCTAAAGAAGCAAGTAATGGACCGATGGAGGCCTAGAGGCCGGCCAAACCCTAGTGGCCGAACCCTAGGTGGGCCGAACACTAGGAGGCCGAAACCCTAGGGTGGCCGAATCCCTAGGGAGGCCAAACTCCTTCCTTTGCTTCTTACTTGTTCATCAAGTCATTTGTTTCCAGAACATTCCTATGCCCTAATTCCAGAACATTCCAAACCCTAATCCTCTCTACTATAAATACTCTCATTCATTCAACATTAATTGTTGACACACACATCTACAAATTTCAAAGAGAGAAAAATATTTTAAGCAAAAATCATTTGAGCTTTAATTCATATTTTCATATTTGCTTATACAAAAATCACGCATCAAATTTGTCAATCACTCGAAGAAAAATCGTTATAGGATATTAAATACACAAGGATAGTATACTCACTCGCATAACGTGAGATTAGTATTTGTCGTTGTATTTTTCTTATTAACGTAAGAGCAACCTAGAGTATTTAGCGATACTCAATCTGAGTTATAATCATATAGTTGATTATACGAGTGGATTGGTAATTTTTGTAATCCGGAGAAAGGTACTAAAAATTATTAATCGAGAATAGTGGACATAGGTTTCGACTTGTGGAAAACAACCACTTCAAAATCCTGTGTGTCTCTCTTTTCTCTCTCTTTATTATTGTTATTTCGATTTTGCATTTATTGTTAATAATTTAATTAGTTGATTTTAATCAATAAAATCAAGTAATTAATTTATATCATATATTTCGAAAAAGCGGTCATCGTTTTTAATACTCAATTCACCCCCCCCCTCTTTCGTATTCGATCAATAGACTCCACAGCACCCCTAAACTTTTTTTTCCGTCAATTAAACTCAGTTTTAGGCGTTAAGTGATGACTTGGGCGCGTAACCAAGCTTGTTATTTATTATCCCGTGACATATGGACTCTATTAGGCTTAATATCTATCTCGATCCTAATATTTATTGATATATATGGGCTAAAAAATTTTTGACGGAAAATTTATTGATCCCATGCCAAATTATCACGTCCAAAGATGGATATTGAAGCTAATAAGTCTTTTATGACATGGAATGATAAATGACAGTTTGGTTACGCGTCAAGTAATCACTTAACGCCTAAAAGCGAGTTTAATTGTGAAAAATAAAGTTTAGGGGTACACTTAGTGATAATGACAACAATTGAAAGTCTGTGTATGTTTTAAAAGTGTAAGTGCAAGCGTAGAAATAGAAAAGTTGAAGTCATCATGTAGAATATCCCTTAAAAAAAATGAAAGCAAATAAGTAGGGTCGGAGGAAAGTAAGCAAATGAAAGTGGAAGAAGGTATGTCATTTTCCTAATTCATGAGCTTTATTCATTTTGTGTCTTCTTTTTGGTCGTATTTGCATAGCGTGGAGTGGCTTAACCGTAAGTGGATGACATGTTTCTCTACGTTCGATTCTTCACTAAGGGTGTGTTTGGATTGAGTGATTTAGAAGGAAAAGAAAGGGAGGGAGAGTAGGGGATTTAAAATCCCTCATTTGGATAGCAAATGAGGGTGGAGGGAAATGGAGGGGGAGAGATTTGGAGGGATCAAATTTCCTCCACCAAGATTATCAAAATCTCTTCATGATAAGCGAGATTTGGAGGAAATTATATCCAAACATCCACACCCCATTCTCCCTCCACTTCCCTTCTCTCCCTTTCCCTTCCCTCTTTTTCTCTCCCCTCCCTTTCCCTCCACTTTTGCTATCCAAACACACCCTAAAGGTACTAATCCTTTAAATTGTAGTATAGTTGCATGCATAATGCATTCTAGTCGATAACAACATTTTGATATTAGGCCCACCAACTCCACTAATGACTACTCCGTAATTACAAAGCTTTTTGACCTTCATCACCAATTCACCATCAAATGATATGTAGGAAGTTTACTATTTTGACAATTTATAATACTTTTTTTTTTCTCAATTATTTGTTTTTCTTTTATTAGAATACTTTTTATGAAAAATAAAAAAAAAAGGCAAATAATAATTTGAACAAAGGGAATAGTAAGTCTTTCCCAAGTACACATTTCATCAAATTTAGATAACAGGGGATCAAAAGACTTTGGACCAGATGCTTTAACAAGTTATTTATCTCCATTCATTTCATTTTCAGACTTTTACGATACATTCATATTATCAAACTTTTATTCAAAACTTTCGACATATATTTTAAGTAAATGTATAAAAATGGACGAACTCGCATTGGTATAATATGAATTTGTTAGGAAGACATTATTTATACCTAATACTCTGTAGTTAATAGATACTCCCTCCGTCCCGTTTATTTGTTGTCTTATTTCATTTTGGGGTGTTTCAGTCAATTATTGTCTTTTCTATTTTAGGATTGCATTTGATGAACAATTTGATTCTTCACAGTCAATTTAGTCCACTTGTCATCTTATAATTGACCCTCTCCTGTTTTCTTGATCTTTGTGCCAAAATTAAAAGACAACAATTAATGAGAATGAAGAGAGTACTTAGTTAGACAAACTAAGTTTGATGGAGTAAAAGGTTAAATTTGAAATAAAGAAAATTGCATTACTTTTGCAAGCACTATAATTGAACAACACAAATCCACGGGCAATTTAAACAACAGCTAGTCTTACTATAGACGGATATATCCGTCTATAACTAAAGACGGGTCAAATAGTTTGAAAGTGGTGACATTTTTTGCCCCCACCACCCCACTTGTTGTTTGTCCTATTAGAAATATGGTATTGTATTTGGTCCGTCTTTAGTTATAGAAGGATATGTGCCGTCTATAATGAGATTTTATGTTTAAACAAATAATTCCGCTTTTTAGCTTAATCATTTCTCATTTTTCTTAGTTGCAGCTGTCCATTAGTAGGCTAAAGGGGTTGTTTAATAATGACTCATTATTGTTTTTTTTAGGGGTGGATTTAGGGGGGTTAGAACTTAGAAGTGGCATTCGTCCTCAATTAAAAGTTTTTAGTCAAAATTTTCCAAGTTTTTGGAGTTTTTCTTGAACCATTACTCGTTCCCTCTCGTTGAGATTTTTCGCTTCCAATGAGTTCAATTCTTAGCTCCGCCATTGATTTTTTGCATAATATTTTCTTTTAGCTTATGCCTAATTGCCTATAAATCGTGTGAAAGAGATTTTTTTTTTTTTTTTTGACAGCTGTAAAGAAAGTTATCCTAACTAGTCATAACCTTGTTTGCAAGGCCATGAGCATAAATATTACAGGACCTAGGAAAATAACTAAACGATAGACAATGAAAAAAAGAGCAAAAAGATAGGATATCATCAAGGATTCCCGAAGCCAGATGATGTGCCCGTTCGATCCCTGCAAAATGACAAATAAGCGGAAAACAGTCCGAAGAAATCTCCAAATGCCAGTATCCAGAACTCTTCGCCCACAGAAGGACCTCTTTAACACCAATGGCCTCTGCTTGTGTCGCAGATTCAGCCACAAGCGCCTTACTAAACTCGTAGAATCTGTTCCCAGTACCTGTTAGTGCAACCCATCCAATACCCGCCATACACATAGATTTCCATCCTGCATCAACCATAACTCGAACGCGCTCACAAGAGTGTGCCACCCCAATCATATGTACGGGGTTACTATTCCTGATCCTCACAAATTCATTCTCAAGCGAATCCTGCTCATTCATAATATCCACATCCTTTGCCTTGAGTGCTTTTTCAATTGCCATGTCCGCCGTCCTCACCACTTGCGTCCACATATTAAAAAACATAGTAGGGTGAAAGGGCTCCCTCTTAAAAAGCATCCTATTTCGAATACCCCACAAACACCACAACGTAGCAAGAAAACGCACCATATGAAACTCAGCATCATTCATCTTTTCAAGGTAGGCCATCCAGTTTATAATCCAATGTGTTAAACTAATAGAGGTGCAACCGGTCGTCTTGATACCAAGTTCCGAACACACCCATATTCTCTTAGCAACCTCGCAATCCCGAAAAAGATGTTCCATCGTTTCCATAACCCCACCGTCATTACTACAGAGCTTGCAGCTATGATCAAGATCCACTTTTCTTCTTGCAAAATTAATATCTATTGAGAGCGTGCGTGTCCGTTAAAATTCGCCACACAAGGACTTTCCATACTGCTAGACCTGGTAAACGCCACACTCTAGTCCTGCAAAAGACATGGCCCTCTTTACCTAAGCGAGTCTTGTCCTTAAGACTCCCTTTTCACTCCATATACTTTCTTTGTAAGATACCATACCCACTTTTAACACTATACTCACCCTTACTTGTATGTGTCCACAAGACTTCATCAACTGTCCTCGAGCTACAAATAGGCATAGCAATCATTCTATTCGCGCATTCCTCCGAGAAGAGTTGTCTAACCAAATTTTTATTCCAGGAAGGCACCTCCCCTGTGCCATCGAAGAGCCTGAGATCCCTTATCTCAGTGTTACGAAGACCTACAAAATCCAAGGAAAACAGATTGTCCTTAGGTTCCGGATACTCTCCATCAACCCATCTTGTAGTCCAGACATTCTTAGTAGAATTAAGACCAGGTTTCCAAGCCATATCTTGTTGAACAAATTCCAAACCATATAGAATGCTCCTAGCTCCCCAAGACAAATTGCTACCATTCCGTGCTCCCATCTTCAGAGACCAATCCTCCATATCAATAAGTTTTCGTTGGAAAACACGGCAAAGCAAAGAGTTATTCCCAGTAACAATTTTCCAAGCATGTTTTGCTAACATAGCTTGATTAAGACATTCAATATTACGTATACCAAGCCCCCCTTCACTCTCTGGAAGACTTAAGAATTTTTTACTACACTAGTGTATAGTTTTCCCCTCTTTACATCCCGCCCACCAAAATTGTGACCGAATAGCATTAACCTTCCTAGTCACACTTACCGGTATTTTAAATACCGATAGAAAATAGTTGGAGTGGTTTGATAGAACGGATGAAATTAGGGTCAATCTTCCAGCCAAAGATAAAAAAAAATTCCAATCCAAGAAGAGATACGCTTCATGACCAGATCAATTAGTCCTTTAAAAAGTTCCCTTTTCGAACCTTGTAAATCCGTGGGTAATCCAAGATATTTCCCCAATCCCTTATTTCCTTTAATTCAAAGGCTCTTAAGACTTTGATGAGCTCTAGCCAACCTCATATTTGGGCTAAAAAGAATCCCCGATTTCTCCTCATTAATGACTTGCCCAGAAGCTCGATAATAACGATCAAGAATTACCTTCAAGTTACCCACCGAGTCTTTATAGTCTTGAAGGAAGAAAACCGCATCGTCCGCAAAGAACAAGTGGGAGAGAGTAACCCCTCCATGTCCCAGACTAATACCCTTCACCATACCCATATTCTGAGATCGTACCATGGTACAAGACAAGACCTCCATACATAAAACAAACAAGAAGGGGGAGAGAGGGTCTCCCTGTCTGAGACCACAATGAGGGCGAAAGAGATCCTGGGGCGCCCCATTAAAAAGGACCTGATATGAAACACTAGTAACACAGTTCATAATCAATGTTACTAACTTATCTGGGAACTCCATTTTTTGCAAAACAGATCGAAGGAAGCCCCACTTCACGCGGTCATACGCCTTGCTCATATCAGCCTTAAAAGCAAATCTACCCACCTTTCCTTTCTTGTGCGAGTTGATTTAATGAATAGCCTCATTAGCTAACAGAATATTATCAGAAATATGCCTTCCCGGAATGAATGCATTCTGATACTCACCCACTAAATAACCCATTACTTTAGACAAGCGATTTGAAATACACTTCAACACAATACGCATAAAGACATTACAGAGACTAATAGGCCAAACACTAACCTGATTCTATGCCATAGTGCCATAATTCTCTACTTGGTATTGGTCTGCCACTATTCAAATGCAGGCATTTTTGTAACTAGCTTATACTTTTTTAAGTTTTTTTTTCCTTTCTATTATTCTATATGTAAAAATATAAATACTGAGTACAATAGTTGGTTATAGAATCTAAGTTCCAAAAATAGGTTCCTACCGTAATATAGAATAATCATACTCGTACAACTAAACTATAAATTAACTTCTAGAACAAAAACGTTTTAGTAGATTTATGGGGATTTATTTAAAATGAATTCATTCACAATCTCATTGTCTAATCTTATCTTTATTAATTCAGAAGACAATACTGAATGCAGGATGCGCCACGTCATTTGTACAACTTTTTTTTTTTGAAATTCAGGTTATGGTGGGACCCGTTGGTGTGCAAAGAAATTAGTTCTTTAAATCGTCCGGCAATACAAACATGCGACAATTTCCGTCTTAGAAAAAATTCTATGAAAAATTTTATACAATTGGAATAAATGAAATTAATTGCATATAAGCGGAATGAATTAAAAATCGGAACAAATGAAATTAATTACAAATAATCGGAAAGAATTACAGAATTAATAAAAAAATTACATAATTACGAGAAGAAATTATATTTAATTACGAGAATGAATTACATACAATGCGAATACATTACATCTTCTATTAATTAAAGCAAGAATATTTAACCCTTTGTGGTTAGGCCACGTCATATCACAGTTTCTAATCACAAAATAATTCTTTCGCTTATTACTACGACATTAATTTCATGCCAATTAACTGCTCAATCACCAAATGCTTCCAACCCATAAACCGCCCAATTGCAATTCTCTGTGTATAAGAAAGTATATTTTGACTAGACCACCATACATTGGTTTCATTTACTAATACAAAAAATAATGCCATTTTGTATACTGAAATTCATGGAAGATGGTAGAGTTACACCAGGTGTATGAGGCCCTCATACACCACCAATAAAAAGGCTCCACTTGTCCATTTTGAAAAATCTAAATTTATCCATTAATTAGCTTGATTCCTTCATTAATTACTCTCATATTAATTGTATCTCAATAATCACATATATTTTATTAATTAAAAAAACTTCTCTCCTAATTTTTATTTAACTCTTATTTATTACTAATACCTTTTATTATTTTTATTATTTATGTATACCTTTAATATTTCGTATATTTATGTATACCTTTAATATACGTACACACTCTTGTATACGCTACGATTGATTATACGTACTGTATTAATTTCTTTATACGGTATGATTATTCCTTATATGTATGTTTATGTATTTACGGAAATACATTATTTGCGTTAATTTTTTTTAATATTTTTTTTTTCAATTAATATTTTTTCATATAATACCTTTTCTTTTGTCTTATATTTAAATTTTGTTTAAAATTTAATTTTTTTTGTTAAAATTTTTTATTTTAAATTATATCTAAATTTCGTTGTAATTTCTTTTTTTTGCATAAGGTTTTGTTTTATACACACTGGTTTAAAATTTTAATTAAATTGTTTAATATTTTATTTGTTTAATTTATATTTGCTAATATCCATGACGGGAAATGAAAAGGGCCATATATATATATATATATATATATATATATATATATATATATTATATATATATATATATATATATATATATATATATACAGGACTGGATATATGACAGAATAAGTTAGTGGTGTGGTGGTTTAGTTGATACTTTCCTTACTAAGTGTCTCGTGTTCGAATCCTCTTGTGGGTTTTTCTTTTTTTTTGGGCATAAATTTGCACAAGTTAACCAAATGCTATTCTAATACTTGAAAACATAGACTCAATACTGTGAAAATGAATTAAGAAAAATAGTCATTGATTTTGATTGATCATAAATTATTTGTTTAAAGAAGTCAAGTGATATACAAAAAAAAATCATACTTCCTATTTACAACCTTCTATTTGTTTTGAGATAAAGTGAATGAGTAATAAGGATGAGTAAGAAAAGGTTAGGTAGAAATGAGATTCTTCTTTTAACTCACCCGTATTTATAATAAGGATGGTGACCTTCGGTGAACCATGACATGAATAAATTTAATTAAATTAAATAAATTTGGTGGTTCATGAATAAATTCAATTAAACTATTAAATTAAATAAGGCGCCTCGGAATACTAAAAGACAGAATTTTATAAGATTACAATATTAAGGAAAATAACAATATTAGGGAAAATTAAAGATTACAATATTAAGGAAAATAAAGATTACAATATTAAGGAAAACAAAATTAATAAAAACTAAAACTAAATTAAAGATTACAATATTAAGGAAAAAAAGATTACACATGTGTCGTTTCCTATGCCAAAAGTTCTTTTTTAGTTAATAAATTTAAATTAATATATTTTTGTATAGGAAATTGTTTTTTAATTAATATGTTTAGGAAATGACAATGTGTCCTTTAATCTTCCAATACAATGAATTGTATTTTAATAAATATTAATTAACATAATACTGAGTATATTTTTATTTAGGAAGTTATTTTTTAATTATTGTATTTCAACAATTAATGAAATAATATTAAGATAAACTTAACAAAACAAAAGTGTACTTGCATTTTGGTTCAAGAACATGTAACGGCAATTTATGCAAATCGCATTTCATGTCACAATCACAACTTGTTCAAATCAGTTTTTTTTTTTTTTTTTTTTTTTTTTTTGCAGATCTCAATTTATTTCACAATACCCAGAAAATTACAACTTATAGATGAAAACTACTACAAATAACATTAACATAAAACCAACCAACTTAACATAAAACTTGACAACATTTGCTAATCCAACAATTTCTTTCTTCAACTTAAGAATGTCTTCATTTTCCCCTTCAATGCCACTTGACCCATCTCCCTCTTCATAACAATTCTTCAATTCTTGCTTTCGAGTATGAATAATATGATTCTCCGTCAACCAACTAACAAATATATTACATTCTTGACACTTAAAGTAAGCTTTTCGTGGGTTGTTTGCGGATCCGGAAATTTTTATTACTGCATTCCGTCCACAACGATAGCAAGGTTGATTGAGAAACTCCATCCCCATTATTGGGTAGTTTTTGGAAGTATTTGAAGAAGAAGACATGACTATAAGGGGACTGTTTGAAGAAAAAGTAAGCAAATTGTTAAACAAAAAATCTGGGAAATAAGGAAAAATAGGAAAAGGAAGAAGATTAAAGGATATAACACTTAACAAGAGAAATTAAATAATAAACTAGAAAAGAAGTAATAGAGAGAGATAAGTTGAATAAAATAGAGATGAAGAAAGTATTATTGAGAGAAGTTAGAGAGAGAGTGTGTGATTATGTTTTAGTTGATATGATACACACCGAAAAATGCTTATAAAGGTTGTAATATTCACTAATCCGTGGTTTTCTTTGTGATTGGTCAGTCATAGGATGAACGACCACGATTTAATGTTAAATATTATCTAATAATCTATTTACAACTGAACGACCACGATTCACTCTTAAGTATCATCCACTTTTTATGTTGTTCTAATCCTCAATTGATGTTTTCCCGCCAAATGCAACATTTTCAACCGTTGAATATAAAAATAATCGTACAATCCTATTGATCGTACGTTGCAACGATTAGTCAATAGCAATGTACGATCGATAACATCTTAAAACATAAGTGACGTGCATGACATTTTAAACGTAAGTCTTACGTTCCGATCATAGATTGATCAAACGTTTCTATGATTAGTCACACACTGTTGATCGGACAATTAACTAATTATATCAACATACGATCGATAACATCTTAAACCATAAGTGGAATAACATCTTAATAACCTTAGGTCTTAAATTTATGTCTTACGTTCCGATAACATATAAACCCGTATTGATCATACATTGGTATGATTACTCGTACATTGTTGATCGGGACAATTAACTATTTATAGCAACGTACAATCAATAACATCTTAACTTTAAGTCTTTGAGCCTTACGTTCCGATCTTATATAAACCCGTATTGATCATATATTGCTATGATTAGTCAATAACAACGTATGATCGATAGCATCTTAACCATAAGTGGCATGACATCTTAATATTAAGTCTTACTTTTCGATCATATATAAACTCATATTGACCAAACATTGCTATAATTAGTTGTACCATGTTCATTGGGACAATTAACCCTAAATCCTAAAACCCCAAATAAAACCTACAAACCCTAAACCCCTAAGAAACCCTAAACCCTAAAACCACAAATAAACCCTACAAACCCTAAACCCCTAAGAAACCCTAAACCCTAAACCCTAAACCCCTAAAAAACCCTACAAACCCTAAAATTACATTTTAATTAATCGAAGATGGGCTAAAACTTGGATGAACATACGATCAACGCAACGAGCTATGTAGTACATTTGTTTTATGTTTTCAAACATATAATTTATGTTTTAATATTTTCATTTAATAAACAAAATAAATTAATTAAATGTAATTATTAATTTCTTAACAAATCAACACATATTTTACTATCTAATTTAACCGTAATTTTTCATATTTACTAATAGATTTTCGAAAAATGACAAAAGTAATTTTTTTGGATAATTTCTTAACAAAGTAATTATTCATTTGTTAACAAAATAAAACTTATATTTTACCATCTAATTTAACTAACATAGTTTGCGTTTGGATAAAAATATGCTTTGACAATAATATGTTACTTTATTCTACGAAGTTACGTAAATTATTTACTTTCAATAATATAAGAACATGTAAATAAATTAAGAAAATGTCATTTCTATTTTTTTTTTTTTTTTGATTAGAAAAAGGGTTACAAACCCGAGACCTACAGAGAGTAGAGTCCCAAAACAAAACACGCACATTATTTTTAATAATTATATTAGTCATCAATACTTTTTATCTATTTACCTTCTCGAAAAATGTAAAATAAATTAAGCTGCATAGGGAACTCAAACGTTTATATAATTTAATTTTATGAAGAATGGTAAGAGTTACCCTTTTTTGAATTCTATTTTATTTGAGAATGATAAGAGTCGCTCTTTTTATTTTTTATTTATTGATTTTAATTTATAAAGATATTTAAAAAAAAAAGGTAAGATGAGAAGGAAATAATTTTTCATTAATATTAAAAAGGACGATACAAATAACATGTAAAAAAAATAAACCAAATTTCCTTGAGTCCCTAAATTCTCATCTCTACCATTAGATCTTACTTGATGAACGGTTGAGATTAAAACAAAAAAAAACACTCACCAACATGTAATTAATGCTTTGTCTCTCATAATTTCAATTTCCCATTTATCTAATTAATTACTTTCTTCTTCTTATGAGATAATTTATTAAATTAATGCTATCATTTATATTTCAAATATCAAAATATAGGATTTAAAAATCGAAATTTTTTACCCGCATAAAATATAAGCGGGTTCGTAAAAGACTCCGTAAATCGTCATTCAGACTCCGATTAAGGTGAAACAAAAGCCTAAATTTATTATTTTTTCGAGCCCAACGCAATGGAAATATTTTCGTAGACGATTGAGTTTTTGAAATTTTTAGTACTGCTCCGTGAATTGGGAGTTACACAATATCCGATCCAAATTACGCTTTATTCGCTTGAAATTACACGTAATTTATTTGAAATTATATCATATCTACAAAAATTTAACAGTGAAAATCTCAAAAAATTATTTTTTAAGTCAATAAAAAGTAAAGTTAAAAAAAAAAGAATTATGTCAAAGAAATTACAAAGATAAAATAATCACCGTAAATAATAATACAACAAAAAAAATTACAAAGAAAAATACATAACGGGCTAATTAATATTGAATAATAATACAACACAAGAAAAAGAACAAAGAAAAATACATAAAGAGCTAATTAATATCGTATAAGTTAAAGTACAAATATACAAAAAAAGAAATGTATACGCCTCTCAGTATAAATATACGAAAACAAATTTATACATAAATACATGTATTAATTATAAAATAGAGTTAAAATAAAAAAATTAGGAGAAAAGTAATTTTAATTAATAGGGTAGGCTGTCAATACCGAGAACAATTATTAAGGCTAATTAATGAAAGAATTAAGGAAATTAAGGATAAAAATTAGATTCTTCAACTTTGACAAATGGCGCATTTTAATTGGTGGTGTATGAGAGCCCTCATACACCTGGTGTTTTTACCATTCATTTACAATAGTTATAATAGCGGATAAATATGAAAACTTGCGAATAATGGTATTTTTTTTATTGAAAGCCATTTTTGCTTAGTGTCTCTCAAAATACCAAGTAATTAAATATCATAAAATATATTTTTATGTGAAAGCTCTTTTGGTGAGGAATCTAATAAGTAATATAATTTTTTTACCAATATATTTTTGTAAAAATTAAAGTAAAATATTTATCTCGAAAAATGAAAACATTATAGTGGTTTTTTAGGTTCGGTCTCCGGTCCACATTTTTTAAAGTTTATGTCTTCGGTCCGGTCCAACATTATATCTTATCAAAATAATTTGGTTAAATAATATTTTATAGTAACTTTTTAATCATATACAGTATACTATTTATAGTTTTAAATCGAAATAACTATTAAGATTAATATAACTTTAGTATTTTTGATATTAGTTGAATATAACATTATAAAATCTGGATATCTTAGTCATATTAGTAATTCGGATTTTAATTAAAAAATTTGTTAACATTATAGACTTATAGCGGTTTTTTATATTTCATATTAGGTACATTTGTAATTAAATTACTATAACTCATAAATCTCAACTTGAAACAAAAACCAACTTCATATTATGATTTTTTAGCTTTAAATAAGTTTTTAAATTTTTAAAAAAACATATTTTACGTATCCATACAACAAGTCTCAATCAAACGAATCTTGGTGCTTTTGACGTAGATCAAATAAAGCTTGTAATTTTATGTAAATTTAATTATTGTAATTCGTTTATCGTTGTTATTATGTATGATTTAATTGTATGGCATCCACATGTAATTAATCTAACTTCCAACTTCGACCAAATTGTTTGCTAAAACACGTGTTAATCGACATAGTCTAATTTCCCATTCTAGGATTAATCCATGTTTGTTGCATTGCATGCAATACATCGACGACATATCAAATATGAACAATTTCCCTAATCATTGGTAGAGGCCGCTATCGAGGCGGGCGGGATTAGGTGTTCGAATTAAAGAACTTCCTAATACGTACCCTCACCCCTTACTCCAGTTATCTCCAAACATCCGTGTCCATTGGCATCTCGAGAGTCATTCTAGACATAGAATGTTAAGGGTAACGAGTTCTTAGTGTTCATGTCATTAGTTTGTGTCTTGACATGGCACGAGGTATTTGAACGGTTTCCAATTTTTCCACAATAAATTGGTGGCGACTCCACAAATGCAGGCTTATTCAACCTTTCACCGGTTTCAATGCCTTACAAATCGGTAACGGCCCATGACGTGCTTTGGCAAACCAAGGTTCCGTGGGAGAAGTGTCGCCGCCGCAAAACCAGACAAGCGCGCGGGTGCGCGCGGGGCGGGTGGCCCATGTCCACACATGCATACAATTGACAACATATCGAATATAGATAACTTCCCTGGTCATTAGTAGAGGCCGCTATCGAGGAGTGCGGGATTAGGTGTTCTAATAAACGAGCTTTCTAATACGTGTTCATTGGCATCGCGAGAGTCATTCTAGACATAGAATGCTAAGGGTAACGAATTTCTTAGTGTTCATGTCACTACTTTGTGTCTTCACATGACATGAAGTATTCAAACGGTTCTAATTTTCCATAAAAAATGGTGGCGACTCCACAAATGCAGGCTTGTCAAACCTTTCACCGGTTTCAATGCTTTACAAATCAGTAACGGCCCATGACGTGCTTTCAATTCGCTCACGTCAGAGTTCCGTGGGAGAATTGTCGCCGCCTCAAAGCCAACGCGCGGGTGTGCACGGCACGGGTGGCTGTGTACACAGTTTTATACCAGACTCAAGAGTTATATGACCAGCATGAGACACAAACTGTGAAGAACCATCAGGAAGGCCTATTAAAATAGGCTTTTTTTAACAAATTTAAACTGTTGAAATAATGTTGATGACCAATCATATGGTCTATGGCACCAGAATCTATAATCCATGCATCATTACAAGTATCACAAGCCTTATTGGAAGCTAAAGTGATACCTGCAGATTAACAGAAGCATCTGAGATGTTGACAAGAGAGTCATTCTGAGCCTGAGCAACCTGCATATGTGATTATACAATGCAGTTAGCATAGCAGGATCAAAATGCACTGCTTGAACCTACTGTTGTCCATATTGCTATGAATGGCCCTGCTGATGATAGGATGTAGCAACAAAACCCTGCTGATTTAGAGAAGAGCTCTAGCCATGCTGTGAAACATGTTGAGGTACATACTGAGATGGTTGACCATAGTATTGTGATGCCTGAGCTTGCTGATGACTGTATAGTGAACCATTGTTACCAAAACCACCACCAGGCACATTTCTAGGAACAAATTCCCCAACAACATTACTAGAAAACCTAGAGAAATACTTTGCCTTTAATTCAGGAAATTGGACAAAGCAGTTTGCAGGAAGGTGACCTTTCTTCTTACAATGTGTACACCACCTATCATCAACCTTTGGCTTCTTATCATTATTACCATCCCTATTCCAAACATTCCAAGGACCTTTACCACCAACCTTTAGATGCATTTAGTGCACTGACATCTTTAGAAGGACTAACAACATGAGAAATCAATTTCTGACTCTCAATCTGTTGTATTATGGAATAAACCTTGTTCAGTGGTGGAACATGATCCATAGCAAGAATATTAGACCTAGGATGTTCATAAACATCACTTAATCCCATAAGAAAGTTAAGAACCTTCTCTCTGAAAGACATGTCCAGCATCTTCTTGTTCAAACTACAAGTACAGGCAGCCATAGCACCACAATGACATTGAGGAATAACCTCCAATTCATCAATATCATCCCAATAATGCTTCCATTTAGTGAAATACTCAACCACAGAATCATTTCCTTGTGAAACATTCCTTAATTCTCTCTTTAATTGAAGCAACAAAGGTGCATTAGATTGACCATACCTCTCACACAGATCTGCCCAAAGATGCTTAGCAAACTTACAAGTGATGAAATTCTCTTTGAGATGTTGATCAATGGAGTTCAGCAACCAGCAACGAACCACATGATCATTGCGCTGCCATTGTTGAAGCTTAGGAGAGGTCGAAGCAGGCATAGCTACAGCTCCAATCAAGAATCCTTGCTTGTTTTTGGTGCCTAACGCCATAACCACACAACGGCTCCAAAGCATGAAGTTTTTACCAGAAAACTTTGTGTTACCTAACTCCATTGCAGGTGAATCAGATTCACAAGAAAAGTAGGATCATCATAAGGATTGCTATAAGAAGCATCACTAGGAACAGTATCATTCATCATTTGTTAAACAGAAATGTGAAGAATTGCAGTAAATTTAGTGATTTGATCTAATTTCAATCTGGAGAAATTGAATAAAATTGGAGAAATAGAAGAGAAACAGAGTGAATTTTGCGGCAGCACGAAAGAAAACAACCAGAAATAGGCTATTCCTGCTCTGATGCCATGTGAAATTGAGAAGAGTAACAGAGTATAACACCATAGTCGTAGCTACAGAACGCCATTGATGGAGAAACTTAAAGCTTGAAGTATAAGGAAAACGATAAAAGTAAATGTGTGTTTGTATTAACTTAATGAATATAGTTGTACATGATCATATATATACACAGACTATCTACAAAATATCTTGTAACTAACTAATCATAGGTTGTTACAAAAGTCAAAGTTATTAGCTGTCAATTAGCTGTACACTAGAAGGTTCCAGACCCTTCTAGAAGTAATGTTAGATCAGGTGCACAATTGTTGTCTTCATCCTTCAAGCTCCTGCATCTTCAGTCTGCTAAGGCACCTGCTTCACAATGGAGGAGGAACACTACTACAAATTTAGGCAACTACAACGCCCCTTTAACAACGATTATTCACGAAAATCACAATAGACGTTGTAGAATGTATGGCGCGAATTTTACTAAAATAAATTACAACGGGTATGGTTATAAAAACCGTTGTTATTAGTTTTAACAACGGGTCACACATGCACAACCGTTGTTAATAATTTGGCGCAAAATTGGCGCAAAGTTAGTGAAAAGTAATTACAACGGTTATTTTTGAAACCCGTTGTTAAAACTTATTTAACAACGGGTGTTTTCTACAACCGTTGTTAAAACATATTTCACAACGGTTGTTGTTTAATAACCGTTGTCAATACCTTCCATACTATAAACCACACAAACAGAAGTCTGCTGCAGCCACAAAACACAACCCTTAATACACAAACACAAACACAAACACAGCAGACAAACAAACACAAAACACATACACACTCTCTTTCTCTCTTTCTCTATTTCTCTCTTTCTCATCGTCGCTTTATCTTCTCGCCGTCATTGTGATTTCATCGTCTATTACGTTCTGTATTTATCAGGTAAATCTCGCCGTCACTGTCATCGTCATTATTTTCTTTTTCTATTTATTTCTTTTGCATATATGTGTTTTTATCGACCATTATGTTATTTGTTTAAGTATTGTTCGCATAATTAGTTACTAAAACAATGAAGAAGCAAGATGAAGAAGTAAGATAAACATAATTAATATATATATATATATATATATATATATTTATAAATACATAAATTAAAAAAAAAAATTACATATGTAAAAATGCAATTATTATATTTTCATGGAGGATCTTATTGTGCTCTATCGTATCCATCATCTCCTCCTTGGCTATTTGGAGGTTCCGTTCAGCAGTTGCTATATCGTCATATAGCCGCAATCGCTCTTCTTTGCTCAAATCAAGCCATCTTCTTTGGCGTGCTTCGATGCGGATCGAGCTTCCGCAAGGTAGCTCTGAAACTTTCCTCAATATGGAGGAACCGGCGGATGAAGTTGTTGTTGTTCTCGATCATGGTAAGAGTCTTTAGGATGAAATCATTCATTTTCTTAGAGTTTTTTGAGTTTGATTTGAAAGATTAAGTAGAGTTTGTTTTAACGATTAGAGTTTGGAGATGAATATATGAGATAATGGAAATGTTAGTTGAGATATGCAATGTATTTATACTAAGCAATGTGTGGGTTGAGTTAATTGCTTTTTAATTAATATATATGTTAGGAAGTTGTGCCATAATCATCATCATCTCTCTCAATAATGCTGCTTCAAATCCTATTACTAACCCTTCTCATTCCATATTATCCGTTCATATGTACAAGTGAATGTCGGTAATAATGCATGCATTGGAATTCTAACAGCCGTAATTATGCATGCATCTAGTAATATTTAATTTATTTTTTTTTTATTTTTTAAGAACAAACAACAACGGTTATTTTAAAACAACCCGTTGTCTTTAGTTATAACAACGGTTTTGTATATTACAACCCGTTGTTATAACTTTCCCCCCAAAATTGAGTCACACTTTCCACAACGGTTTTTTATACATAAAACCGTGGTTAATAGTTTTAACAACGGTTTCCTTAAGTAAACCAACCGTTGTTAAAACCTTCTACAACGGACGCTTTAACAACGTCCGCTTTTTTATATAACAACGGTTTTTGACCGTTGTTATAGCCTGTATCTGTAGTAGTGGAAGCAATGTCTATGTACTCTTTTTTAATAATGATGATATTGAAATAATACGGGCCAAAGGATTTTGAAAGACAAAGTAATCTTGTTCAAGAAAACATTTAGATTCTACTATTTTGAGGGTATGAAAAGAATCCAAACACCAATTATTAACGTAATTTAGTAATAAGTAAGGGCAAATTTTCATTTTGGACAGGTATATTTATCTTAAGCTTAAGACAATTCCAGTACACTCATGTAAGAAAATAAGATAAAAACATACATAACGAAAAATAAAAAATCTTTCCTATGGAGCATATATACTTACAGTTGGTCTTCCTTTTAATGAGTCATTTTGGTCCTTTTAAAAAAAAAACGAGATTTTGAGCCAAATGTGACCACTTTTAAAAAATAAATTAACATAAGTATTAGAGAATATATTATCATATTAGGAAAGATATTATTATGCGTATCATAATAATATCCTATAGAATATTTAGGAATATGCTTGGAGTATCCTCCAAGACGGTCTACTATATATTGTAACCGAATTCGTTAATAATAATCACGTCATTATACAATCTTACATGGTATCAGCCTAAAAATTGATCCTCTCAAAAACCCTTTCGCTCGCAATAACCTCGTGTTTAAACCGTTTGTAACACCCCCATACTCCAAGTGCCTTACCAGGACCACTCAGGTATAAGGATACTACCATCTCGGTTGCCCGAGGTACTGAATATCATAAGACAATAAAGAAACGTACTTTTAAAGTAATTATAGATTAAGTGATTACATGTTCAAACCAAAACTAATAAAAGGAATTACAAGGTTCTCATACGGTCTCTGACTAAAACTATCAAAGCTACTAGACTTCGTCTAACACGGAAGACTTCTAAGCGCCACGTGATGACTCATCCCGGCTATCCCATACGCGTCATATCACACGCTCAATAATCGCTCACCACCCCGAATGGATCACCACAGTTTTTAAAACATTTAAACGGGTCAGTACTAATCACACAATTCAATACATATATCAACAATAAGATAAACAGACAATTTGAACTGTCACACACACACACACACACACCACCAACTCCCATCGTCTCAATCTGTCCCCTTTGGACCCAGCCTCGCCATGGGGACCGCAGCCGTTCCCACCTAAGCCCCGCTCATCGTACGAGCGATAACCCTGTCCCATTAATGTGCACATCCCCTTTCGTGGCGGGTTCCACGAAGGGCGAAACTAGGGCGTGAGATCACTCCCCAAGTGACCCCACTCAGCCGAGAACGCATCTCGAGAACCATCAACAAACACAACCACAATCACAAACACAATTACAATTACAATCATCATATCAATCACTAACTACAGCACATCACCAATATCCCATTATGGGACTAATACTGAGTAGGAAATCCTACCTGGATAGCACAACACGCAGACGATATCTACAGCTGTCTCAAAACGCCTCTTCTATGAACTCTCCTCCTACCATACAACACATAGATACTACTATTCAATTACTATTCATAAAAACCCCCAATTCCTAAATTGGGGTTTCACTAATCTTAACAAAACATTATATAAATTACATTAAAAGCTTACCCTCGACGCAAGGAATCCAACGACACAAACTACGATGCAAACCGACCGTCTGAACTCCGGGAATTGTCAAGAACGCGATTAGGAAGAAGACAAGTTGCTTTCTCTCTTAAACAGGTTTTAGGTTTTGTAAAAAGTGATTTAGAACAAAGACGAATTGGTTTAAATACCTTAATCGCGTAATTAACAAAACCCGAGAAAACTCCCCCGTAAAACCGGACACTCGATCGAGTACCCAAGGTACTCGATCGAGTACCCCCTACTCGATCGAGTACCCCAGCTACTCGATCGAGTACCCAACAGGTCAGAAACTATTTTATTTCGCAACTTGCCCTTACTCGACAGAGTAAGGGCTACTCGATAGAGTACCCCAAGACTTATAAATACGGAGTATTACAGTCTTCCCTCCTTAAAAGGAACTTCGTCCCCGAAGTTCAACCCATACATAAAAACAACCATACCGACTCGACCAAGACACAACAACTTAGCTAAGGACTCGAGAACTCGACCGAACATAGAACATGAACTCTTAACCCCATTCTACCAACTATGTTTACTTCCACAACATGACTCACTATATCGTATCTACCACATATATATCTTTCACGACACCAACTCCATACATAACCAACTACCATCCTCTAATGCTGCTAGCTCCATAATATCATCAACTATCAAATCCAATACCAAGACACTCATAGACATCAAACGGAATGTTACATTCCACCACCCTTAAAAGGAACTTCGTCCTCGAAGTTTACTCACACTCATAACATCATCCTCCAACTGTTAACATTATATAAAATATTCCCCACTCAAGCATCACACTACTACGAGCACGGCCATGGCCCTTTTATAAGTATTGTCCACAAAACAAATCCCTCCTTTACGCTACGCTAACACTCTACTTCCAATTATATTACCGCATGCACCACCATGAAACTCTCTTTTATTGCATCCTACTCCTCTTAAGACAAATGTTACGTCCTCGTAACTCGCTAATACTAAACCCTTAGCTATATTATCTCATTATCCTCATCACCACCCTATGTCAAAGATAACTGCCTATAACCTCATTTCCATAATCACTCCTATTTCTCAAGGCTCTCTTACTTCAACAGTTCTCATACTTCAAATCAATCGCACACCCCTAACCTATACCATAAGGCTCGTAGCAAAATCACCATACTAACTCTCCATTATCACCGCAAACCAAGATACCTCGCTATGTAAAGCACTTATCTTCCGAAGCATAACTCACGATCCGCACTCGTTACGTACACGCACACTAGATCCTCAAGTTCTTTCTTTCATTACCGCAAAATTCATACACAACTTAACATGACACTAATTTCCCCAACACCCCACACTCACTGTCTCAACAAAAGATTATGAACTACCTGCCGCTTTCAGCTCATTACAACACATGATCCACGAATCATTTCCCATTACCATGTCTACCGATGTCTCATCTGAAAACAAGATCAACATTACCGTAACAACCTCTCACAACCGCGTCCCATCAACAGATTATCACTATCCCATGACAACAACGAAACATATACAACTCTATTTCACATCATACTCTACCTCATTCCCAACTTAACCTAGTAACGAAAACATAAATAAGCAAGACAAATCTGTCTATCAAAGACAAACTGAAACTCGTAGAGAGCAACATCAAACAAAACAACAATCCATGTATAACTGGTATGTACTTTCGAAACTCGAATCATAATCACCCCGCCTACTCCACCACAACCGGTGACGGCATCACAACGCCGCCACCAACAGCCACACCGTAGTGCGAAAATACCCGCATCACAACACTAAATATCGAGCCCGGATCACCACCCGAGGCACCACAACCACATCGATAGACATCACAACTACATACGATTCCATAAATACTGCCTCGGAAATAACCTTTCGGACAAGGAAACTTACTCCAATCCACTTTACTCTATCACAACGCAACATATTATATGAAATAACAGATAAGCATCTCATGAACATCATCTCTACCATTTCACGGAATACACGTGTGTTATTAATACACATAAAATTATAACTAGCCATGTCAAATTAATCAAATTATTACCTTTTTGGATATCATTCAATTAAACTACCGTGTCCAACATATATATATTACAGAACATTCATAAAATAGCTTTATAATTATCACACCGTACCACTTCTTGTGAGGTCAGAACCTCACACAAACATTTACACATATCATAGACCCGTAATCACAACCAACTAGTCAATCCTGACCACGTAAGTTACCACTCAACAAAGGTTACCTGCCGTCCGAGCTTAACTCGCATGCCCCTCATCACATTCTTCCATTCGCATCACCAAAGACCTTCTCGCCATACATAACCATACAGCTAACACTCATTATGAGAAACCACCTCCTAAGACTATGTCTTATACTTCCTGACAACCATACTTTTATCAATTCAGTCTTTACAAAATCAGCCTCTTTAGAATTGCCACTTTTCTAATATACACTTTTCCTTAACCACTAGTCAAAGACCATAACACTACCTTTGTCCAGGACATCAAACCTCTTCACTCATCTCTAAATATCATGATTTCTTTTCTATCTTTGGTTAACATCCCAAACAACGAACATCGAATCCATGAACAAAATTATCTCAACATTCTTCCCAATATTTTCCTTAATTGAATCATCATCCATTTCTCCACCAAAATCTCATATCATGCGAGATATTCTCTTCTAACTTCTTACTTTCCTTAATTCCTAAACTCATTATCAATCATGTTGTCTGAAACTCCTATATAACCTTCACTAACATCTTCGTGATACTATCACACATTTCGATGATTCCTTACCTTTACATCACATAACTCCGGTGAACATTTTCCTCAGTTTACTTTTATCCTTCTTTTCTCTTTACACTCAATAATACCAATTTAATAGCTCAACTCCTTATTACTTCTATCTAACCCTTTTGTGCACCAATTACCTTCTCATCGCTCCAAAACTCAAATCCCATTATTTTATATCGATATCATCTCCCTCTTTCTTACCACAAATATTCTCTTATTATGTCATCAATCACCCTTGCCACTAATACATCCATAGAATCAACGTTCTTTGTTCAACAATTGCATCTCCTTCTTACATCTCTAGAAATCAAAATTCCTTTCATACCGCCAATTACCCAAGGAACTCACACAGTAGTTTCATCTTTTAATAAACCTCCCAAACTCACTCACTGTCTATAAATACACCTCGCGACATGTCTCCACAAAGTTCACTATATATTACTCTTCTCAACCCCTTTAAACGAACTTTCACTACCTAAATCCATAACCCACACGACTCCTAACCATTTCCCTCCTTAACTCTTTACACATCTCAAGCCGCCACTTTCCACATTCTTACTTTCAATCTTTTCATTCTCACGTTCATTATACTCACATCATCCCTTGTCTATATTCACTTATTTCTACATTACTCAACACACAATCATATCACTCATCCCGTCTCGCAAAACGTGCGCCTTGCCTCAATAAACTATACCAATCTTCCTTTTCTTTTTCCACCATCTATCATAATCACTCATAATTCATGTCCTCCCCACCGAACTCATACTCATCATAGTGCCACTCTTTACAACATAAGATTGGGTAACTTACGCTTCAGGACCAACACATACGTAAAACAATGCATAAAGAAGTAATACAACACCTTTGAATTAAACGTAATATGCAACGAATGTCAAAAGACAAACATACGACCCGAAATACGCATATGACCTGTACAGACCCCACTCGATCGAGTACCAGAACCTACTCGATCGAGTTGAGGCTACTCGATCGAGTGCCCAACATGCTCGATCGAGTGCCCCGACTCCAGAACCCAAATAGACCTTCTGATCTCTGACTTACTCGACCGAGTAGCCCGGCTACTCGATCGAGTGACCCCATACTCGATCGAGTGCCCGAGGTACTCGATCGAGTGCCCAGAAACACGATTCTGGTCAAAATAACGACAAGTACCCACTCGATCGAATCAAACCCACTCGATCGAGTCATGCGGTTTCGTGAATACTACCCGCATGTTATCTCACATACCCTAACGTACTATGCATTCATTATTATTTCAACATTATGATTACAACTACGCATTCAAATCTGCGCGACTCCTCATACAATCAACAAAATAATCTACTTCGTGTTATTAAGTGCCACGTTATAAACAACCATCATGCTTTTCATCCAATTCGTTATACAAAACACATATCATTGAACCTCTATTCTTCATGTTACTACTTACCAAAAGTCAAACATTACCACCTATCATGCTCATATAACATTCAACTTTCAATCATGTATTACTCGCATGTTTTAAATTTTCATAACTTTTCATAACACAAACCACACCCATACACTACAAATCCTATTTCCATGTTGCTAATACAACAACATTACAAATCCACTTCATCACACATCATCATATACGAACTACATTCTTTTTCTACCATATCATTCATCATTCTCATATACTTTTTCAACGATTCCAACCAACATGTCAACCAACTATCATGCAACATACTTTCAACAAACCATATACAACACAATTAACATACACGTCACACATATACCCACGGACTCCACGTTCCCATACCATGTGGTGGCTTAAGTATCATGGGGCCAAGATTTTGAAGTGAGGGCGCCTACTCACCCAAAACCTAGCATCGTAGGGCTCCCATTACACATACACCAGGTTCATTTTATTAGACTCCCTATGTTCATTATGTTCATTTGTTACGAGTTCCAAGATCGTCGCTCGATACCATTTGTAACACCCCCATACTCCAAGTGCCTTACCAGGACCACTCGGGTATAAGGATACTACCATCTCGGTTGCGAGGTAGTCTTGAATATCATAAGACAATAAAGAAACGTACTTTTAAAGTAATTATAGATTAAGTGATTACATGTTCAAACCAAAACTAATAAAAGGAATTACAAGGTTCTCATACGGTCTGACTAAAACTATCAAAGCTACTAGACTTCGTCTAACACAGCGGAAGACTTCTAACTGCCACGTGATGACTCATCCCAGCTATCCCATACGCGTCATATCACACCTGCTCAATAACTGCTCACCACCCCCGAATGGATCACCACAGTTTTTAAAACATTTAAACGGGGTCAGTACTAATCACACAATTCAATACATATATCAACAATAAGATAAACAGACAATTTGAGCTGTCACACACACACACACACACACCACCAACTCCCATCGTCTCAATCTTGTTGTCCCTTTGGACCAGCCGCCCGATGGGGACCGCGGCCGTTCCCACCTAAGCCCCGCTCATCGTACGAGCGATAACCCTGTCCCATTAATGTGCACATCCCCTTTCGTGGCGGGTTCCACGAAGGGCGAAACTAGGGCGTGAGATCACTCCCGCAAGTGACCCCACTCAGCCGAGAACGCATCTCGAGAACCATCAACAAACACAACCACAATCACAAACACAATTACAATTACAATCATCATATCAATCACTAACTACAGCACATCACCAATATCCCATTATGGGACTAATGCTGAGTAGGAAATCCTACCGGATAGCACAACACGCAGACGATATCAAATTTGTCTCAAAACGCCTCTTCTATGAACTCTCCTCCTACCATACAACACATAGATACTACTATTCAATTACTATTCATAAAAACCCCAAATTCCTAAATTAGGGTTTCACTAATCTTAACAAAACATTATATAAATTACATTAAAAGCTTACCCTCGACGCAAGGAATCCAACGACACAAACTACGATGCAAACCGACCGTCGAACTCCGGAATTGTCAAGAACGCGATTAGGAAGAAGACAAGTTGCTTTCTCTCTTAAACAGGTTTTAGGTTTTGTAAAAAGTGATTTAGAACAAAGACGAATTGGTTTAAATACCTTAATCGCGTAATTAACAAAACCCGAGAAAACTCCCCGTAAAACAGGACACTCGATCGAGTACCCAAGGTACTCGATCGAGTACCCCCTACTCGATCGAGTATTACTGCTACTCGATCGAGTACTAACAGTCGAGAAACTATTTTATTTTGCAACTTGCCCTTACTCGATGAGTAAGGGCTACTGACGATAAGTACCCCAAGACTTATAAATACGGAGTATTACGAAGAATGTAACATTCCGTTTGATGTCTATGAGTGTCTTGGTATTGGATTTGATAGTTGATGATATTATGGAGCTAGCGGCATTAGAGGATGGTAGTTGGTTATGTATGGAGTTGGTGTCGTGAAAGATATATATGTGGTAGATACGATATAGTGAGTCATGTTGTGGAAGTAAACATATTTTGGTAGAATGGGGGTTAAGAGTTCATGTTCTATGTTCGGTCGAGTTCTCGAGTCCTTAGCTAAGTTGTTGTGTCTTGGTGAGTCAAGTATGGTTGTTTTTATGTATGGGTTGAACTTCGGGACGAAGTTCCTTTTAAGGAGGGAAGACTGTAATACTCCGTATTTATAAGTCTTGGGGTACTCTATCGAGTAGCCCTTACTCTGTCAAGTAAGGGCAAGTTGCGAAATAAAATAGTTTCTGACCTGTTGGGTACTCGATCGAGTAGTGGGGTACTCGATCGAGTAGGGGGTACTCGATCGAGTACCTTGGGTACTCGATCGAGTGTCCGGTTTTACGGGGAGTTTTCTCGGGTTTTGTTAATTACGCGATTAAGGTATTTAAACCAATTCGTCTTTGTTCTAAATCACTTTTTACAAAACCTAAAACCTGTTTAAGAGAGAAAGCAACTTGTCTTCTTCCTAATCGCGTTCTTGACAATTCCGGAGTTGACGGTCGGTTTGCATCGTAGTTTGTGTCGTTGGATTCCTTGCGTCGAGGGTAAGCTTTTAATGTAATTTATATAATGTTTTGTTAAGATTAGTGAAACCCCAATTTAGGAATTGGGGGTTTTTATGAATAGTAATTGAATAGTAGTATCTATGTGTTGTATGGTAGGAGGAGAGTTCATAGAAGAGGCGTTTTGAGACATTTGTAGATATCGTCTGCGTGTTGTGCTATCCGGGTAGGATTTCCTACTCGGTATTAGTCCCATAATGGGATATTGGTGATGTCTTTGTAGTTAGTGATTGATATGATGATTGTAATTGTAATTGTGTTTGTGATTGTGGTTGTGTTTGTTGATGGTTCTCGAGATGCGTTCTCGGCTGAGTGGGGTCACTTGCGGGAGTGATCTCACGCCCTAGTTTCGCCCTTCGTGGAACCCGCCACGAAAGGGGATGTGCACATTAATGGGACGGGGTTATCGCTCGTATGATGAGCGGGGCTTAGGTGGGAACGGCTGCGGTCCCCCATCGGTGGTGGGTCCAAAGTGGACGGTCGTATTGAGACGATGGGAGTTGGTGGTGTGTGTGTGTGTGTGTGTGTGATTCGGTTGTCTGTTTATCTTATTGTTGATATATGTATTGAATTGTGTGATTAGTCTTCGACCCCGTTTAAATGTTTTAAAAGCGTGGTGATCCATTCGGGGTGGTGGCGAGTTATTGAGCGGAGTGTGATATGACGCGTATGGGATAGCTGGGATGAGTCATCACGTGGCGATTAGAAGTCTTCATTGTGTTAGACGAAGTCTAGTAGCTTTGATAGTTTTAGCTGTAGACCGTATGAGAACCTTGTAATTCCTTTTATTAGTTTTGGTTTGAACATGTAATCACTTAATCTATAATTACTTTAAAAGTACGTTTCTTTATTGTCTTATGATATTCAGTACCTCGGGCAACCGAGATGGTAGTATCCTTATACCTGAGTGGTCCTGGTAAGGCACTTGGAGTATGGGGGTGTTACACCGTTGGCCGGAGATGGCGGTCTTATACCATCTCCGGCGGGCATACTAAATTTATTTTCACGTAAAAATCCATAGCATAGTATTAGAGAGTAAGCTATTTATTTAATGATGAATAAAAGTAGGGCCCCACCTTCCCCAATCTCTCCCTCCATCCCGTACCTTTTACCAACACACAGCCAACCACCCTTCACCACCTTCACCAATCAAACATCACATTATCTCCCTTCACAAATCTCTTCCAGTCGACACCCAAAATCCAAATCCACCCATCATCCCCCCCCCCCCCCCACAACACTCCAGCCGTCGCCATCACCACACAACTTCAACAAACCCAAACCCGCTGCCTGACTATTATATTAGGAATAAATTTCTCTATCGTCCTCGGTTCTTCAACTTGGTGCCTCCGCTGATGCCGCTGAGTTTTTGTTCGCGCCGCCACCGTCATCACACTTGTCGATGTCCATGGTTTCTAAAACAACCCTCTTTGCCATGTTGCTTCGGCAACCGCCACGGTCCTAAACCTCGCCGCGTCTCACCATTGCCTTCTCCCTGTCCGCCTCTGGTTCGCCCCAGATACCAATCCCGCCTCGTGGGCCGGGTGGTATGACTCTGCCGGCTACGGCCCGCACCGCAATCTTGACTGCCTCTGGATCGAAGTGCCTCGATGTGTGCTCTGTCTTCGGTTTAGTAGTATTGTTTTATTTTATTTGTACGGTTAAGTTTGCTTCGGCCCTCACCGTTTTGGTGTTTCACGAGTTGTTACGGCTCTCGTGCACCATGATTTATTTTATGTTTTCTTTTATATAGTTGGTGTTCCACGAGCCGCTATGGCCCTCGTGCACCTTGACGTTTTAGTGTTGTGTCTCACGAGTTGCTTCGGCCCTCGTGCACAGTTAGTTCGTGTCATTATGTGTGGCTTTTCCAAAGGCAAGATTACAACAAGCGCAAGGTACACATTCAGTGAAAGCGTGATATAGGGATTTGCCGTCACTTCCCAATCAAAAACAAATTTATAAAACCCAATTAAAAGTAGTATTTAGTCGGGTGTCGAACACAAAGATGGCGGGGGTTAGATACTTGGTTTGTTTTAGTCTTTAGTTTAGTCTAATAAATGAAGGAGGTTTGATTATAAACTAAGATGCAAAAAAGAAATAAAATTAAACTAAATGAAATTTTAATTAATCAATATGAGAAAGACTAGAGCTTTGGGTTCACTCGGGTCATTGGGCATGAAACAAGGAAAATATGGGAAATAGGTGATTCAAATAGTCAAGGAATTATGCCTAATGTCTTAGGACATCTAGAAATTCATTAACCCACTTTCATGCGATTAACCAAATCTCGTCACACACATACACAAAGATCATCCAATAGTCTACACACAAAGATTGTTCATCCATTAGTATAGACACCAAGATAACCAAACATGTGAGAAAATACTCAAACTTTCATAGGAGCAATTCTACAAACACTTCATGTGCAAGAAAGTGACAACCATTAAAACACCCAAATCAATATGTTATCAACCCAAATTCACACCCATTTACTACCCAAGATCCCCCTAAGCTCTAGATGAGGACTACTCACACATGTTTAAGGATGAAAATCTAACAATAAGATGGAACAATACACACACAAACATGCTAAACATAATAAAGATAGAAACTTTGAATGAAAACAACAAGTAAAGAACAATAAATGTAAACTAATGAACTAATTGTAAATAAAAGATGAGAATTGTACCAACAAAGAGGAAATGAACAAACTTGGATAATAATGGAAGATGAATTTCTTCTTGTCTTCCAAATACAACCCAAATGACTAAATGTAAACTATTGAGAAAATGAAGAACTAGCATAAACTAGAGAATAATTAAACTAATAATTAAGGAAAGATTACTTTTTATTGAATGAAAATGAGAGAGGAAATATTAGAGTTCTACAAATATTTGAGAGGAGAATGAACTAATCTAATTTTCTATTCTAAATTGGTGATGTCTAATATCTAAGATAAATTGTGTAGTCTAATGTAGGGTGGTGTGTTCTAATTCTATTCTAATGTGGTCTTTATATACCACTCTACTAATAATTTAACTAATACAAATAATAATCATAATAATAATCTTCTAATAATAATAATCTACTACTAATAATAATAATAAAAATAATAATGCCTCCAAGCAAAAAACCTAATCACGCAACATTCTAACCCGTCAAAACAGGACAAAAACAGAGCAGGGGGGTCCTGCCGGCCCGCCGGACGCCGGCCCGGGCACCGGTAGCGAGACCATCAATAAAGGAGAGCAATTTTGGTGTTGCGTGTTGGCTGCCGGTGAGCCGGCAGAAGGGCCACCGGTAGAGAGCACAATTTGTGCGAGATTTGAAGAGGAATGGAGCTGCGTGCCGGTTGGCCGGCTGCCGGTGGGCTATGCCGGTAGCGAGACCTCACGAAAAGTAGGAAAATTGAGTGTGTGTGCCAGCCGGTTGAGGGAGTCGGTTGCCGGGGTACCGGCATAGAGAAACAAGCATGGTTGATTGCATTTGTTGATGTCGATGGATGGATGAGGGGCAAGACGTGGCTGCTGCTGTGGTGGCCGGAGGTGGTGTTCGTCGGCGATAGGTGAGTGCTGGGCTGTCATGGTGGTCGTGGGTAGCGGCCAAGGTGGTCCATGGTGGCTGTTATGGTGGTGAGAAGATGGTGTAGAAGATGGTTGTTGTTTGTTGATGGTGATGGACAGGGGGTATAAGGGAGGTCGTGGTGGCTGTTGTGGTGGTTAATGGTGGTTATTGGAGGTTGTATTGTGAAGTTAGAAGTTGGAGGATGTTAGTGGTGGTGATGGGTGGCTCCCACGGTGGCTGGAGGTGGTTATGGTGGTGGTTGAAAGATGGTCGCACGAAATGGTTGTAATTGTATGTTTGTGGCTAGGGGGTAAAGGTGGTTCGTGGCGGCTGGTGTGGTGGCATAAGGCGGTCATGGGTGGGTGGAATGTGATGGTGGATGTAGGGGGTGGTCAATGGTGGTGAGTGGTGGCTGCCACGGTGGCCGGAGGTGGTAGTAAAAGCTCAGCAAAGACCGTCTGAAGTTAGCAGCTGCTCCTTTACTTAGTTTATTTTTCCAAAGTTGAGCCTATTTTCACCTCCACCATTTCTTCTCATAATCTCGTCTTGCTCTTCCGCCTCACCTTCCCGTCTTGCCTGCACATTAAATTAATATAATAATAATAATAATAATAATATTATTATTATTATTATACATAAATACAATTAATTATTAGTTATAAACTAATACGACTAATTATTATAAATTAGTAATTAAATGAGCTTTTTAGACATTTAAGCACACAAAATCGAGTCGGAATAAGATATAAATGCGGGGTAAAATACGACTAAAATGCTACTTATCAAAGCGTAGACTAATATCAAGTCAGCTCATCTACAAAGCGTCATCAAGTATATCTTTTTTGGTCCAGTTGAAGCGTTCGTCACCTACCGTTTCGACTGAGGGGTGTATTAGAGAATATATTATCATATTATGAAAGATATTATTATGTGTATCATAATAATATCATATAGAATATTTAGGAATATGCTTGGAGTATCCTCCAAGACGGTCTACTATATATTGTAACCGAATTCATTAATAATAATCACGTCATTATACAATCTTACAATAAATTATAAACCTAACTGTGTTATTATGGTTACATTTAATCATAAAATAATCGCTAAACCCCGTCTTTTTTAAAAAACAATTAGTCTTGCTGAAGACGGGTCGGAACAAATGACGGATAATGACACTCACAAAACGGATAGGGGGGACAAGATAGGGGCACCCCATGTGCTTCCCTCTCTCCTCTATTTGGATCATTTGTGAGGAAAAATGGTAACGGATACGTGCCGTCACAAATGAGATTTTGTGTTTAAAAAAATAAGAACTTGTGGTATACATAATGACGGGTATGTCGGTCTTAATAATTCAATGGCCCAATGATCTGAAGTTTTTGTACCTCTGATGGAAAAAGATCGGACACACACTAGTGTGATTTTTGTGGATTTCGTAAAGCTCCCTCGTTTAGTGGCTTAAATAGTACTACATGTGTTACAATTGGTCTCCCTTGTGACGGGTTACCATTTGTGACGGATATTTTGTGAGATAAAATGGTAACAAAATGGGTTAGTGGAGAAAGGGGACCACATGAATAGTGTTGCAGAGAGAGAAAAAGTGGGTACATTGTGAGGTAAAATGGTATCCGTCTTCAGCTTGTGACGGATATGTCATGTCTTCAATGAGAATTTGTGCATGTGTTAAATGTCAGTCTATACTTTATCCACTTTTAGTCACTTACATATACATGTGCTAAATGTCCCGGGTCGGATTAGAGTAAATATCACTCTAGTTCTTAGGGTATTTACAATAGAGGTTTATTAACTACTTTTTAAAGATTTGTTGACAAACCTCTCTATTATTAGGAACTAGTGTAACACCCGTGAAAATTCACGGGATTGTTTATATTTTTTAATAAATAAATATATTTCCTAAATTTGTAAAATTAATACTATACGTTGTATTTAATCATTATGATTATAAATATATATGCTTAATATGATGATATATAAGATTTTAATGATTTATTCCCACTTGACATGCATAAGTTTAACTATTAGATTTTCTTTTGTATGAAACAAAATTATATACTTTGTAATTCATACATTTTTTATCTAAGATACAAATTTCAGTCGTGACTAAGATAAATCAATTTACCAACTTGATTATGACTTTATGAGACAATGTAATAAGCACTCTCATAATTCTAACTCAAGACCCCTAATAGGATATATTAGGATCATCAATAGCTAACATGTACTCACGTAGCATCCAATTTGTCTCCTCTTATAATCTGTCTGTAAAAAAATAATAACCTGGCATTAGAGACCGTCAAAAAATTATGTACTTCCTCCCTTCTATTTTTATTGTGCCCCTTGCTATTTTGGAATGATTTACTCCCTCCGTTCCAGTGATATGTTTACACTTCTTTTATTTCCCCCTCACAAAATAAAGGAAGTGTAAACATCTCACTGGAACAGAGGGAGTAAGAGAGAAAAAAAAAAGTGAATTACCAATTTTATAGCGGTAGACGGTAGTTGGTATTTAAGGGCAAAATTGGATAATTAAAGGTTTTCTTTACTAAATTTAAAAAGAGGATAATAATTATGGGATAAAATTTAAAGGAAAAAGGGACAATAAAAATGAGATGGAGAAAGTATTTGAGAATTTACAACTCGTAGAACATTAACTTACACCTATATAAAATCAAGTTCGAATCAAAATAAAAGAGTCGTAGCATTGATTAGAAAAGATGGAGTAAAAAGATGGTAGAATTCTTTACCACTATTTATGCGATGATATTGAAGCATATACCTGAATTCCGTCAAAACTAAAAACTGTAAGAATATTGGGTCCAATACTATTTATGTGGACACACTATTATACAGATTGTATTTGTTTGCTATCGTTTAAGTTTAGCCCAATATAGTGATCCATTCGGATAATATAATACGGGCATATTAATCACGTCTTATAAAGTATGGGCCGGATATCTTAATTGTGTAGATACCCACTAGGTTACTAATGCATGATGGGCGCATTAGATTAAGGAGACTATATATAAGTCACCTGGGTTATGGTCCCTGGTAGCACACAATAACCTAATCTCCCCGCATCCCATCAGTAGAGAGATCCCCTTGGTATTTGTGTCTACTAGAAGACCTAATCCCGAAGACCGTCTCTTCAGACGGTTTATCCCAACCTTTCGTCATGTAATCAGGTACGCTTCCGCTCTACAGTTTATATCGAATAATTTAGTATGAATTTATGGCCTTTAATCGGATTAATTCTAACAAGTGGTATCAGAGCCACCTTCATATTAAATTATTTGGGATGGTGTTATTAAGTTGTACGGTGTTCGATCTGTATTGTGTTTGCTGATGAACAACCGTCAATTATGTCTTATACTTTTGTTTGATGAGGTTTTCTTAATTATGGTGGATTTGTAATGGCATCATTGTTTTCATATTGCATGAATTTGCCTGATTTTGTCCACGTCTGATCAAGTGGTAGACCATTAGAATTAGAGTTGGATTTCATACGCCATATTGTGATACTTATACGATTAGAATTATATGTATATCTCATCTAATCATCTCATATTATACCGCTATTAATTTTACATTATGACCGCTTGGGTAATCAGTTTAGATTCATGACATTAATGCTTATTTGGCTTAAGAGTTTATTGCGTTAATTGACTCGATCTCGTGTTGAGTCGTTGAGGCGTCTGTTTATGTTTAACCTCAGTAAGTGCTTTCGGTGAATTGAGATTTAACTTGTATAATTACTGAGTAATGAGATATACGGAGTAATATATTACGAGGCCTAATAATACGCATGAAGTGTTAATGACTTATGTGTACGGTGAATTGGTGTGTTGATTTGTCCATCTCCACATACATGATTCATATATGCTTCGGTTGGTGGCTTTTACAATAGTAAGGGATTATTAGTGGTGCATAATATTGTGGGTTAAGGCATTGGGTTCAGTACCTCGGCTAAGTTGATGAATACGATGATTGACAAATTTAGTTCTCACTTCTCAGCCTAGTCTCATCTCATCAATTTATTAATCTACTTCCAAGTTTGACCTTTGCTTGTGCGGCCTCCAAATTCACAGCATGTTTTTATGGTACTGGTTATGGAGCTTCGGGATTTATTAAATCTGTACATCTGTTATGGCATAATTATATGGTTGATGTGCTTTGGTTTTTTATCCGATTGATCTTGGGCATGCCTTCCAGTAATTCTTCAGGCAATCGAAATAAGGTTAATTAAGTTAATGTTTTGATACATGTTTATAATTGGGTTTAATTAAGTTCTGGAAGGAACTAAAATTTGGTTTCGACACATTTTATATACTCACATGGTATATGAACTGCATGCTAAGAAATTCCTTGAACGCTCTCTATGGGGACTTCGTTTTTCTTTTGGATTATGGATTAGCACTAAGTTTTGCACTAATTGGCATTGGTCTATTTTGCAAACGTTTAAGGTAATGACGAGTGAAAACTAAGGTTTGTATTTGTATGGTCGGTTAAGCTTACATACTTATGAGACTAAGGAATTGTTTTGATAAAGTTTTGTATATTATCATTAAAGGTTAAGTCACTTGTCAATTAAGTACTTGTATTTTCAGATTTAATAACTGGTCAATCGAATTTATAATAACGGGTCTAATATTTTAGGTTGTTTGATCGACACAATAAGTTGCCAAAGTAACCTCTATTGTGTAAGTTGAATGATTTAGAATATTATGACTACAGTGTGTAATTGAGTTTCATGCGGATAATGGTCGGCCCAAAGGAAGGCTATTATTTGGCCGAAATTCAGTCATGCTTGTGGTGGTAAGTATGTAACAACTGTAAGGTTTCCATGTGAATATTAAGTCGGCTCAAAGGAAGGCTTAATGTTTGACAGGAATTTATTGTTAATACTTGATCACTACACCAAGATGACCACTTACAAGTTAATTTTATGTCCAAAGACTAAACTTAATAATGTACTAGGTGTCTTGTGTTGATGGGGATGCCAATATTTGAATCTGAAAATCAAGTTAAGGGAGTGTCATTATGTTTATGACACTCATAAGGATTATGCCCATAAAGTTTAATTTTAAGGTGAATAAATTCAATTTTTGGTTTAGTGTGTGTAGTTCATGCGAATAATGGTCGGCCCAAAGGAAGGCCATTATTTGGCCGAATTACATATACACGTTGGGTAATAAATATGTGACGATTATTCGGATTTTCATGTGAATATTGAGTCGGCCCAAAGGAAGGCTTAGTATTCGATGTGAGTTTATCGTCAATATTTGATTACAATCACTAAAGAGTATTGTCTTTAATTAGTTAGTATTTATGTCCAAAGACTAAATATTTAATTTTGCAAGGACACTTTAATTATTTGAATTTATTCAAAATATAAGGACATTGTTTTGTTCATTCAGTTGACATTTATGTTCATTATATCTGTCATATTCCGTTACATTCTCAATTCGGATGAAACCATTTATCAAATGAATGGTAAGAGAATGTACATACTTATTTGGGGTTGCGATAATCTTAACATTGCTTTGAGAATGTATAATTGCTACTCATAAGGATTAAAGTATCGTGTGGACTCACGTGATTTGAGGAGTAGTACATTTAAAATGCATGTTTAGTGATTATCTAATGCGACATTAAGGAAATATTTAAGGGCATTTTTTCAGTTAATTAAGAAGCTGCAAAAGTCAAACTCAAAGAAATAATAACAAACATAAGGTTAGACTTTTTTTAGTCGTTAGTTTGTTGAGAGTTTTGACATAGAAAGAAAATCTAGTATCAGTTTTAAAGCCTTGCGTTTCGGTAAAGTTAAGCTTCTCATTCGGTTTGTCTAAGGTTAATTTTTATATCTAATCATGTTTGGTGGGTGGATTTTTTTTTTTTCACCCACATAAGGAGATTGATGCAAGTATAACTAAGATATGACAAGCCAAGTGATGATGAAAGATTCATCTATTTGGGGGCAAGTCATCATCTGAGTTTGAGACAATCAACTATTTTAGTTATTATTAATGACTTATTCTTTTATTTGTATGTGGAAAATACTTTCGGTACCGCCTTTAGGTGGACAGGGTTATTTTTCGTATGGACAAATTTGGTTTCTTGTCTATTGAGAAATAATTAATTTTGTGTTTTCCTAATTCAAATAATAGTGAACCTATCATTTTTAATAACTTTATATAGTTTAGATTGGAATCTCTTTTAAGTAAACATGCATTAAAGTTCAATGGATATAAAGAAAAATTAAGAAATAACAATTTCTTTTCAGTATGACACATTAAAAGAAAATTAATGTTTTGGGTCAAAATGAAATTGTTGAACCCCTTTACTTCGGATATTCAAATTTAAGGGGATAAAGATAAACTAAGGGAGATTAGATATCAGTTATTTTTCGATGTCTTATTATTAACATATACGGAAAGGTGAACCATTTTATACTTAAGTATTAATGGTTTATATTATTATGTTAGTTTGTAGACGGAATTTAGGCATGGATATCTAAATCTCATTTGTGAGAAGTTTTAAGTTCTTGACGTTTTTAGTGATGTTTGACTGAGTTATTTTACTCAGTAAAGGAATAATTATGTCATCTTTGATCTAAGTGTTAATACTTTAGCAAATGACTAGTAAGGATTACAACGTCAAGGTTATTTTAAAGAATTTCTAGAAGAGTTTGACCTTGTATTTGATATTATATTACACCATATGAGGATTCTTAATATGGATGGTGTAGTATGTATACAAACAAGATCCTAAGGCCTGGTAAGGAGTGTGATTATTCATACTCTTTTCCATATTACTCTAGTTATAAGTTCTTAAGATTGCAGCTATCTCTGGATAAATTTCTAACAATACCATTGACTATTTAATCATAGTGTAAATAATGTACACATCCGGTATGTCCAACTAATTAAGGTTGAGGTTTAACAGTCATAAGATTAATAGTTGGATTTAAGGATAACCAATGACTATTTTGTTGGATAGTACTTAAAGTTTTAAGGGTAATAAAGTAATGATCCCACAATAAAGCTATTTAAGACGGAAATTAAGGGGTTCATTGAGAATATTGAGTTTGAGTGGGAGAAAAGGTAATTGACATTGTTTTAAGTCTCCTTATACATGATTATAAAATCAATTTGGTTAAACAAACTCAAATATCTCAATAACCAATTCATTAGAAAATCCACATAATAAGGTAAATACAACTACATTAATTACATTGTTTTCCTATATGGATAAAAATGGACAACAATGTAGTGACGGATTAACTAGTTGTAATAAGAGTTAGATAATTAATGGAATGGTAAAGATGATTTAATCTCTTTTTGCCAAACCATTGAAGGTCCTAACTCATATAGGTGGATTGACGTCGTAAAGAAATTAAGTCATTTGATGGATGATGATATTTGGACATTGTTCCATTACCTAAAGTTGTGAAATATATTGGTTTCAAATATTTATTTGTTATCAAGAAGGATTCAAAAGGTACCCCAATTCTTATTTCAGACCAAGGGTATCCGTCTTATTAATAAGACGGATACCATATTCTCTCACAAAAAACCCATTTAGGGTGAGTGGAGAAGCACATGGAGGGTCCCACCTTTGTCCCCTCTACCCATTTCCTCTCACACAACTACCCGTCTTAAAATCCGACCCGTTTTAAGCAAGACTTACTCCAAAAGGTAATGTGACAGTATATTTCATCTAGTCAACAATGACAATAAGGATATTTTGGCATATTCCGGTTTTAGTTACATTGGATGAATGTTAAAGATATGTTTATCACTTGTGATATTGATGAAACTATTCAGTGCAGCAACTAGAACTTTGATTCAATAGATTCAAAGTCGATTTTCTGCAAAAGGGAATTCATCCAATAAAGCTCAAGTAAGGTTTTTCGTCATAAAGATTACAAATCTGCCTTGCTGACATCTTATTTGATATTAGATGAATGTGGTAGATGATTGCAGATACTCAAGATTCAGTGGGAGCAAGTAAATATTTTTAGTTAATACCCTTACAGTAAAGGAGATAAATTAGTCTCAAATGCCCTAAGGAAAATATTCAGAAAAATTCATTAATGCTTAAATTCATGTGTCTCAGGAAATATTTAATGTGTTTAAGTATTATGGTATATATTTAGCTTGTATGCATTTGGATATTGCGTACATCCTAAAGTTTGTTGAACAGATATTAAGGCAATACAGATTAGGATCTAGGATCCACTAAGGGCAGCCAAATATATTGTTGGTCATTTATATTTGGAACAAAACATTGTTTATAGGAGATCGATTCAGGTTGAGATCATTTGGTATTTCGACTCCTAGTTGGTTATGAACATTTGTCATGAGGCTGCAAATTCAGTACGATATTGAAAGACCATTTAAGTTATTTTGCGACAAATGTACAACTGTAAAGTTTCTAATAACAATATAAGTGATGTATTGTTTAAGAAACAATTCAGAGTGAAAAGGTGTTAATTATACATGTTGATACAAACTCCATTTTGCGGATCCGCTTACTAAGGAATTACCACCCACGGTCTTTCTTGAGCCAATTGTTCAAATGGGTGTTTCGGTTTTAAGGAAATTCAGTTTAAGTGGGAGTTTGTCATGTTAGACACATTACAGTATACGGTTATTAAGTTCTGCAGAAATAAGGATTTCGGTTTTCGGTTTTCGGTTTCACTCTGTGTTATTTTGGTTGATCTCACTAAGTTGGACCAGTTGGAAATATACATATTTTGGATCACATTTGGATGTTGTTTCCATGCTACGCACCTATATTAGATTCATGTCGTTGGTTATATTAGCATACGTGACCATTGAGGGTCCTGTAACGACAAACTGTAGCAAAGGCCGCTTTGATCCTATGTTAGTATGATTGATGGACCGAATTGCATAAGACGGTTGGAATGTTGATAGCACTGTTGAGCGCGTAAGGTTATAAAATGAATACAATTTTTTAGGTGTCACACACTATCTGTATTTGACCCAAGTGGGAGATTGTAAGAATATTGGGTCCAATACTATTTATGTGGACACACTATTATACAGATTGTATTTGTTTGCTATCGTTTAAGTTTAGCCCAATATAGTGATCCATCCGGATAATATAATACGAGCATATTAATCACGTCTTATAAAGTATGGGCCGGATATCTTAATTGTGTAGATACCCATTAGGTTACTAATGCATGATGGGCGCATTAGATTAAGGAGACTATATATAAGTCACCTGAGTTATGGTCCCTGGTAGCACACAATAACCTAATCTCCCCGCATCCCATCAGTAGAGAGATCCCCTTGGTATGTGTGTCTACTAGAAGACCTAATCCCGAAGACCGTCTCTTCAGACGGTTTATCCCAACCTTTCGTCATGTAATCAGGTACGCTTCCGCTCTACAGTTTATATCGAATAATTTAGTATGAAGTTATGGCCTTTAATCGGATTAATTCTAACAAAAACCAACTAAGATTGCACAGCTTTAACAGTCTATCTTACTCCGTATAACTCTAGAATGGAGGAGAAAATTCATATGAACAAACGAAAATGTTAACAGAATGTTAAAGAAAAGAGCAGGTAGGTGTGCTACAATCTAATAAAAAATACTGCAAATTGCTAAATGAAATCACGCAATGGCATCCATGAACATCATAGCAACCAATAACGAAACTGAGATCCATTATTATCGTTGATTCAGATCATTATTGTTGTTCTAAAGCGGCGCCGCTAGGGTCGGATAAGCCGTAAGTGGGAGGATTAGGAAAGCCGATTCAAGTGTTAAATGAAAAGTGAGTACTCCTGCCAAAGTATAATATCATGAAAATATTTCCACGTTTGGCTTCTTAACATTAGGGTACATGTTAGAAAATCATTTAAATGAAAAGAAAAATACCATAAACAAAGTGAAACCATAATACTATATACTCCCTCCTATTCCCGATAATCTTCCCTATTCATGGGTGGCACGAAAATTAAGAGTGTTTGAATTAAATAAGTTAAAGTATTGTGGTGGGGTAAGATAATTGGAAAGAGGGAAGGTATTGTGGGGATGAGGTGATTAAAATAAGTATTGTTGTGGGGTAAGGTGATTAAAATAAGATAAAGTATGGGTATTGTGGGGTATTGTTGTGGGGTGAGTTGATTAAAATAAGTATAAAACTTTACTAAATAAGGAAAGAGGGAAGATATTGTGAATAGATGAAAAAGGAAATAAGGAAGGTTATGTAGAATAGGAGGGAGTATGACGTTTTACAAAAAAATCAAACTTATTAAGAAATCTTTTTACTATCGTTATGGCATTAATTAAGGAGTATTTATGAGCTTTGAAAATAGAAAATTCACTCCTGCCAAGTAAATTAATCAATCATGTGAAAGCTTTCAACTCAATAGCAAACTTATTGAAAACAAACAGCCTGCATTGTGCATTAAATACATTAATTAAGGAGTGTTCATTGGCTTTGAACATGGTAAAACGTCATGCATAAAGAAATTTCTATCAAGTGCTTCAACGTCTTATATTGAATAATGGAGGGAGACCGGACCGGACCTTTATGCAACCGGGTCGGTCTTTGGTCTTCTGTTTTTGTCTGGCCGGTTTACGATCCTAGCCGGTCTAAAACCCGGAGTACCCGGTCTAAGACCGGAACCGGATGTTCGCCTGATAAATGATGGGTGTAGGCATGTGGTCAGTTGTCATTGATGGCTGACACATGTAATTGAAATCTTGGGAAAGTAAATAGTGGGGGTAGGCGGCGGAGACTCTTCGAGAGTTATAATAATAGGGTTTATTTCATTATTTGTTTTGAAAGTTACCTTGTCAAGTCTTTTAGACTTTTACTAGTACTTTCCCTTTTTTTTCTCTTTCCTACTCCATTTAAACTCTCCATCTTTTTAAGAAATTTTCATCTTTTTAATCTTTCTAATCGTTTTTATCTCTCTAATTAAACTCTTTCATCTCCATGCGAAGGCTCCCGAATCCCGATTAGATAAAATTATAAAAACTCTCGTTATGATAATCTATGTTATAAACAGGTACTTGTCTTTCAAACTCACATTTTTTAAGTAGTTCTGTCAACTATATACAATTAGAAAATGTAAATTTTTTTATTCTCGACTGTTTTTTTTTACTCCGTATCGTTTTTATGATCAGTAGGTCTTGGTATAGACGGGTGGGGCGAACAGACGGGTAAAGACCTCTAATAAAATGGGTAGGGGGACAAGGTGGGGCACCCCATGTGCTTTCCACTTTATGGCAAAATGGGTATTTTGTGAGGAAAAGTGGTATCCGTCTATACGTATAGACGGATAGTGTCCGTCTATAATGAGAATTTGTGTTTTATGATTAAGAGTAGTATAATATAATATGTTTTCTTTTCGATTAAATTTATTTTTTCAGTTACAATTTCTGATCTATCTTATATTCTAAAATTTTTTCCTAACAATGGACACTTATTTAATTTTTTTCATTATTTTGTACAATATTAATGAAAAAAAATAAAAAAAATGAAGATCGTGTCAACTGTCAATGTTTCTTTAGACGAATGAAATGGGAGAAGTGAATTACTGGGTTGCATTTTCTTATGTTTTGATTCTTGTTAACTAAAGAAAATTATAGAAAAATGAAGTTTCAGTATCAAGAATCGGTCCTTCCGGTTCGGTCCGGGTTTAGACCGGATTAAACACTGCTTGAATCCTACACAATTAAACACCAAAGAAGACATAATTTTTATCATTACCCATAAATTTCAAACATTCATTTTAACAAATTAATTAAAAATATTACCAAAAATCACAAGAATTAAGTTGAATAACCTGGAAATTCATTTAAACTAGTTTTAAACCCGTGCAAAAAATGCACGGGTCGTAATTAATAACATGCGTTATCAATTTATCATTGTATATAAGAGCACTTAAATGAGTATGATTATCCTTAACTTTGTTTATTGACATCGCAAAACAAATAGCGATGAGAATATATTCAAGCAAAATATAAGTTTTTTTTTTGCCAGCGGTAAAGATAAAAGCAAAATATAAGTATATGTTTTTAAATGAATTTTAAATTCATGATCAATTAAATTGATTAAAAGTATCTAGTGAATATAACATGATTTTAATACATTTAAACTGATATAAAGAACAAAGAAAAACCTTATAGGGAGGGCCGACGGAAGTGAAAATAACTATATAAAATCTCGACATGTTAAAATAAATTAAATGTACATCTATAAATTATACTCCTATAATATTTAGATCAACAATCCTGATGTGTCTAAATTGTAATTGGGTCGACATTTTCAGTTATTTAAATGGACATATGACTAAAATATGAGTTCAAAACTATTATTCCCTCCGGCCGAGTCATTTGTAATCTGTTTTTATTTTAAGTATATTATTCATTCGTTATCTATTTCTATATCAGGTAAATAACTTTTCACAAAATGACAAATATGCCCTTACACAAATTATAGAATAGTATGACATCATAGTGTAAAACGGTCTATTTTTATTAGAAAACTTTTTATTTTATGCTAATAAATAATTTGTATTTTTAGACGATAAAATCGTCTTATCGGCAAAACCGCTTCACAAAAACTACCATATCCCATATTATTCACTACTATCGTACGCTCTATTATTCACTACAAACTACCATAAAACGGTAAGTCTATATTACCTACCTATAAATTCTGATTTTGACATACAAACGGATAAACCTACCAAAACTTAAAAGCTAAACAAATTATACATAACCAAAAATATGTTTTAAGTAATTAACCATACCCAGCCACCTCCTCACTCATTTTACCCCCTCGTCCCATTTCATGTGGCTCTCTACCCCTATCTTAAAGTTCCGCTGCACTCCTCATCAGTCACCTCTTATATTTTTAAGCTCATTTAAACCAATCTTTGTTCATCATCATCTTTCTCCTTTTGTGATCCTACCCATTCTCAGGTATCACCTTCACACTTTTCACCTCCTATTTCGATCTCTACAGGGTCTCCACCCTAATGAGAAAAAATAAAGATAAATTTTCCTCTAATTTTCTGCCTATCGACAATTTACATCAATATACATATTCTTTAATCTTTAATGCCTTTTAGATTCAAATTTAATAAATTTAATGTCAATATTGGAGTTAATTGAGAGTATAAGTAGAAGAAATTCATGTAAGTATGATCCAAAAATTATACTCTGGGTTCTTTTATTCGCTTGGTCCATTTCAAAGTACATATTTTTTTTTCGATTTTTAAAATTTTGTCAATAAGTTTTTTCCAAGATTTTTTCAGATCTAATATGCTTCTTATTTGACTATTTCTTATTTATTATATATTAATATATTCATTAAAGTGTTTTTTTATGTTTCTTTTAGAGGATTATTTGTAAATAATTTTTTTTTTTGCTTTTTTCTCCGAAAATCTCCACTTCTACATTAATTGTTACTCGTATTTTTTTCATTTTAAAATATTTATCAATATTTTTTTTTGAAAACCTTCAAATACACAGTTTTAAAAGATTCAGTAGTATAATTATAATTATTATGGTGATTTAATTTTTTTAAATAGGTCGATGTATTCCCAATGATTAGATTTATTTCCGCAAAACAATTATACACATAATATTTTTAGTTAACTGGTATTTTTTTATTAAGATATTATTTTTTAAGGAATTTATATTTATTTACTATACTCCGTAGTTTTTTTTAAACATCATTTTCTTTAAACATGAAACTATTTTTTTTTTATGTAAAAGTTGACTTGTTGAAATTAAAAGTCAAGATGATTATTTAAAGTGGGCTGGAGAGTGATAACTGGTTTACAATTATTATCACTAATTATTGAATTTGAGTAATTAAGAATTGACAATTGAATAAGAATAGAGTAGAAATTTATTAGAGAGGAGAGAGGGTAATTAAATTAGAGGTAAAACATGGGGGGACCCATACAAATTCAATTTTATGAATTTTATCGACCAATCAGAAGCCTTTAAAGAACCTAACTTTTATACTTTCTAGATTGCTCCATCAAACAAAGAGTGCTCAAAAAATGCATCCTGCGCCATTTTTATCAAATAAATACAACCCAAAATTCTTATGTTTATATACTTTGATTAGTACCTGCAATAAAAGAAAAAACAAAGTTTTAATAATGGACTAAATATTAGAAGTCAATAGAAAGTATTAAATCATAATTAATTAAATTGAAAGAATGAAGGTAAAAGGAGTTGAAGAATATTGTTGGGAATGGAGTTAATGGACTGGATTGAGAATGCCGAGTAGCAGGGAGTGTAGAAAATTGAAGGAGGAAGATGTATTGACGGATCATCATTTTCTGATCTCATTTCAAATAAGGGAGTTTTTCCTGAAACAAAAAAAATTAAATTATAATATAAAAAAGGACAAAGTTGGGGATGATGATATAGACGGTAAAGGAGAATACTTAAAGACAGTAAATGCTACTTAAGATAATAATAATGGGAGTGGCTAAAGCGTAGGCAAAAAAGACTTTGGAAAATGGTATTGTGCGCTAACCTAGGGATGGAGTGATAATAACTGTTTTATCCCTCTATTTTGTACTGAATAATTAAACTATATAAGTGAATGGACCATTTTGTCCAATTTATGAGAGAATTTTTCTGAAATCTTGTGCTGCCATGTCAGCTATTTTAAGGTGTTAGTTTTGATTGGGTGAGAAAGACTGAGATTGTGAGAGTGAAGGAGAGGGCTTCTAGAGTAGTTTTCTGAAATTTGGTTGCGCCACATCAGCAATTTTACAAGATTCTTTTATATATATAATATAATAATGAGGGTTGAGGTTCATAAATGGAAATGGTTACATATTTGTATACAGGTTTGTGGGATGACATGACAAGTGGTGGTCTCTAAAATGTACCCAACATATGAGAGGAAAAAAATTGGATAATTTGAAGTGGATCCTCTAACATAAACCTTGAAAAGTTTTGTCTATTGTTATGTATGAGTTTGTTATCGGAGAGGTTTGTTAATTTGGTGATGTGTCATGTGACAAACCTCTTTAGAGGTTCATCTATTGTGGATGCCCTTATGAGTATGGTTTAGATTCAATCATTCAAATACAAGTTACAAATATTTTTTTCACCCTTATCTAATTTAGGAAAATGAGATAGCGCCACCGGATGACATTAAAATTGAGCGTTACCGGGGACATTATAGTAAAATTGTATAGGAATTTTCATTTCCCTCCCTTCAAATTTAAATTTTAAACTAATTAATAAAAAGGGTTATATAGTAACTTGACATTTCATAATTAATTATAAGGATAGCGATATAGCGCCACCGGGTGGTACCGAATCTCAGCGCCACCGGGTGGTACCGAATCTCGGCGCCACCACAATTAAAGAAAAATAAATATAAAAAAATAAAATGTTCACTTTCATTTTTGCGCCAAAGTTTTAAGGGTGTCTACGTAATTTTATATCAATTCAATTATAATTGAACTCTTAACTAAACTAAATTTTATCAAATATTTTACATCAAAACAATTTATTTAATATTAATCTAACTTACACTAAATTATCTTCATCGATAATTACATTTTGTCATCATCGTATTGTGTGTTTCATCTACTTCGTTTTTCATATTGGATTTTTCATCTATAAGCCGACGGAAGAAGAATTGCAAACGATTCTTATACCTAGTTCCTTGATAAAGTGAGTATAATTGATTGGTGGATTCTGTGTTGTAAGTGTGAGTTGCCTATGATACTAAGGTTATGGGACTTGACCTTGTTGTTTATACTTGGAATTTGAGAACTTGGTAACTCGAATATTGTTGCTTGGGGTTTTGACATGGAGTAGAGTTTATGATGAGAGCTCGTTGTTGGCCATTGGTGATGAAAGTGTTACTTGGAAGTTTGAGTTGAGCTCGAGGTTAGCATAGTCGGTATACTTTTGTGAGTGTTGTGATGATTACGTAAGGACCATGTTAGGCGAGAGTTGTTGTTAGTTTTGGAATCTCATTTGGGTTTTCACTTTGCGGTGATGAGGATTAGTAGCCAGAGTTCTTGAGATGTAATTATAAGTTGGGATCGATAGATGTTGAGCTGAAATGAGTTAGATGTTTTGGGGTGGTTGTCTCGTAATTTGGAGAATGTCACCATCTACGCTTGAGGTTTCGAGAGTATAACAAGATCTCTTTGGGATGATAGAATGTGCAAAAGAACTTTTGAATTTGGATTTTTGATTGAGGGTTTTACCATTTTGAGAAACTCATAGTTGACACTAGTTGGATATGAGTATAGCCTTGTTAGAAGCTTTGACCTTGATCTCGTGGAGGTTGTTTGTAGATGTTTGAGGATTTGGAGTGGTGAAATCACACTTATAGTGAAGTACCTTGTTTCATGGAATAGCTTAGGATGAAGTAACGTAAGTGTTTTGAGGAAATCCTTGGAAGTGATGTGGTTATGAGTTTTGTTGCTAGGGACGTTTGAGGAACCGTTAGGATGACGTGGTTGTTTGTGTTTGAGAGAGTGGCGTTCCCTTGTCACCTGATCTTCCCTCTTTCCTTGACCATAAGCTTCATCGTTCATGCATCTCCTACCCTTTTTCGGTGTGCTTCCCCTTTTGATTTTAATCTAGAGGCTTATGAAAAATTCTATCTTTGATATCCTTGTTGACCTCACTTCGACACTTACCCCTAGGAAGTTCATCATAGCTCTTTTGTTGGTTAAGTTTAGATCCATTTAGCATACTTTATATTTGTGATGTCTAAGTTACTTTTCATTTCGTACGATTTCTAAACTATTCAAACTACCATTTTTGGTTCTTTGTTAAAAATATTTATATTACTATTATAAAACTTTACCTATTTTTAAATATTTGAAAAATGAAAATTTGATTTAATTCTCTTTTGTTCTTTGAATATAACATTTTTTTTTAATTGCTAAACCCGAGTTATTTTTAATTTTGCTCAATTTCTAACTAACATTGATCTATTTATGATTCCTTGTCAAAACCTAATGTTATAATTCAAGAATTTGATTCCTTTTCGAGTTTAACAGTGAATCTTTTAATTTTCATTTGGCTTTTGTAAAAGAAAATTTGAGTGGATTACCTTTTTCAATTGGTTTTAATGTTGATAGGATGTTAGAACCCGTTATTAGAGACGTTTAATAACTTGTTCTACGCTTGTCGGCGAATGATTTTTTTGTTTTAAACCTGCCTTTGACTTGGAAAGTTAGCGCTCTTGTGTGCACGACAAGAGCAATTTCGTTCCATGAAAGAGACTTATACTTTTGAAAACTCTTCATAAATATTTTTGAAAGTATTTTGATTTTGGTTTTCTGCAAATGATTTGATATTTGACCTTGTCTTCGATTGGGAATGCGATATTCTTGAATGCGCAACGAGAACACTTCCGTTTCTTTGACGAGAATCTGGTGCTGTTGAAAAATCTTACTTGAAACTTTTGAAAGAATTTCAATTTTTACAATAAGTAACCTTTTAATATTTTAGTTACCGATTTCAAAAAGTCTGGCTTTATTTTTCTAACCTTTCATTTTCTACTTTCAAGTTTCGAGGGCGAAACTTTTTAAAAGATGGGGTGATTGTAACACCCGCGAATTTCTCATTTTGACATTTAAAATTTATTTAACCGTTTAATTACTTTATTTTATATTTTATAATTATTTAATTTAATTAATTTATTTTAAACTCGATTTTTATAAAAGTAATATTTTAAGGCTTAATTTATATGAAAATACGTATTTTAGTCGGATAGTAAAGACAGTGACGATAATAATAGTTTTTCGTCTCAATTTTTCTTCCGTCGGCTTATAGATGAAAAATCCAACATATGAAAAACGAAGTAGATGAAACACACAATACGATGATGACAAAATGTAATTATCAATGAAGATAATTTAGTGTAAGTTAGATTAATATTAAATAAATTGTTTTGATGTAAAATATTAGATAAAATTTAGTTTAGTTAAGAGTTCAATTATAATTGAATTGATATAAAATTACGTAGGCACCCTTAAAACTTTGGCTCAAAAATGAAAATGAACATTTTGTTTTTTTATATTTATTTTTCTTTAATTGTTGTGGCGCCGAGATTCGGTACCATCCGGTAACGCTATATCGCTATCCTTTATTTAATTAAAACACTTCTTAATTAAAATTTAATTCATAGTATTTCACTACTTTACTAGACTAATATCCAAAAGCTTAACTCGTTAAGCTCTTATTAGTACTTGTGTTGTGACAAGATGAAATTTTGTTATGTTTTATTTGGTTTAATATTTACTCCCTTTGTTCCAGTGATATGTTTACACTTGCTTACTTGCTTTATTTTGTGAGGGAAAAATAAAGTAAGTATAAACATATCACTGGGACGGAGGGAGTACTTCCTACTTTTTGCTTCCTCCATTTTATTAAATTCTTTACGTTTGTTTTTTAGACACTTTTCATAAGTGGGGTGAGAATCTTCAATACAACTTTTAATATATAACGTACGGAGTAAATGATAGCCATTTGATATCTTGTTTAAATTGTTTTACCGAATGCATTAATATCAATTTTGTATAATTTTTAGTAATATGTAACTAAAGATATAAACAAAAAATTACTAAAAATTAAGAAGTGCATCTCCAGTGGCCAGCTTTCATACATTGTAACTTAATTTACCAAATCGATTTTTGTAGCGATTCTTCTTCAGGCTACAAACTGTTTCAATGATAAGCTACAACATCATGTAGCTAGTATGGGTCCACATTATTATTTTCATCCAATGAGAAATTTTTATTTTTATTTTTTGTGAATAAAGTTAAGTAGCTTGGTAGAGCTACCATGCTTACTAGCTAGTAGTTACACACAAATATTGTCCCTCCTATGGTAGGCTACATTCTTACTATTTTGTTAATATTGCAAACAAGTCATTTAGAAAAACCATTGAAGATACTCTAAGTAATTGAGAAAAAAAACAAAAATAGGATGAATTACCTTAGACTTTATTTGTTTTTGAGCATATGTGTATTTTTTCTGAGTTTATTAAAGTTTATAAGTTAGATTTTAATTTTTTTTCCGTCAATACTCAAATTTAACTAAGATTATATGTAATGTTTTTGAGCTTAATGTTTAAGTGAATGAACTCAAAAACTTTATAATAAAACTCATAATTTTTAAAACAAAACTCAAAAAATTTATTATAATGCTCAGAAACTATACAAGTGGTGGTAGTAATCGGATGTATAATCTACTTACTGTAAGAAATTAAGTATGGTAAACCAAGTATTTGATTCATTACTTGAAACTGATAATTAAATTATTATTATTATTATTATTATTATTATTATTATTATTATTATTATTTAGAACGGAGTATGTTTCTTTTGAGTTACTTCGTAGCTTTTTTTGGGTTTGGGTTTTTCTTATAAGATATGGACATATGGTGAGCTGATGGTTGTCCGTAGAGGGAGTAGCGAGGCCGGTAGTGATGGAAGGAGGGATAGTAGCGTTGGGGGTGGTTGTGGAGGCGGGTTTTGAGGGGTTTTTTGTGGGGGGTTGTGGTTGGCTGACGGTGATTGGTTGAGGGTGCGTGAGCGGCGACACAGTGGTGGGTGTGGGTAAGCAGCAGCATAGTGTTGTTCTGAGGAGGCAGGGGCTGTCGGAGTGAGGATTCATTGGTGATAAGTGGTTTACACTGTATTGTACAACACTACTACGTTGGGGGGGATTTTCTTTCTCCAAAATATTTTTTGTATATCACATAATGAAAGGGATAAAAGTGACGAACGCATACCGTACTGAGTAAAATATATATTAGGAAAATCAATACTCTATATTCCCTCTTTATTTGAGTGTTTTTTTTTTATTGAAAAAGGAAGAACACTCAAAACTAGGAGGGAGTGTTATTTAACCATATTTTTGGCATTTATATGTTATTTTCTAAAGAATAAAATCTCAAAAACTTTTGTTATAGGAAATGTAAATATCTTAATACGTCATTTTTATCATTTATGGTTTATGATTCAAAGTTCTGGAACTTGGATGACAAAAAAAGGGTCTGTATATTAATGCCTCGACCAATATATCTAGCAAGTATATTATTTTAAATCATACTCATGCCTTGAGTGGTGTGGCACACATGCACTAAAGATTTTGGCCGTCGAATTAATGCTTGCCAAAAAAAAAAAACATAATTGCTCTTTTATAGACGGATTTTAGTTTTTTATGGAGTTTTTTTTCATAAACTTTCATATCTTTCCCTTCTTTAGAAAAAAAAGTAATCAAATTCTTTCTCCTTTTCTTTCTCTTAAAAATCAGTCAAATCTTTATCAAATCATTCAATTATAATTCAATTATAATCTTAAATCTCATATTAATCAAGTAATAATTCATAATTCTTACTCCACAACATTTTTTAATATTGAATTTGGGTGGTAAGGGACCAAGAGGAGGAGCTGATAGTGACGTAGGGAGGTCGTCTGGGTGGTGTCGGCAGGTGGTGGTGGTGGTGGCGACTGGGTAGGGGAAGGGAGGGTTACGTTTTTTTTTAATTCTTTTTTGTTAAATGAAAAGGTATAAAGATCTTTCATGTCCATGATTGAGTAATCATGTCCATAAAACAGCATAACCCAAAAAAGAACAAAATGATTACAACGTTGAATGCATATATCAACACAGAGGGATTTTACCAATCGTCTCCTTTTAACCTTCTCCTCTAAGACCATCTTATAATATTAGCTAATTTCGAATATTATAAACGGAGATTGGAAGAGAAGACTTAAAAAAAAAAAAAGGTAGATAGTATTTCTCATCGGCCAAAACACAAGCGCACCACACACCCCTAACCACCTTTCCATCTCCACTCAGTGGCGGAGCCAGGAACTGACCCCAGCAGGGGCGAACGGGTAATGTTTTAAGGGAGACTCGAAAAAAAATGGCAAATTTTAACTAAAAACGCTAACTTGGAAATTTCCAACCGCCAGTGGGAACAACCGCTACTGCTAGCCCTCCCTAACTCCACCACTATGTCCACTGTCCACGTTATGATCTCATCCAACGGTCCAAACCACTCCCGAATCCAAGTCTCACACTCGTCTATCTCCTATATATAGGGCAGTCATAAATCCGCGGTGGAAATACACGGGGACACGGGATTTCTTAGCTCACTTGGTCACTTGCCTATTATGCCCTTATTTTTCATGTCCACAACATATCAGCACTCATATAGGTACATAGTAACTTGGGGAGTATTACATTGGGACACTAACATTTTCGTCTTAATGAATACTTTAGAATTTTCTGCGCGACACAAATTCTAAACGATTTGAGCCGGCTTAAGGTTAAGATAGAGATAAGCAAAAACGTATATTCTATATGGTTTTAAAACCGTATATCCGAATATCCAGTATTAATCTCATTCGAATATCCTATTCAGATACAGAGTTTATGTATATACGGAAACCGTATATCCGGTTTTCGTATATACGGTGATTTATGTCTTGTTTTAAATTTTTAAAGTGATTTTATGATTTTTCTTAATAATTTTAAAAAGTGCCAAAAATAGTATAGGAGTAAATAGTTTAAAAATGTATAAGACTAATAAAAATGAGTCACGGATATATTAGACGTTTTGTAATTTTATGATTTAATTTAATATTTTCTATTAAAAGTCCGTAACAAATTATGTCGATTCGTATATGAAAATTTGTAAAATTGGATAACAATACCATATCGAACGTATGGTACATATATAGAAAATCCGAAACGTTATACAATTTCAATTATCCATATACGAATATCCGTATATACGACACAATTTATAGAATAAACTGTATCGGATATGTATCAGCGCAATTTGAAATGGGATATGCGGTTTCCGACACGGATCCTTTTTGAAGGGAAATATTAAAAAAATCATAAAACCACGAAACATCTAATACAATATATCACTCATTGATCCAGGATAGGATATTCATTCAGAGGTTAGATATACGGTTTTGAAAACTGTATTGGATATTTACGTCTAAGACTTAAGCTTAAGACGGGTCAAGTATCACAACAACAACAACATTACCCCAGTGCCTCAATAGCCTCAATGGCTCGTGCAAATTGCGGGGTAGGGGGGTCGGATGTACGCAACCTTACCCTTGCGTTAGCAACACAAAGAGGCTGTTTCCGGATGACCCAAGATGAAAATTGCGTCGAGAACATAAGATAAAAATATAATGCATTGAGATTGCCATGGTATTTATCTTATCTATACAAGTGATGTTTAATTTGATTCATTTTATTCTTAAGACAGATATATCCGCTCGAAAACATTTAACTTAAAATTTGTGCTGCGTAAAATGATGCATTGATAGATGAAAATATTAGTAGGCCCAATATAATGCTCCACATGTGTACATGAAAAACAAGGGCATAATAGGCAAGTAGGCAACAACTCCTGTGTCCCCGTGTGTTTCCTCTGTGAATTTATGCCTGCCCTATATATATATCCCCTGCTTTCCTCTCATCTCCTCACCATTTCCACTTTTCCCATTATTATTTTACCCCTCAAACAAACTAAGAAATGATGATGTTAGGAGCTCCACTCTTCAGCACCATACCCACCCCGGTCAGCTCGAACCGTCCTGGGTTCGGCATTGGAGTGAGGAGGAGAAAGGTGAAGAGTAATGGGTTGGCACTTGGCAGTAGTGGCTGCGGTTCAAAATGGTGGACCGGTGACGGGGATTGTGTTTCAGCCGTTTGAGGAGGTTAAGACTAATAATTTGACAACGCCCATTCTTCAACAGCTTTCACTCGCTCGTCAAAATTTTGTTGATGATAGTGAATCTGCTATTAATGAGCAAATCAAGTACGGACTATTTTTCTCTCTCTTTTATGAGACTTACTAAGTTCACTAATGTTGACTTTTTTTTAAAGGTGACTATGTTACTTAACATTTTGAAATCGAGTCTTTGATTTCGACTTATGATGAGATAAACTAAAATCAGTCTCTAAATTGACCAACTTGTTATTTAAAATAGTAAACTACGGAGTAGTAATAGTTCATTCCGCGTTTGTTACCTAAGACGCTCGTAGACGGAAGAGGATCATCTTTCGTCTACGAACGATGTCTTACGTAATTTCATTTCAGTCAAATTACAACCATTTGATCGATCGATCTAGAATTAAATCTGGACCACTTAGAAGGTAATGAACCTCCCGCTTTTCCTAGAAGAAAATTTATTGCTCCTCGTAGACACTACGTGGTGTCCTTTCGTAAATGTCATATTGATAAACGATAAACCCGTCCGTTGGTTTAGTTGTGCATGGATGATGTAGGAGGTTTGCTGACAATAATGTTACAAATGGCTACAAAGAATATACTCATCCGTACCATACAAATCGAATAAATTTAGTGTTAATTAATTCTTCCATTCAGCTAATTTTGTACAGTATGTCCGATTAAAATAAACCTCGCAAAAAAAATAAAAGATACTTCTTATAATTAATTGAACAAGACGGAGTAGAGACTAATATGGAGGGAGGTGACTAAAACATACTCCTAATATGGATTTAAAAAGAGGGTGCTAACCATAAGATAAGGACGTAAATTTTCACACTTTTTTCTGTTAAAGATCTCAACTTTTATTTAATACGGTTAAGGACCTCATACTTCACTTCCGTCACTCTTGACGTTAACTTCACATTGTTATGCAAGAGAGAAATAGACTATGAAAAGAATTTTCATTGTTTATTTGTTTCTCCTTCACTATGTATTAGCACAAAATCTCCCGTTTTCTCTCACAAAACACCAATTGAGAGGTGAGTGGGAAGCATATGGGGGGTGCCCCACCTTGTCCTCTCTCCCTTTTTGTGAGAGGTCTTCCGCTTGTGACGGGATTAGCCCGTCACAAGCAAGACGCTTTGATATATTAGTTATTCTTTTATTTATTTTCTTTACTTTTTTTTTTTTTTTTTTTTTTTTTATTCTCACTCATTTCAACTAGGGCTGAGCAAAAAATCCGATTATCCAAACTGATCCGATATCCAATCCGAATCCGATCCGAATTTTTGGATATCCGATCCGAAAATTAAGTTTGGTTTGGATATCTGATCCGAAATCTTTGGTTTTGGTTTGGATATGGATATTAGAATTAAAATATTTGGATATTCGATCTGATCCGAAACTATATTTTTCTAGTATAATTCGAGAAAATAAAATTTTACTCCCTCTGTCCCGGTCATTTGTTGTCCTTTTCCATTTTGGGGTGTTTCGGTCATTTGTTGTCCTTTCTATTTTAAGAATGAACTTGATGAGTAATTTGATCATTCTCATTCAATTTGTTCCACTTGTCATTTAGTTATTGGCCTATTCCTCTTTCCTTGGTCTTTGTGCCAAAACGAAAGGACAACAATTGACCGGGACAGAGGGGTATTTGATACAACAACTTAATTAATGTTTAAAATATTAGAGAAATAACTAAGGCCCTGTTCTTTTGGACTGGAACTTATAGGATCTCAATCGAATCGAACTTATAAGATCGAATCGAATCGAATCGAACTTATAGGATCTCGAATCAACTTATAGAGTCTGAACTTAACTGAACTTATAGGATCTGAACTTAACTGAACTTATAGGATCTGAACTTAACTGAACTTATAGGATCTGAACTAAACTTATAAGATCTGAATTGAACTGAACTGAACTTATAGGATCTGAACTGAACTTAAATTAAGTGACGTATAGGATCTGAACTGAACTTATAGGATCTGAACTAAACTGAACTGAACTTATAGGATCTGAACTGAACTTATAGGATCTCGAATCGAATCGAACTTATAGGATCTCGAATCGAACTTATAGGATCTCGAATCGAACTTATAGGATCGATCTCGAATGAATCGAACTTATGGGATCTGAAGTGAACTTAAATTAAGTGACTTTAAGTCCAAAAGAACAGGGCCTAAGTGGTACTTAAATTTTATGTCGAGAACATTGGAGTAAGAATATTAAAGAAAATCATCATGTAAGACTGAATATAATCGTGTTTCAAACTTAATTTTAAAGTAAATTCAAAAGTTTGGATATTTGATCCGAAACTATATTGATCCTATTTTTAGATGATGAGTTGACTCATATTCTGTATAAAACCAAAACTAGAAATCGTTGTTATTACTTTCATAACCAAAAAAAATTGGAAAAAATATATAAATTGAAACTCATTAGCTTTATTTATGCTATAAAAATACTTTCATTAAAATATATTTCAATTCATTACTAAATTCTCTTAACTAATTTTCAACTCTAACTTGTATTTATCAAAGCAAAATACAATTATGAGAAATGTAAACAATTACAAGGTACCAATATTATATAAGTAATTTTATAAAAATAATAAATTTTAAGTTGCGCGCATATAATGTACGGGGTCTAAACTAGTGATGTTTTAAGTGAATGTCAATAGGTATGGATTGCATCAATATTGTTTAGAACTGAGACGATCTCACATCTTGATCGAGACAGTTCTATTATGTGAAAAGATAATTCATTTATTAACATTAAATGAATAATTTTATTTTATAAAAATGGATGGTTTTATTCTGTAAAACCGTCTTGTTTTATAATTTGTGTAGTTAGAAAAGTGGGTGAGATAAGTTTGTTAATTTGTTATAGAGTAGAGAGTAGTTTAGTGCGATTAGGTAATACAGTAGGAAAATGGAGGCTTAAACTTCCCTCCATCCTCATTATTGTTCTATGTTGGGTTGTTTTACGATCTACCAAGTCCTTACGACCTTATAACTCTAAGAGTTAAATCTTGAATCGCTGGTTCAACTAAGAGTTATGAGTTATGTACTTAGTAATATTCATGCCATTCTATTCAACACTAACGGGTTTTGATTGGTGTAATTGAAATTTCAGTGTGGAGTACAGTGTATCCTATGTGTACCATGCTATGTTTGCATACTTTGACAGGGACAATATTGGTCTCAAAGGCTTTGCCAAGTAAGTACACATTATTGTAGCATCAAGTTAGTTTCTAAATCTGAAGATCGGTATCGCATTCAATTCATTTATCATTGTAACATGCTCTCATCTTTGACATTGTTTAGATTTTTCAAGAACTCTAGTTTGGAAGAAAGGAACCATGCTGATAGGCTGATGATATATCAGGTAATAGCCATGCTGACCGCTCTACTCTGACAGACTTGCTTGAGCTCGCTGTTACTATCAGTGTTTATCTTCTTAATGTATGTTTGCTAGAACAAGAGAGGAGGAAAGGTTAAATTGCACTCCATTTTGATGCCATCGTCCGAGTTTGACCATCCTCAAAAAGGAGCTGCATTACATGGTACTATACCACCTCTTATTCTCATTCTTCTCTTCCCAAAATTCTGACTCACTGTAAGAGACCGTCTCACACTGTATATAAACTTTTGCTGGAATCTTGTTGCAGCAATGGAGCTCACATTGTCGTTGGAGAAGCTTGTGCATGAGAAACTTCTGTACTTGCACAGTGTAAGTTATACACCCTGTCTAATCTAAACAACAACAAACCCTTGATTCCAAAAGAGTGTTCTCGGGTTGGGTATCGTCAAGCCGTGCCCGTGAACAATAAAAGGAAAAAAGCAACACGAAAAAAACAATGATCCATCATTTATATTTTGCTACCGATTATGTATATTACAGGTTGCACAGAAAAACAATGATCATCAGCTACAAGGTTTTATAGCAGGCGAATTCCTGACGGAGCAGGTAATCTTAATGAAGTTACCTTGTATGCAAATGGCAAACTGCTAGTACTATTGTGGCTGATGAATCAATCCTGGTTTCCCATTTCCATAGGTTACGTCGATCAAGATGATTTCTGAATATGTCAGTCAATTGAGAATGATTGGCAAAGGATATGGTATAAGTTACACTCTTACTAAGTGACTTAGCTTCCTCTGTGCTGTTGAGTGCATTAGCGCAGTATCCTCTCGAGTCTCAAATGCTGTTAACTTGTTGTAATGTGGGTTCTAAAATCGGATAAATTTACTTTCAGGGGTATGGCACTTTGATCAAATGCTCCAAAGCAAGGGGAGTGGATGGGACTGAACTCAAGTGGAATTTTCTTCGCAGCTGTATGAATGAATTGAATGAAGTTTGTTTCTGAATAAGTTCACCTTTAGCTTGGAGTTATTGGGGTGAAAGTACTGTAAAACTTTGAATTGTAGAATCATGTTCGGCATATTGTTGTTGTTGTTGTTGTTGTTGTTGTTGTTGTTATCATCATCTAGACTTGAAGCAGAGTATCGAGTAGCGAGGTCTCTTGCAATTAACATTTCTAGGAACATCTCTAGTACAGGTTGAATGAATCATTTTCCACATAATTTCTACGTCACCATATCCTGCGCACAACTCCTTGTCTTTGTATAGGCTTATCAGCTCCTTTTTCTTAGTAGCTGTGTGACACAAGTTATGACAGGAAGACATCTTAATTTTCTTATAATTTAATAACATGTGCAATAAACAAATTCTATGCTATAGAACCACCGGAAACAGTGACGGAGCAAGGGGGCTAGCCCTTTCTCCATTTTGTAAAACCATACTCTTTCTACCAGAACCTTACTTTCTCACTTCGGTACCGGCAAACAATCAAACAATATTTAATTAAAGATTATATATATGAACTTGTACCTTGCTTGACTCCAGAAGTAGAATATCCTACATAGTTTAACAAGGGAAAAACATAAGTTTTTCATTTCATTTCCATGCCTTTAATTATACAAATCAATCAAACAATATTTACAAAGAAATATATATAAACTTGTACCTTGCTTGGCTCCAGAAGTAGTTTCCTTCAATTGTAATAAAATGGATTACTTCATACTTCGTCTATTCATTTCTTTTCCATACGTTTGTTCAAATTACATGAGTTTTTTTAACTAACGTATGGAAATGAAAAGGATGAAGTCACATGAACGAACCTAGAATTAAAATTTTGGGTAGCAAATTTTCCTCATGTTGCTTAATACTTATGTTAAGATTTATATATAAGAATTTTGGGTAGTAAAAATCGATAATCTTAACCATTTTTCGAAAATTTGGGGTAGCGAGTGCTACCTTTTGCTACTAGCTGGATGAAGAGCGTATTAATGGTCATAAAAAGAAATTAAAACCAATCGTTGGTTGGCGCAGTGGTAGCATGGGGCTGCGCTTGGTAGGGAGGTCTGCGGATCGATCCCCCACAACTGCGATTAGGAGAGGTTTAAATACCGTAATCCTTGGACACGCCCCGAAATCCGGATTAGTCGGCCCAATGTGGTTCGGATTACCGGATGATTTAGACCAAAAAAAAAAAAAAAAAAGAAATTAAAGATGGTAAAAAGAAAGGGTACCTTTAGCCTTAAGCCATAATCTAGATGGTAGCTTAGTGAAGATGGTTGTAGTTGGGAAGAGAAGGGATGACGAGGTTTTGAAGCAAAGGTATTCCCTTAGTCTCTCCATTTAGTTTTTTAAGTTAGCTACATACACTTATGCTTTCTTCACTCCTTATATATTTATTATGTTTAGTCTAAAAAGTCAAATGATTTTCTTGTAGTTGAAAAAGGTATTATCATAAAATAATAATAAATAATTCATAATCACTACCATTAAGAAACTATGTGGGCTATAGTTGAAAACAACACATGTAAGGACAGTTGAGCCTTCCCACACTTATGAATTAGAGTAATTCTACCGTCTTCCCGGAGAACGATACTCTTCACGCACAAGTCATTATAATATTCTACTTGGGTGGATTGTGTTTGTGTGTGAGAAGTACCGTCCTCAGAGAACGGTAGAATCTATATATATATATATAAAAGAGAGTTTTTTCGAGCGATCTGAGAGCGTCCACATCATCAAAAATCAATTTAGGAAAGTATAATTGTTGATGTAAAAAATAAAGTGGAAAATCTTTTAATTGTTATAATATGTATATTTCCTAAATTATATTCAAGTGATATTTCCAATTTTTATATCAAACTTTTACATTTCATTTGTCAAAAAAATATCGTTAAAAAAATTATGAAAATAATGTAATTAGCTTTGTGGTAAAAAATGGTATCATTAGAGTATAAATTTCATATTATTTGCACATATTAAAGATGGTGTATTTCTTAATATGAAAAATTGTGTACTTTTTAGTATGTTTTGTCCCACATTGGAAAATAAGTAGGTGTGGTGAACGTACTACATATAAATAGTAGAATTGTCCCACATCGAAAGATCAGTATAAGGTGGGTGATTCTATAATTATAAATAGGAAGCATACTTGGAACTTAGGCATCAACCCAAAATCTTTTGAGTCTCTTAAGTATTGTCTTGGAGAGCTCTTAAAAGTTTATATCATTATATTTTCTACCTATAGATTTTATATATCCCACATTGAAAAATAATGTAGGTGTGGTAAATATACTACGTTTAAATAATATAATTAGAATTGTGTTAAAAAAAAGTCTATCATTAGAGTATAGGTTCATATCATTTGCACATATTTTAATTATGATAAAAAATAAAATAAAAAACAAACGTATGGATATTAATAGATAATATAGTATTTGCTTATTATTAAATCGGGTTGGATGTCGAATTAGGTTCAAAAAATATGGTGTACTTTTAAATATGTTATTCGTCTCACATTGAAAAATAATGTAGGTGTGATAAATATATACTACGTATAAATAGTTGAATTGTCCCACATCATAAGATTATCATAAGGTGGGGTGATCCCATGATTATAAATAGGATTTATCCTTGGAACTTAGGTATCACCCCAAATATATTAAATCTCTCAAAATATACTTATTATATAAGAGACTTTAAACATAATCTTGAATTAAATGTTAAATTTTTAAAGTGGCGTTATGAAAAAAGTAAACACAAGGGTATTATATGTACAAACTTAAAATTAGGGATATTATGTGTAATCTAACAAAATTCGAGGGTACCATGAAAAATTTCCGTTATAATATTGACCATTCTATCGATCTTTCTCCCACCTAAAAAAATGTTAGTTTATTAAATAAAATATGGATTTAAGAATTAAATGATGAAGTGTTTGTGTAATAGATAACAAAAGAAAAATGCGTCAAAAGTCATCGTAGTAATGACGTTATGACGGAAGTTGTCAAATGGTATTCTGGGAAAGAAAAAGGTGAACACAGGGGTACCATTTGTAGAAACTTAAAATTAGGAGTACCATGTGTAATCTATAAAAGTTCAAGGTTACCATGAGAAATTTCCAAATTTTTTTTTTTTGGGTAACTAGGGAACCCGCAGCCGCTACCTTCGATGCGCACTGGGTAAACCCGCGGGTGTACGTGATAGCCTGCGAACCACGTATACCAGGTAAACCATCCGAGGGTGACAGGCTCGAAGTCTATTAGGCATGGACTCAGGCCAAGAATGCTCCACAAGATTTTGCTCTTGGGGAGGCTTGAACCTGGGTCTCCTGGGAATTTCACCAAGTTTTAACCACTATAATGATATAGTTAATTAAATTTTCATTTAAAAGAGAGAGATGTCCGTACCAATAAAACAATAAGGGGGTATTATTTTTTAATTGTTATTTTATTGTCACGCCATCAAACTTAACGTCTATTTAACAGCCTTTATATTAGGGGGTACCATGAGCAAAAAAAATGGAACTTCAAGGATACCATAGGCAGATTCTTAAAAGTAGGGGTAACATGGAAAATCTGACAAAATTAAGGGGTACCACGGAAAATTTCCGTATCTCATTTATGATAAAAAAAAATGAAGAAAAACAACGACGAATATTAATGGAGAGTACTTGATCATATTATTAATTTTAAATATAACTATTAGATATAATGAGTAACAATTAACCGTATTCGGTATTCGGGATCTGGTTGAATGTCGGACTAAGTGCAAAAAAGATGGTGTAATTCTGAGTATGTTATTTGTCCCACATTGAAAAACAATGCAAGTTTGATGATATACTACGTATAAATAGTAGAATTGTCCCATATCAGAAAAATAATCCAAGTTTGGTGAATATATTACTTATAAATAGTAGAATTATCCCACATCGAAAGATTAGTATAAGGTGGGGTGATTATATGATTATAAATAAGAGTTAACCCACGTATATATTAATCTTTTATTTTTTTTGAAAGAGATATTTTAATAATATGTAAACAAATCATTAGACATAGAATGTAAACATTAAACTCTTATGTTTTTTTTTGCATTATAAATACGTTAATTACCCCGTTGTAACGCACGGGCATTCAAACTAGTTTTTGTATGAATTAACCCTTTTTCTTAACAAACTTCGGTCCTTTGCTTTTAATATAACAAGAAGACTCTAAAGTTAATGTACCCCATTTATTAGATGACAAATATGGGAACCACTCTTTCAACTTTATTTTATTTATTTACTAGTTTGAATGCCCGTGCGTTGCAACGGGATAATTAACTTATTTATAATGCAAAAAAAAAACGTTATAAGAGTTTAATGTTTACATTCTATGTCTAATGATTTTCTTACAAATTATTAAAATATTCTTTCAAAAAAAATAAAAGATTAATATATACGTGGGTTAACTCTTATTTATAATCACGCCACCTTATATTAATCTTTTGATGTGGGACAATTACACTATTTATAAGTAATATTCACCAAACTTAGATTATTTTTCTGATGTGGGATAATTCTACTATTTATACGTAGTATATATATTCATCAAACCTGCATTATTTTTCATTGTGGGACAACTAACATACTCATAATTACACCATCTTTTTTGCATTTAGTTCGACATCCAACCAGATCCCGAATACCGAATACGGACAATTGCTACTCATTATATCTAATAGTTATATTTAAATTTAATAATATGATCAAGTACTCTTCATTAACAATGTTCCGACATTAACTTAGTTTGAATGCACATGCGTTGCAATGGGGTAATTAACTTATTTATAATGCAAAAAAAACTTTATAAGGGTTTAATATTTACATTCTATGTCTAATGATTTGTTTACATATTATTAAAATATCTCTTTAAAAAAAGGATTAATATATACATGGGTTAACTTATTTATAATCATATAATCACTCCGTCTTATACTAATCTTTTGGCGTGATACAATTCTACTATTTATAAGTAATATATTCACCAAACTTGAATTATTTTTCTGATGTGGGACAATTCTACTATTTATACATAGTATATATTCATTAAACCTGCATTGTTTTTCAATGTGGGACAAATATCATACTCAGAATTACACCATTTTTTGGCACTTAGTTCGACATCCAACCAAATCCCGAATAGCGAATACGGACAATTGCTACTCATTATATCTAATAGTTATATTTAAATTTAATAATATGATCAAGTACTCTCCATTAATATTTGTATTTTGTTTTTCTTCAAAAAAATTTTATCATAGTTGAGATACGGAAATTTCCCGTGGTATCCCTTAATTTTGTCAGATTTTCCAGGTTACCCCTACTTTTAAGAATCTGCCTATGGTACCCTTGAGGTTCCATTTTTTTGCCCATGGTACCCATAATGTAAAGGCTGTTAAATGGACGTTAAGTTTGATAGCGTGACAATAAAATAAAGATTAAAAAATAATACCCTCTATATTGTTTTATTGGTACAGATTTCTCTCTCTTTTAAATGAAAATTTAATTAACCATATCATTATAATATTGGAAATTTCTCATGGTAACCTTGAACTTTGATAAATTTCACATGGTACCATTAATTTTAAGTTTCTACAAATGGTACCCATGTGTTCACCTTTTTCTTTCTCAGAATACCACTTGAATATAAAATAAGAAATACAGAGTATATATTATAATAACTAAAAGATTTTCCAAAGATTAACTTAGGTTAGAGATCATTATTCTAGAGACAATAATACAAATTCTTTTAAGAGCTCTCTCTGACGATACTTAAGAGAATCAAAAGATTTTGGGTTATGACTTCTATTTATAATCATAAAATCACTCTGCCTTATGGTAATCTTCCGATGTGGGACAATTCTAATATTTATACATAGTATATTTACCACACTTACATTACTTTTCAATGTAGGTCAAATAACATACTAAATACACCATTTTTTTTGCACCTACTTTGACATTAACCCGATTTAATAATGAGAAATTACAATAAAATCTACACTCTAATGATAACATTTTTTTGTCACAATCTAATTATATAATTTTCATACGATACTTTTTTGTCAAATGAAATATAAAGTTTTTATATCAAAATTATAAACATCACTTTAATATAATATAGAAAATGTATATATATGAGACAGTTCTATTATTTATACATAATATATTCACCACACCTATATTATTTTTCAATGTGGGACATATAATATACTAAAAATTACATATTTTTTATATCAAAAAAATTTGAGTTAATACCTAAGTTTCACGGATTCCTCATATTTATATTTATAGAATCACTCTACCGTATACTATTCTTTCGATGTGAGATACATAATTTAATTATTTAGACGTAGTATGTTCATCATGCCTACATTATTTTTCAATGTGAAAGATATAACATACCAAGAATTACATGTCTCTTCTTAAAAAAAAACTACTGTATACATATTATTTTTCTTTAAAGGTAAACCACTTAGTCTCGATCATTAATTAGATAGAGATCTCTACATCGTACATATAACGACTCATTTTGTTACTAAGTTAATTGATCCCATATATATATATATATATATATATATATATATATATATATATATATATATATATATATATATATATATATATATATATATATATATATATATATATATACATTTTCGATCATTATTTTTTGATTTTCTTGTTCATGTTCTTAACTCTTTCCCGGGTAGTTTCCAACGATTTCCACTTTATTTTTTATATCATATCGTAGATAATGATAGAAAATCTTAAGAGCTTTTTAAAACAATATTTATGAGACCTCAACAAATTTTGGGTGGATACATAAGTTCCAAATATGCCTCCTATTTATAATCATAGGATCACATCACCTTATACTAATCTTTCGATGTGGGACAATTCTACTATTTATATGTAGTATATTCACCACACATACGTTATTTTACAATGTGGGACAAAACATATTAAAAATTACACAATTTTACATATTAAGAAGTACACCATCTTTAATATGTGCAAATAATATGAAATGTATACTCTAATAATAGCATTTTTTACCACAAAGCTAATTATATTATTTTCATAAGTTTTTTAACGATATTTTTTTGCCAAATGAAATGTAAAAGTTTGATATAAAAATTGGAAATATCACTTGAATATAATTTAGGAAATATACATATTATAATAATTAAAAGATTTTCCACTTTATTTTTTAAATCAAAAATTATACTTTCCTAAATTGATTTTTGATGATGTGGACGCTCTCAGATCGCTCTAAAAAACTCTCTTTTATATATATATATATAAATTTATTTATGTCATTTTTAATTTTAAGAAACTCATTTATTTATCTCTTTAATATAATTTACAATATATGATTGAAAAGTATAAAATTTGGAATATGCCTAATTACAAATCAAGAGCCACATTGTTTTGAAAGAAAAATACTTTTTTTTTTTAAAATCAAAGGCATAATTCAAAAGTGTAACGGAAACGGAAGAATAAAGTTGAGATGACATCAACGCTCGAAAAACAAAAGCCAGGATAATGATACGGCGCCACCAGGTGACGCTCAATTTCGGCGCCACCCTTTCACATGCATCCCTTATTATTGGGGTTCCCACTTATTTTATGGGTTTTATCCATTATTTTGGGGGTCCACATTTATTGCTTGTGAGAGAGTGGCGCCGAGATTGGGTGTCACCGGATGACGCTAACTCATTTTCCTATTACTAATAATAAGATGACACTTTTAAAGAGCGAAATTTAATCGTTTAATTTACGATGTTAAAAGGTCTTTCTAACATGTGTTCAAGTGTCCACTAGGTACATGTTAAAAAAACAGTAAAAGAAAAAAAAGTAAATATTTTTATACTACGACACAAAAATCAAAAGAGATAATGCTAGCAATCACCTCCTGACACATGTTATGGGGTTATGTATAATACTTCCTCCATTCAACTCCGCTCTACGTATTTTCATTTTCTACACTATTTACAAGTGCACATTCAATTTCGATTTTCTCTCAATATATAAGTGAAAATACATTCATGTGAGATCTTGTTTGATCCGTCTTTACGAGTACATTAAAAATATCTAACTTTTATAATTTTTGCAAGTACGTAGCTAACGATATTTACTGCGTAAAACATGCGTGTTGACAAATGTGAAAAAGTAGAGTGATAGAGTGGGGTTGAATGAAGGAAATATTAAGTTAGATTAAAACAACTAAATTTTTATTTAATATAAGGAACGAAAATGTGAAGTTTGTAGGGAAGACCTTTAAAGCAACAAATAATGGTGAAGTGGGGTTTGTAAATACCTAAACAATAGGTCTTGGTATAGACGGGTGGGGCGTATAGACGGGTAAAGACCTCTAATAAAATGGGTAGGGGGGACAAGGTGGGGCACCCCATATGTGTATCCCACTTTATGGCAAAATGAGTATTTTGTGAGGAAAAATGGTATCCGTTTATACGTATAGACGGATAGTATCCGTCTATAATGAGAATTTGTGATACCTAAATTAGTGGGCACAGTTAGTCAAAAGATTAAAAGGAATGATGGATGCCTCCATTAAAGAATAATTTTAAAGGTAAGAGTATTTGTTATTCATGAAAAAGAAGCATTTCTACAATTATGCAATAATGACAAGGTCTACGGGTTGCTGATTTTAATTTCTCATCTCGGAAATTGGAAATTGCAATGATGATTATAAATTTGGGTTTTCTAACTGGGCATAGATTAAGAAAGCAAAAATAGAAAGATTTAAATGTTTTCCTTGAGAAAAAAGTAAAAGTAATTGTATATTATAATTTTCCATAAAGACATCATTAAATTCTTTCTTTTTTTGGCTTTCTTGGGCATAGGTTAGAAAAACCCTTATAAATTTAAGGGTGGGTTGTTAATAGTTGAATCAAACACAAATACTCCCTCCTATTCTTGATAAACCTCCTTATTCATGGGGGCACTAGAATTAAGGAGATGGATTAAAATAAGGTAAAGTATTGTAGTGGGGTTTGGTAATTGGAGAGAGGGAAGGTATTGTAGGGTATTATTGTGGGTGAGGTGATTAAAATAAGTATCCTTGTGGGGTAAGTTGATTAAAATAAGTATTGTAGTGGGTTGAGGTGAGGTATTGTTGTGGTGTAAGGTGATTAAAATAACTATAAAACTTTACTAAATAAGGAAATAGGGAAGGTATTGTGAATAGATGAAAAAGGAAAGAGGGAAGTTTATGTATAATAGGAGGGAGTATGATTTAAAGACCTTACATAATTACTGGGTTTCTATGTTTATTCTGCCCAATGGAGTCATTCACAGGGTTGAAGCTATTTGTAGGAATTTTCTATGGGATGGGGGAGTGGATTATACTAAAACCCCCTGGTCTCGTGGGATAAGGCCTGCAAACCTAAGGAGGAAGGGGGATTAGGCCTTAAAAATGATATACTATGGAATAGGGGCGAGTGGGTAAGTTGGTCCAGTGAATTGCCTCAAAGTCTAATCACTTATGGGTTAAATGGGTTAACCATACCTATATTAAACAAAAAAATTGGCACACTTATTCCTCCCAAAATGCCGCCGATTGGTATTGGAGGAAAGTGTGTCAAACAAAAGACCACTTTGCAGAGGATATCGAGAATAAGCTTTGGGACCCACACACGAACAAGATTACTCTATAGCAAAAGGATATGAATACATCCGTGAGAAGGGTAAGAAAGTTAAATGGTGCACAATGGTCTGGAATAAATGGACTATCCCTAAACATGGTTTTATTGCATGGATCTATCAACATCGCAACATGAACACTAAAGACAAACTCTACAAATTGGGGATAAGTACAGAGGATACATGTGTTACCTGTGCCAGAGAAGCTGATACCATTGATCATCTCTTCTTCGAGTGCTGCTACAACAGAGAAGTGATGACGATTGTAGGAAAATGGATGGGAATTACCTTGCCTACTCGAAATATCCTTGATTGGAGGCCGAACAGGAGGGGATCGAAAGTAAGAGTGGATCTGACTAATGCTATTGTGAATGCATGTATCTACCACATCTGGAGATAATGGAACATTAGCAAATTGAGATGCAACTGTCCCGACCTCAGAAAGTTGCAGAGGAAATTATTGGTGATATTAGATTGAAATTAAAAGGGAACAAGGGGAAGGATGAAAGATGCGAGAAGATTTGGATCCAAAGGTTAGTAGGAGACAGAGATGGTATCTGATGGTTCATCCGAAAAAAAATGGAGATGAGGAGGAAGACGGATCAGGTTTTTTGGTTGATGCGCAGAGTTAGAAGATAGGGTTGCCTGATTTGGTTTTATCTCATTTTGTTGTCTAAATGTGTTTTTGGGTTGTTCAGTTTTCTAATTTTTCAGCCCATTTGGTGTTTGTATAGGAGTTAGCCCTCTCTAGGAATTTTTGTTTGGCTCCGGCTCCTATTTGTATGGTGACATTTTCTTTTGATATATATACTTACATTTTATCAAAAAAATATGATTTAAATAATCAATCAATCAATGTATGAATTATTTATTAAAGCAGATAATGCAGAAGATATAATAATTATAATTATAATTAATCTATAATTCGCAAAAGATATATTTTCCATTTAAATTTGTTAAGAACTAAAACATTCTTTTTGCTCAAAAAACTCTCTCTAAAAAACCCTAACCTCCATCAAATTATACAGGTGTAGATACCCAGTATCTGCACCTTCCAAAAACCACCCGATGATGATCAGACTATAACGTATTTTTGATATGCGTGCGTGGATTGGCTATACATGAGACGGTTTAATGCACTACTCGGATATGAAAAATAATTTCAAAAGTTTTCTAACTTCATTTGCATTAAAATAACACTATTTAGAGTTAAAACCGTCTTCGGACCCAAAACCGACTCAGAAACCCGCAACTCGAGTCAACCTGAGTCAATCCGAGTCAACCCAAATCTTGAATTTAAAAAATAATGCCATGAATGTTTTCATCATGTCATTTCCATTAAAATGACCCTAATTAGAGTCAAAACCGTCTTCGGACCCAAAACCGACTCAGAATCCTGCAACTCGAGTCAACCCGAGTCAACCCAAATCTCGAATGTCAAAAATAATGCCATGAATGTTTTCATCATGTCATTTCCATTAAAATGACCCTAATTAGAGTCAAAACCGGCACCGGGCCAAAAACCGACTCGAAATTCAAATCCCGACTCACACGGGTAAATCCGAGTCAAGCACACAAAACACCTACCTCAAGTAACACCAAAATCATCTTATTAGATGCCCATATTATTACACGACATCTTATATGAATGCCACATATCAACAATGGATGGAGAATTAGCCACGTCCAAATTGAAAGGGACAATACACCCACTTGTATCACTAGGTGGCTCGCGCCTAAAGCAGGTGTCTGCTTAGCCTCTAAGCAAACACAACCGACCTACCATCCCACATTTCTCTATAAATACCAACCATCACACACTACAATCTTCACGCGAGTGTCCGCCCCCTCACCTCTCTCTTAAACTTCTAGACCCGACTTCCTAAGTCACAAAATCGACACGTGTTTACGACCTACCGATCGTAAACACAAGCCTTACACATTTTGTTTGGTACCATCGCCGTGCATTCGACCGACCCATTTGACCAACTCAATTCATCAATCACCATGTTTTAATTAACATATATTCAACATATTTTCAAAACCAAATCCTTTTTTTAAGGCACTCTTTTTAAACTTCTTTGATCGCGAGTAGTCACAACGAGAAAACCGTCTCTAAAGTCGTCTACCACGCAAACATCAAAATACGTAAGTTTGAGGGTGTAAATATCTCACTTTAATTCATGTCTTTACTGTTTTGATGAGTTTATAAGCATGAACAATGCATAACACGATTCGAATTTAGGTTAGACGAGCCAAAACCGAGTTTTGGCCCGAGACAGAAGCTCCTTGCTATGCAAGGAAGCTCGCGCCTCTTGTGGGTCTTGGGTCAGACTCATCGTGTTTGTTCTCGTCTTTCCTCTTTATTTTATTTCTTATTTGTAATCGGTTTTTACCATTTCAAATGTTTTAATTCATTTTTATGATAAACATGTTTTGACCATTACAAAAATCATCCTTGGTTCCATATACAATGACGGTTTATTCCATGACTCGATGATATTATTGGTTAATTACATTTTAATGGGTATTTTAACACCCTTTTCTTTTATTTACCATTTTTCTCATTTATTTACATTTGTTAATATATTAGTCATAATTCATAATCATTCTTGGTTCTTTATACCATGTCGGTTTAATCCGAGTACGATGATTAACTTGACTAATTACAAAGAAATGAACTTAACATGATTAGTTCAAATCAAACATTTTACGTTTTTATTTGTAAACTATACTTTTCAAATATGCAAATCCGACAACGAATATTACTAATATTATAGTAATTATTCCGAGTCATGCAAATCATACTTGCAAATCATTTATTCACAAATACGGTTTTAAACAACCATTTTAACAACAAGGAGGCATCTCTTGGTTCGCCCCATGGCTCGCGCCCCAAGAGGCCCTCTGCTTTCATATTTCAGAACCTGGGCAAAGCCCCTTACCTCGCCAATAGGCTCACGCCTTAACAGGGCTGCCTGGCACTGTTCTGCCTCGTTCTTAGCACTTGTCTAGGACGATCCCGATTACGGTTAATCCGAATACATGACGGATCAGATTGACAAGCTTACGTTTTTAGACTTTGTTATTTGACACCCTTTTTCACTAAATGGATCGTGTTAAGCATCATAACCCGAACTTGGTAAATGGATGTTTAATTTCCGTTTTCACATGCAAATCAATTTAAATCCAACTTGACATCTTATGCCTGATACTTGGATTAACAAACCGACTTAGAAATCTCACATGTTAGGTTAAAACTTTTGGATGTGCATTCATGCATTTACACCGTTATATCAACTCTCGCACTTAAACAACCACGATCGATCAGTAGAGGCCGCTAACGCGGGCGGGATTGGGTGTCCGATTAAAGGGCTTCCCAATACGTACCCTTACCCCTTACTCATAACCTTTGGATAGTGGATGGCCTTATCCAGGGGGTACGAGAGTCATTTTAGGCATAGAATTGCTAAAAGGGGGACGAGTCCTTATCTTTAGTACCTATGTCAAACACTGCTTTGTGCTTCGTTTGACCGAGGTATAAAGTGGATTTCGAACGGGTTCCAAGCATCCCACAAATGCTTGGTGGCGACTCCGAACATCTCTGTATCGTTTCGAGACCTTTGCTGAGACGAAACCGACCGATCTAAAGCGATCCGGTCGAAAGCATTTTTACGCCGCCGACCGTGGCTTTCAAAAGACCGCTGCATGTCCACAGATTGGCTTGGCGTTCAGATGGCCCGTGACCGCAGAACGGTAGGTGGCCCAAATCCACAGACCGGCCTGTGGCCCATGTCCCTGATTGGCGACTCGCGGGGAAAACTAGGACACTTGTGTCTTTGTGATCCTTAGAGGTGAAACTCGAACGAGGTCGTGGTTAAAGTGTATTAATTGATATTACGGTCAAGTTCGGGTTCCTTGTCCGGACCCACAACCTAACCCTCTTAGACCAATTGGCTCGTCTCGTCGGCGTGAGTTTTCTCATCCCCGCGTTTCGAATCCCGATTGAGTCAAGCATACCGTTGACGTTACACATTTCTGTTTCGTCAAAGAGCTTTCATCACCTTCAAGCACGAGGCTAGGGCACCCTCCTTACACATTTTGTTTGGATTGGTATCCCTCTCGCAAGTCGGGGTTTGATTGCTTGGTGTGTAACCCACCCTTTTAAGCCAAAACCCGTGTCAGCATTATGCATAATATAATGAACTGTGAGTGCTTATGTGTTATGTTATCATAAGTCCTCCCGTGTCTTTTCAAACTTTCAAAAACACCTTTTTATGCCGTTATATGGCCATTTCAAAACCCGGTTGTTTTAACCATTTCAAATATACCTTTTCGTGCCGTCGTAATGACGATTTTCAAACCCGGTTTTTATAACCAATTTCAAATACCCCTTTTTATGCCGTTATAATGACCATTTCAAAACCCGGTTGTTATAACCATTTCAAATGCACATTTATCACACCGTCGTAATGACAATTTTCAAACCCGGTTTTCACAAACCATTTTAAAATACCCTTTTACGTCGTCATAATGGCCATTTTAAACCTCGGTCTCTCGCCGACCGTTGCATTCTCAAAGCACCCTTTTACGCCGTCGTAATGACGAATTCTACCCTCGAATTTTCAAAATTCGAAATAAATTTTCAAATAAAAACGTTTTTCAAACCGTCGTAATGACGATTTCAACCCGTGCAACTTTCCAAATTTTAAATCTCGTTTTCGAAATCAAATTTGGCTTTTCTAAGCCATCGTAATAACGATTTCAATTCTCACACTTTTCGATTTGCATACCGTCTTTCAAAAGTTAAACGGTTTTCTAACCCATCGTAATGACGAATTCAATCATCACGATTTCAAAAATCAAATCATTTGAAAACGAATTTAACCGTTTTCAAATTCCATTCAAAATCAAATCATTTGAAAACGGATTTAATCGTTTTCAAATTCCAATTCAAATCAAATCATTTGAAAGCCAATTTAACCGCTTTCATATTTCAATCAAAAATCAAATCATTTGAAGGCCAATTTAACCGCTTTCAAATTCCAATTCAAAATCAAATCATTTGAAGGTCAATTTAACCGCTTTCAAATTTCAAATCCAATTTCAAATCATTTGAAAACAAATTTAACCGTTTTCAAATTTTAAATTCAAGATCAAATATTTGAAAACAAGTTTAACCGTTTTCAAATTTCAAATCCAATTTCAAGTCTTTGAAAACAAATTTAACCGTTTTCGAATTTCAAATCCAAAATCAAATCTTTGAAAACGAATTTAACCGTTTTCAGATTTCAAATCCAACTTCAAATCCTTTGAAAATAAATTTAACCGTTTTCAAATTTCAAATCAAAATCAAATCTTTGAAAACAGACTTAATCGTTTTCAAATTTTCAATCCAATTTAAATCCTCTGAAAACAAATTTAACCGTTTTCACGGCCATTGTGATGACAATTCCAAATTCTTCAATTCTCGATTTTCAAATCCGTGATTCGGAATTTCAAAAACCGTCTTCGGAAACAACACATTGTTTTCGAGAGCCGTCTCTCAACTCGAACCGTCTTTTGAAAACAAACCTAAGACAACCCTTTCAAGTGGCCGACCTTTCGAAGATCCTTACTCTTCGGAAGGCATCCATAAAACCACAAACGAATCTTCTTGAAAATTTCTATTTTCGAAAATTTCAGTCCACCTTTCCGATTCAGCCTCGAGTCGATTAGAGTTCAGTCGATTTCAAGTCAAGTCGTCTAGATAACGTCGAGTCTATACCGAAGTTAGTACCTACCTTCTGGTCTAGGTTGTGTCGTCTAGTTGTCGAGACATATACAATGGCATTAGCATAGTCGAAACCTGTCGGGTTTTAAACCCGCATTTCCCCTACATTACGGGTCAAAGGTCAAGTTTGTGTACATGTCTTGTCCAATGGCGTCACTCCATCGACAAACCTCCAAACTAAGTCATAAGTCGTCTGTCTAGGCATCATTATGCAAAAGTCGACACTCGAGTCTAAGTTCAAAGTCATGCACCCTGAGTTCGAACACAAGAGGTCATTCACGATCTTTAATGAACTCATAAACTAGTCACATCGTCGCGTCTACACGACAAAACTGCCTTTTGTACATATGTGTCAGACTTGCCTTTGTTTGTGCAATCTATTGCCAATACAAGTTATAACGCCTATCGTTATGTCAAATAGGAACCCCTTGGGTGCCATCAATCTTCAACCAGAAACTCAAGAAGCTGATCAACCTTCATCCGCCATGACTTCTGCTGAAACCAACAACATGGTCCTTCGACTCCTAGCTACCGTGGAGAACTTGAGCACCCGTCTCTCCCAAGTTGAGGACAAAATGATAACCGAGAATTTTCCTTCTTCTGATATTGAGCAAAGGGTTAAGCTTCTTGAAAGCCGGCTACTGGCCAACGACCAAACCAAAACCAGACGACCTCATATGTCCTTCCCTGATTTGGGTATGCCTTATGCCACAGCCTTGGAGAGGCTAATCTCCCAAGGAAAGCTCAGTCCGATTGGTCCAACTCCAGACCCTTCACCACACAAGCGAGGACGTAGATGGGACGGAAAACTATTTTGTCAATATCACCAAGGCCGCGGACACGATACTGAAATGTGTCTCCCCCTAAAGGGTGTCATCCTTGATATGATCGAAAAGGGCGAGTTACCATTACCTCCCTCAACAAACCACAAAAATAACCCTCCGGAAAATCCTATTGGACGTAGTCAGGAATCTTCCCTAAACTGCTCTCACCTCATCGCTCCCGACGATGAGAAAATTCATGCAATTGACGAAGATAGCATATAAAGTGCTATAATGATGCTCTCCGTCTCCATCAACAACATATTCTCAAAGTTGCAAGTTGCTATCGATGACTTGAACACTCGAGTAGCTAATTTGGAGGAAAGGTTTGGTAGTACCGAAAATGAACCTGACCACCAAGGAGAAAACCGACCCTCCATTCACCAACCAACAGTTGTTGAAAATTAGGAGTCATCACCGTCTAGTGACCTCGATGGAGTGCGAATGTTGGACTTCATTGACCGATTTATTAACAGGGCCGACCCCACCGTTTCTTATGTTGCTAGGCGAAGGGCATTTGGGTTTTGCTTGTTGCATGTGTATGTCCTCCAAGGGCACGTTGATGAAGACTTGAGAGGTGATCCTCGTCTTTTGGGCCTTGTTGAGCAAATGGAGCTGCGCAGGAGCCCAGCTTGTTTATGCTTAGGAGAGATCCTGTTGGGCTTGGATAATAGGAAGGCCAACCGTGACCTACCGTATTTGGGAAGTCCCGTTATCTTGAAGGTAAAAGAACATTTTCTTCTTCTTTTTCTTTTTTCGTTTTTTTTTTTTTGTTTTTTTTTTTTTTTTTTTTTGTTTTTTTCGTTTTTTTGTTTTCGTGTCTAATACCCGCTTTTGGTAGGTCTGGCTTATGGAATGGCTTCGATTGATCGAGCCCCCAGTTCATGTTCCTTCTTATCATGCTCGTTCGATTGCAATGAGGACCAGGTTGTACATGGTGGACTTCACTCGAGTGCGACATCGGAAGAATAAGCTGAAGAGTGATGATGGCCCCTTGATTAGGTGGATTGTACCATGGTGGCACCTCAAATCTGTCACTGGAGTGTCTTCTTTGGATCCTACCCGATCTGTGCGCATTTCTGGCTTGGAATTCATGGTGTGCATCTTCCCGGAAAGGCTGATGAGACAGGTTGGACTAAAACAGACGATCCCGAAACTTGATACCGTCCCGCAGACCGTTGTGGCGCTTAATACAGAGAGCCGAAGGGAATGGGCCATTAAATGGGCCCAAAGAAACATGTGGTTCTTGAACTCTTTTGCTAACGCCTTATGGGTGTCGGATTCTTATCTGCGATGAAGGAAAGCTACTACTCCGGAAGAGCGTGAGAGATTGAGAAAGCGCGAGCCCGTTGACTACAAGGTGCGCGAGGTGGAAAAGGAGAAAGAGAAGCATCTGACCGAAGGAGAGGAAGAAGCCGGGTTTCGAGTCGTTCATCCTTCGAAGAAACCGAAGACTTCTCCTGCCGTGGAGATGGTGATTGGCAAGAATGGTAAGGCTAGGCATCGAGAAAGACCGTTGGTGATTAGGTCTGAAGTGGCGCAAGAGCGTCCGGCTCAAGGTCGTGACAAGAAATATGACAAGAATGACAAGGGCAAAGGGAAGATGGAGGAATAGCCCTAGTTTTTATTATTATTTATTATTATTATTATTATTGTTGTAATAAAAAAAGGTGGGATTTTTAGAATCCTAGCCCACTTATTTATTATTATGTGGCGTATTATTATTATTTAGAAAAAAATGAATGAAATAAAAAAGGTTAAATGGTTATGAAACCGTTGTGATTTTCTATTTATTATTCTTGTCGAATTCCAAGTGCAATGCAAATGTCCTTCTATTTACATTTTAAAATAATGGGTTGTATCCCGTGAAGGATTGCCTACGTATTCATTTAAAAAATGAAATCAAACCCTTGCGCGTAGTTCGAGTAAATGTAAAAGAATAATTGTTCTAAGCAAGAGCTTGTAATGAACTTAGAAAATAAGCATGAGCTTTTGCTTACTCTGAAGGTGCGAATTTAGTTTATTTGATGATATGAGGATGACAAATTTGTCAAAATGCAAGAGCAGAGTGACATTAGCTTATTTCAGCTTGGCCAGGGGCCGTTTATTTAGTGTCACAAGAGCGACAGGTGAGGTTATGCGAGGCGCGTTTTTGTTCCTATTCTAGGCATAGTACCGTTTCAATTGGTCAAGGTTTGTCGGGTTGGAAAACACATTCCCATCTAGGTCTGTGATCCTAACCGCACCCCCTGGAAGTATGGATTTGACTAGAAATGGCCCGGCCCAATTAGGTTTGAAGTTCCCCGTGGGTCAACAGGTAAAAGAGCTCTAACCGATTTGAGTACTAAGTCTCCTTCTTTGATGTTCCTGAGCCTAGCCCTTTTGTTGAAAGTGCGTTTGATACGTGCTTGATATATTTGGACATTGAGCAAGGCGCGTAGCCTACGTTCATCCAGGAGGATGAGTTCTTCATATCTATCCCTCTTCCAGTCGGTTTCTGGGATTTGACTTTCGAGTAAGATGCACAAGGATGGTATCTCTAACTCGACTGGTTGTACAGCTTCCATTGTAACACCCCCTCATACCAAGGTACCTTACCAGGACTACCCAAGCATGAAAGGCTGTTACCCTCTCGGTTGCCCGAGGTTAGTATATATCAAAAGCGTCCGTCCTAAACACATTTATTAGAAGTACTGTAAAGTATTAATGTTTACAACAATCCAAATCCAAACCAAAACCAATAAAGTGAATACAACTGAGGACAACTACAAAATCATAGCTAAGACTCTTGACTGTGATACTACAACTGGTGATGACGACTTCCCTATGACCGCCCAAGCTCACTAAATGCAATACCATCAATCGCTCACCATCCCCGAATGGATCACCGCAGTTTTACAAAACAACAACAATGGGGTCGGTACCATTCAATCAATGTAAGACAAACAAACAATGTAACCGATTGATCATCCTCCATAGTAACCGACTACACACCGAAGTGTGTAGCCCTGCAGATTACCCATCGCAACAGGTAATCCACTCCGCTTGATGGGTGACCGCAGCCCATCCCCACCAAGTCCAGCTCATCAACGAGCGACTAACAATCCCTGTCCCTTAATGTGCACATCCCCTCCCGTGACGGGTTCCACGGAGGGCGAACTAGGGTGTGAAGCCACACCCGCAAGTGACTCCACCACAATCAGACACAACACCACAGCCGTCACAACACCACAACCGTCACAACACAACCACATCACCACCGTCGTCACAACACCCATACTCCGATGATCAGCAGATAACAACAATTACAACACAAGCACAGTCTTAAATCCATTAACAGTAACTGAGTAGGGAAATCCTACCTTTTTCACAATCCGCTTACGCTGCAATCAACCATACAAATGCATAACAATTACCACATCGTCACCTACAACAACAATCTTATAATTCTAATCACTAACTGCAAAATCCCATTTCCCCCAATTCAAAGAATAAAGACAAACCCTAGAATTAATCATCAACAACATAGGGATAAAGACTTACCGGCGAAAGAATGAAAGATTGAACGCAAGGACTACGACGATTGCCCACACAGTGGAGGATTAGGGAATGATTAGAGTAATCGTAAAATGTTTAGGGTTGTAAATGACGTTTAGAAACTGACTTTCAATATTAAATAACCCTAAACACTCCCGCATCAACCGCTGAAATATTACTCGCCAGACCGGATACTCGGTCGAGTAAAGTGTATACTCGGTCGAGTATTCACTATACTCGGCCGAGTATTCCTCGGCAGAACCCAAACAGATAACACTCTTGACACTACTCGGCCGAGTAGGCTCTACTCGGTCGAGTACTTAGCTTATAAAAATCCGTAGTATTACAGTCTTCTCCCCTTAAAAAGAACTTCGTCCCCGAAGTTCCAACCCAACCTATAAAACATGGACACCTAACATTAACTCCACCAACCACGCTTACTAGTTAACATATCCTCTCGATATTGACTCCATAATATTATCGAATAACCACAATATAACGTTGCCAACCTTGTCTCACTTCCATAACACTCACTAGCAACTCAATACCAAGACAATCCACAAAACAAGATCAAGATCAACCATCGAAACGGAATGTTACATTCTACCACCCTTAAAAGGAACTTCGTCCTCGAAGTTTACTCACACTCATCACATCATCATCCAACTGTCAACACTATTGAAATATTCTCCCATTCCTAAACATCGAACTACTACAAGCACGGTCATGACCTTTAATAAAATCAATCAAAACAAATATCCATCCTTTATGTTACACCAACACTCTATTTCCAATTATACTACCATATGCACGACCATCAAAATCTCTTTTATCGCATCCTACTCCTCTTAAGATAAATGTTACGTTCTCGTTGTGAGTTAATATCCGTATACTACCCTTTAATTGCATGACTATAACGTAAATTTATACATGCGAATATCGTCATAAAACATAAAAACAATAGAAACGATAAGGAACAAGAAATAACCTCGGGTCCTTTAAATTGCGGCGTAAAGAACAGAAATCAAAGCAGATTTCCTCCTAATCGTTACACCCAAGACTTTGTCCGAGATATGCCTTGTGCTAGAACAGTGTTCTCCGATTGCCTTGCAATATAGGGAGAACTGATGTGAGTTTTGTCGAGATGAGAGATCTCAGGTTTTTCAGAGAAGAATACTCTTCAAAACCCTAATTATTGTTTCAAATGATGATTAGGTTTAACAGAAGGAGGAGGTCTCCTTTTGTTCTCCTATTTCGGCCGAGAACCGTGACCCACAAGGGGAAGTGGGCTTCCACTTCCTCTTGGTTTTAACTCGAGGTCCGGTTCGTTAAATACTAAAATGTATATGACGGGTTTGTATTATAAACTGTTATCGGTTATCGGAAATTAAGGCATCAGCTAATAATACGGGTTAGCTGAATTATTAATACGTGTCCGACAAAACAGTATTGTATAATTATTTTTAATATACATTTAATTAAATATAAATCACGTATATTTAATTTACTGAATTAATCTGGTTAATTCGCCTTAGCCCATGATATTTAATCCGTATTAAATATAATATCTCAACATCACATATTTGACTAATTACTAGTCAAATAACTCGGACTAACTGGTTAGTCAATTTTGGCATCTACATGACAGTATTTTCATACCGTCACATCTCACGAACGTATCCTATAGGTGTGACTTTTAGGGACCAGGTTGATTGATCACCGCCATATCCGTATGACAATAACGTCAAACTTATCTAGCAAGCCAACCGTTATTGATAAACGTGGATCAATTGATAATAATACCAAAGTATGCCCTTTGATCCTTTTAGAGGTTTATAAGTCCTTGCACTAACTGTTAAGGACACCAACCCCAACAAGCTCCCACTTGTCCGTACAAGTGTATGTGCAATGACGTTATCCGCACTAACTGGAGGACACAAGCTCCAACAAACTCCCACTTGTCCGAACAAGTGTAGGTGCGATAACCGATTCTCATATTCATTTTAAAATTTCTCCCACTCAATGTAAAACAATTTGCAGATCTGGATCCACAAAGGTCGTATTTTACAATCGATCTGTATCTAGAGTGGTTTCCCCGACTAGAGAGTAACTTAACTGATAAAACGAATCCGTATCCGAGCATGGCCATGCATTTCGATTCTGACTCCTCGAGTGGCCCCGAGAAATATCAGTACACGATAAAGGCTGAATATTTCCTTCAACTCGACTCCTTCCGATCTAAGCACGACATGAAATGACCGGAAAAAATCTACTTGGCCCCGTTACGGATGACCGTGAGAAAGAAACCAAAGTCACCCAAAAATGCCGTAGTCTCGGAGAGACAAAGTCGATAGTCAAAGAATCGACTCTTAGGATCACCATGGAAGTCCTATCCACGACCAGGCAACGAATGTTATAAAACATTTAGGACTCCACGTCGATGTCACAATTGTGTCCTACGAAATATCCGTATAAATCGCCTCTCCGTGATTGGTTAGTCAACTTTGTTGACTTATGGCTCGTTGAACCCACCATCAACCAACGTCACAGAATAATTGCCAGAGTTATCAGCTCATGTGGGCAATTAAGGACTAACAAGATATGATGTTTGTTCAGTTCACTTTGTGGTGTTCAAAATTGTCGTACAATTCCACATGAAAAACAAAATATATATATATATAAAATATCAAAACGATGATGTCGTATAGAGTACAAAGGAGAATGAATCTGATCCATAAAAGAGTACTACAACTCAGGAACACGTTTGATTCCCATGGAATTTACGTGCCCTTCATGCTTATCTTGTCGTAATGCTTTAGTGAGAGGATCTGCTATGTTATCATCTGTAGCAATCTTTTCTATCACTACTGTCTTTTGCTCCACGTAATCCCGGATTAGATGAGCTTTCCGTTGTACATGTCTAGATTTGTTGCTAGACTTAGGCTCCTTAGCTTGGAAGATGGCACCACTATTGTCGCAATAGATGGTGATCGGGTCATTCGAACTAGGCACTACGAGATAGTCCATGTAAGAATTGACGCATCCATATCGCTTCCTTTGTTGCTTCGGACGCGGCATAGTACTCGGACTCGGTCGTAGAATCTCTTTGTAACAGTTTGTTTTGAACTCTTCGGTGATTGCAAGCGCCATTAAGAGTAAAAACGAATCCAGACTGAGATTTCGAGTCATCTCGATCCGTTTGGAAGCTGGCATCTGCGTAACCGGTTGCGCATAGCGTTTGAGAGCCTCCATAAGTCAATGCCCAATCTTTAGTCCTCCGGAGGTACTTAAGAATGTTCTTGACAGCCAACCAATGTGGTTCACCTGGTTCTTTGTTGGAATCGACTTGTCATACTCAATGCATATGCCACGTCCGGACGTGTGCATATCATGGCATACATGATTGATCCTATTCGGGCGAAGCATAAGGAATCCGTGTCATGCGCTCTTTCTCTTCCGGTGTCTCTCGGTGCCGAGACTTGCTCAAATGCACCCCTGGAGCCATAGGAAGGAACCCCTTCTTGGAGTTAGTCATACTGAATCTCTCTAGGACTTTGTCTATGTAAGACTCCTGACTGAGAGATAACATCCGTCGTGATCTATCGCGATAGATACGGATGCCTAGAATTCTCTGTGCCTCTCCCAGATCTTTCATCTGGAAATGGTTCTTCAACCATACTTTCACCGAAGTTAAGAGAGGTATGTCATTCCCAATCAGGAGTATGTCGTCAACATACAATATTAGGAAGACAATCTTGCTCCCACTCGACTTGATATATAGACATGGTTCCTCGACAGATCGAGTAAATCCATTTTCTTTTATCACTTGGTCGAAGCGATGATTCCAACTCCTTGATGCTTGCTTAAGTCCATAAATGGAACGCTTAAGCTTGCACACTTTCTTAGGATGTTCTGGATCGATGAAACCTTCGGGTTGTACCATGTACAACTCTTCCTCCAAAAAGCCGTTTAAGAAGGCGGTTTTCACGTCCATTTGCCAAATTTCATAGTCATGAAAAGCGGCAATCGCTAAGATAATCCGAATGGAACGCAGCATAACTACGGGTGCGAAAATTTCATCGTAGTGCAAACCTGACACTTGGGTGAAACCTTTAGCAACTAGTCGTGCTTTGTAGATATCTTGTTGACCTTCCACAGAATGCTTTATCTTGTAAAGCCATTTGCATTGAAGGGGACGAACCTTAGCAGGTAAGTCAACAAGATCCCACACGTTGTTCTCATACATGGAGTCCATCTCGGATTGCATGGCCTCAAGCCATAGCTTTGAGTCAGAACTAGTCATGGCACCTTTATAGGTTGCGGGTTCACTACTCGTTAAGAGTAGAACGTCATCTATGTCATGTTCCTCGACCATACCGATGTATCTGTCCGGAGGAATAGAGACTCTTCCCGACCTCCTAGGTTCCTCGGGAATATTCACATGGTAGGGATTGAAGGAATAGGTTCCTCCAATAGTTGCTCGGTATTTGGTTCTGGAATCTCCGACAGGTCGAAGGTTCTATCACTCTTTGCATTCTCGAGAAATTCCTTCTCTAAGAATGTCGCACTAGCCGCAACAAAAACACGTTGTTCGGTTGGCGAATAAAAGTAATGACCACGTGATCCTTTAGGATAACCTATAAAGTATGTCTTGACCGATCGCGGGCCGAGCTTATCTTCAGGTCTCCACTTGACATAAGCCTCGCAGCCCCAAACCCGTATAAAGGACAAGTTAGGGACCGTTCCCTTCCATAGTTCATATGGAGTCTTGTCAATGACTTTAGACGGACTTGTTAAGTATTAGAGCGGTGACAAAAGAGCATAACCCCATAATGAATCGGGTAAAACCGTGTGACTCATCATGGATCGAACCATATCAAGTAGTGTTCGATTTCTCCGTTCGGACACACCGTTCAGCTGAGGTGTTCCAGGTGGAGTTTACTGTAGGGCAATCCCACAGTCCTTTAGGTGTTGATCAAACTCGTGAGAAAGATACTCGCCACCACGATCTGAACGCAGTGTTTTAATCTTTCTACCTAATAGGTTCTGTACCCTATTCTGGTATTCTTTGAATTTCTCAAAGGATTCACTTTTGTGCTTCATTAAGTAGACATAGCCATATCTACTCAAATCGTCCGTGAAAGTGATGAAATACCTATAGCCTTCTCGTGCGGTGATTGACATAGGACCACATACATCCGTGTGTATGAGCCCTAATAGGTCGCAGCCGCGCATTCCAACACCTTTGAAGGAAATCCGAGTCATCTTACCGATGAGACATGATTCACACGTGCCAAATGATTGAAAATCAAAGGCCGAGATAGCTCCATGTTTGATGAAAGTGTTTCGCGTTTCTCATTAATGTGTCCCATACGGCGGTGCCATAGATACGTTTGATCTTTGTCACCAACCTTTAACTTTTTATTCATTACGTGTAATATTTCCGTGGTCGGATCTAAAACATAAATTCCGTTCATGGAAAGCGCCTTGTCAGTAAATCATATCGTGTAATGAGAAAATGCAAGCATTGTTTTCTATTACAAATGAAAAACCAAGTTTATCAAGCTTAAATGAAATAATGTTTTTGGAAAGACTAGGTACATAATAGCAGTCATATAATGACAACTCAAATCCGCTTGGAAGCTGGATTACATATGTCCCCTTGGAGATGGCAGCTACTCTTGCTCCATTCCCAACACGCAGGTCCACCTCACCCTTTACGAGGGGTTCGATGTTTCGGAGCCCCTGCACATGATTACACAGATGAGAACCACAACCAGTATCAAGTACCCAAGTTCCGTAACTTGCGTGGTTAATCTCAATCATATGAATAAAAGTAGAAGAGAGAGAAGACATACCAACAGGTTTAACACGACCTGCCTTTAAGTCCTCATGATAAACAGGACATGTGCGTCTCCAATGCCCAGTCATGTGGCAATGGTGGCATTCCATGTTTTCACTCTTGCTCTTTGTCATGCCTGATGAGTTGCTCGCCTCACCAGGACCACTCTTACCTGAACCCGACTTCTTGAACTTCGCCTTACCTCTACCGTTAGGTTTTCGGAGCTTTGCCCTTACCTCTCCCTTTGTTTGACACAACGAGGACATCCTGTTTCGAACTCCCACTGCACTTCATGTCCTTCTCGGTGCATTTGCGAGGAGGAGTGCGATTCATGGGGAGTTTTCTTCAAATCATTCATATAGTAATTCGCTCTGAATTGCGAATAACCATCGTGGAGTGAATGAAGAATACGGTCGATAACAATATTCTCGCTGATGTTACAGTTAAAGGTCTCCAGTTTCTCGACATTCTCAATCATGCTGAGAATGTGTGGGCTAACCGGTTGGCCCTTCTGGAGTCTCGCATCAAAGAAGCGAGTGGTATGCTCATAGGTCACGATTCTCGGTGCTTTTGAGAATTCCTTAGTGAGCGTGGTGAAAATCTTGTTTGCACCTTGGGCTATGAAGCGTTTATGCAAATTGGGTTCCATTGCAAAAATGAGTACGTTTTTACCGCACCCGCTTCTAAAGCGAAATCGTTATACTTGTTGATTTCGTTAATTCCAGCCGTGGGGCCTGGGTTTAACGGCATGGGCTCAAGCAGATATTTGAGCTTCCCGTGCCAGCGGCGGCGGCATTCCGTAATCTTTGCCTCCCGATCCGCGAAGTTGGATCCATCATTCTTGATCGAGTAGACTGATTCATCGACTCATGAAGATCCTAAGCCAGGACTCACGGTCCAATGTGGCACTTGGCATTGGGTTATCACTTGAACCAGCCATTTGTTGTTTAGCGATTTAAAACGTGATCTACACTTTGAAAAAGAAAGAAAAACAAAACGAAATAAGCAACTCATCGAGGTGATTTAAGTCTATTTTAAAATTCATTTTAAACATGTAGACTCTTGCACTTGCATAATGGATCTCCCTCAAGAATGATACAAGTGATCCCAAGACTCAATTTCAGTAAATTGATAAGCCAACTGTTTAGCTAATTCTTCCGGAAGAACTCTTGGTCGATAGATTTCCGTAAATCCTATCTATAGTCCACCATGATCACAGGATCGTACGAGTGACCATAGTGTTGAGATAAAATAGGTCAATCGGTTCCAACTTACCCGACGTAGAAGGGGTCATAGTATGCCTACCGACGAAGAAGGGACTCATTGGAGTTTGACCTATAAAGACCGTTCTCAATTTTGGTTTATACGAGGAAGATCCCATCAACTAAATTATAATTCATTTTAAGTGAACGAATAACTAGCGTCTGTCGTGAATGAATTTATTTGGATGATGGCTTAAAACGTGTGACATGAGAATGTCAATGAAAACTAACTCGTGACCTCTATATGTGTCAGTTTTCATGCAATAATTAGGTGGTTCGGTTTTTAGGCGGAAAATGATGCAAATTATCGTAACAATAAATAAATAAAGTAATGCAATACGTAAATAAAAATTTCCTAGTGTGGCCTATCCTAGTAAAAGAACATAATACAACTTTGGAATCCACCGTTGGACCCGAAAAGCTTGTCTTGATGTTCCATCTTGATCCAAGTAGCGGGAGTGAGCATCTGATCTCCATCTTTGGTCTTCTCAAAAATTACAATTAAAATTACAAAATATAAACCTATTTACATTCTAATTAAAACTGTAATTACAAGTGAAAAATCCAAAACGGAGATACTAGATCTCAAAATACAACCAAGACCGTGTTCCATCATTACGGTAACACGTTCTACTAAGGCCACACTAAGTTACAACCGCTTGCAAAAATTAAATACGTAATAAAAGGCATTCACGGCATTCATAAATTTACGATAAATAAAAATGCATCAACTAAAACAAATTCATTCGTGACATAATTCCGTAATTATGTTAAATTTATCCAAACCACCTTTTAATGATTAAAATTCATGTGATAAAACCGCTTCTATCATTTAATTTTAATCCATTATAATCCATCATTTCAAAAAACGCTTTAAAACAACTATATGGTACGTGAGTGAACCGATTCACTATTAAGCGAGTGTACTATATCCGTATAAAGTACATATTGAAGCCAAAAGAAAATTTAAATCAAAAGAAACAAATTTTCAAAGTCAAAAGATTTAAATCCCTCGATCCAGGGACATAAGTGCTCGATCGAGGGACAGGGAGGGCTCGATCGATCGAAGCGCAAGTCGATCGAGAGGTATGCTAATCAGGAGGTGCTCGATCGACTAAACTGGAGGTCGATCGAGTACCTATATCAGCAAAACTACTCGATCGAGTACGAGGACAACTCGATCGAGCAGAGGGGTTTTGAAAGCAGGTCGATCGAGTACAGCAAGGACTCGATCGAGCAAAAAAATTTGAAGACGGTCGATCGAGTCGCAGGGGACTCGATCGAGCAAAAAATTATCTCTGAGAAAAGCCACTCGATCGATTAAAAACATGGTCGATCGAGTGCAAAAACCTCTGGAAAATCCAAAACCCACGTGAAAACATATTTCGAGACAAAATCAATTGCAAATATGATCAAAAACGCATTAAAACAAATTTGACAATTGACAAAACATGACATATTGTTATAATCTCTGTATAAAACAACAATATGCAAAAACCAAATCGAAAAACATGAAATTACCGTGTAATACATGACACGGTTTAAAAAATTTCTGCCGTGTATACTAGGCACGGTTTTGGCGAGAAAATCATCGTTTCAAAACGCGTTTTATGAAAAACACATGAAAAATTCACGTGGCCTCGCTCTGATACCACTTGTGAGTTAATATCCGTATACTACCCTTTAATTGCAGGACTATAACGTAAATTTATACATGCGAATATCGTCATAAAACATAAAAACAATAGAAACGATAAGGAACAAGAAATAACCTCGGGTCCTTTAAATTGCGGCGTAAAGAAAGTAAATCAAAGCGATTTCCTCCTAATCGTTACACCCAAGACTTTGTCCGAGATATGCCCTTGTGCTAGAACAGTGTTCTCCGATTGCCTTGCAATATGGGGAGAACTGATGTGAGTTTTGTCGAGATGAGAGATCTCAGGTTTTTCAGAGAAGAATACTCTTCAAAACCCTAATTATTGTTTCAAATGATGATTAGGTTTAACCGAAGGAGGAGGTCTCCTTTTGTTCTCCTATTTTGCCGAGAACGTGACCCACAAGGGGAAGTGGGCTTCCACTTCCTCTTGGTTTTAACTCGAGGTCCGGTTCGTTAAATACTAAAATGTATATGACGGGTTTGTATTATAAATCGTTATCGGTTATCGGAAATTAAGGCATCGACTAATAATACGGGTTATTTGAATTATTAATACGTGTCCGACAAAAAAAGTATTGTATAATTATTTTTAATATACATTTAATTAAATATAAATCACGTATATTTAATTTTACGAATTAATCAAGTTAATTCGCCTTAGCCCATGATATTTAATCCGTATTAAATATAATATCTCAACATCACATATTTGACTAATTACTAGTCAAATAACTCGGACTAACTGGTTAGTCAATTTTGGCATCTACATGACAGTATTTTCATACCGTCACATCTCACGAACGTATCCTATAGGTGTGACTTTTAGGGACCAGTTGATCACCGCCATCTGTATGACAATAATGTCAAACTTATCTAGCAAGCCAACCGTTATTGATAAACGTGGATCAACTGATAATAATACCAAAGTATGCCCTTTGATCCTTTTAGAGGTTTATAAGTCCTTGCACTAACTGTTAAGGACACCAACCCCAACACTCGTAACTCACTAATACTAAATCCTAGCTATATCGTCTCATTATCCTCATCACCACCGCATGTTAAAGATAACCACCTATAATCTAAACACTCAGCATGTATATATCCAAGGCTCTCTTACTTAAACATTTCTCATACCTCAACTCATTCGTCACACCACCTGACCTATACCATAAAACTCGTAGCAAAATCACCATACTAACTCTCCATTATTACTGCAAAACAACATACCTCTCTATGTAAAGCACCTATCTCCCAAAAGCATAACTCACGATCCACACTCGTTACGTACACTCACACTAGATCCTCAAGTTCTTTCCTTCATTACCGCAAAACTCATACATAACTTAACATGACACTAATTCCCCAACACCCTACACTCACTGTCTCAACAAAGGATTATGAACCACCCGCATCTTTCAGGTCAGTACCACACATGTTTTACGAATCACTTGCCATTACCATGTCTACTAAAGCCTTATCTAGAACAAGATCAAAATTACTGTAATAACCTCTCACAATCGTGTCCCATCAACAGAATATCACTATACCATGACAACAACGAAAACATATATACAACTCTATTTCATATCATACTCTACCCTCATTCTCAAACTTAACCTGGTAAAGAAAACATCAATAAACAAGACAACTGTCTATCTGCACAAATTGAAACTCGCAGGGAGCAACATCAAACAAAACAACAATCTATGTATAACTGGTATGTACTGTCGAAACTCGAATCATAATCATCCCGCCTACTCCACTACAACCGGTGACGGCATCGCAACACTGCCACCAACAGCCGCACCACAATGTGAAAATGCCCGCATCACAACATGAAGTACCATGCCCGGATCACCACTCGAGGCACAACAACCACATCGATAAACATCACAATCACATATAATTCCCATGAACACTGACTCAGTATGACATTTCGAACAAGAAAACTCATTCAAACCCGTTCTACTAGATTATAACACAACATATTATACGGAATAAACTGACAAGAATCTCATGAACATCATCCTTACCATTTCACGGAATAAACATGTATCATCAATACACATACAATTTTAACTATCCATGCCAGATCAATCAAATTATTACCTTTTGAACCTCATTCCATTAGTATACCATACCCAACATAAATTACAAAACATTCATATAACAACTTTATAATTATCACACCATACCACTTCTTGTGAGGTCAGAACCTCACACAAACATTTACACATATCATAGATCCGTAATCACACCCAACTAGTCAATCCTGATCACGTAAGTTACCCCCCGATAAAGGTTACCTCTCGTTTGAGTTTAACTCGTATGTCCCTCATAACACATTCTCCCATTCGCATATCCATCACCCCCTGCCAAATGTAACCATACCATTAATACTCAACAACTAACAACCGCCTCACATAACCACATCTTATGCTCTCTCACAACCATACATATCAACCTGGTCTCTACAAAATCACCCTCTTTAAAACAACTAACTTCCCTAAAGTAACATCACCCTCATCCACTAGTGACACTACTATGACACCAACATCCTTCATATGACTACTCTCTTACTATCACTTCTTAGTATAACAATTTGTTTCTTCTCTTTGGTTATCATCCCAAATACGAACATCCAATTCATCAACAAAACATACCTCAACATTATTCCCAATTCTATCCTTTATCATATCGCTACCTAACTCCCCACCAAAATCTCAGATCTTGCAACACTCCACAAGCTTCTTATTCCCTTAATACCTCGAAACTCACGGCTAACACGTCGCCCTGCTCTCCTATATAACCATTAACTCACACCCTCTAGTGGGGATATCGTACATTTCATAATTTCCTACCTTCACGCTCCTTAACTCCGGTCAACGTTCTCTCAACTTACTTCCATCTCTCTTTCCCTCCTTTTACTCAATAATGCCAATTAATAAGTCATCTTCTTTCTCTTTCTACCTAACTCTTTAGTCATTTGTTTATTTTCCATAGCTCCACCACTCTAATTCCATTAATTCATATCAATATCTTATTATTCTTCTTATCATTTATCATCTCTCATCTTGCTTCACACTCACCCTTGTCACCATCAAGTCCACGCACTAATGATTACTCTTCAATTAGTCGTATCTCCCTTTCGCATCTCTAGAACCAAAATTCACTTCATACCGTTTGTCCAAAGAATTACACACTAGGCTCACCCCTTGATATTCCAACTTCCCAAACTTAGCCACTATCTACAAATCCACATTGCGACATAACTTCCTTTAAGTTCACTATATACCTCTCTTTCCTATCTTCTTACAACAACCTTCCATTACATATATCCTTAAGCAACTCTATCCTAGTTGTCTTCCTCCATAAATCCTTACACACCCAAATATGCCACTATTCGTATCCCTTATCTCTATCTTTCATTCTCATGCTTCTTTACACTTACATCACCCTTTCCCATATACACTTACTTTTATACTACTCAACACACGACTATATCACTCATCATATCTCACAAAACATGCTCTTTACCTCGATTAGCTCATCATTCCTCCCTTTTCTTTTTCCACTATCCTTCACAACCACATTAACACATGTCTTCCTTACCCAACACATGTCCCTCATAAGTCGTCATTCTCCATGTCATAACTTACGTATCAAGACCGTCTCACATATAAAAGAATGCGTTAAGACTCAAAACATACATGTGTATATACCCTACGACTCAAAACAATGTAAAAACATAACCACCGGCTCAAAACAAAAGTAAGAACATAGCCACCGACTCAAAACAAAAGTAAGAACATAGCCACCGACTCAAAGCGGCCGCCCAATGAGGTACTCGGTCGAGTACATAATATACTAGGTCGAGTACAAGGTACTCGGTCGAGTAACTATATTACTCGGTCGAGTTTTCGACTCCAGAAGCAAACTCAATTGTCGCAGAAGGATTACTCAGTCGAGTATTGGGAATACTCGGCCGAGTAGCCCTTACTCGGTCGAGTATGAGACTACTCGGCCGAGTTCACGACTCCAGACGCAAAACAGTATTATCACAGAGAGATTACTCGGCCGAATATGGAATACTCGGTCGAGTATAAAAGATACTCGGTCGAGTAGGGACTACTCGGTCGAGTATCGGTGCAGTTCTCAGCACCGTCCAGTTTTCATAAAACAGTCATATCTCACTCGTTACTTGGTCATTTTGGGTGTGTGACCTATTGTTAGAATCGTAAGAGGACAAGTTATCACCTAAACTTGGAATCACATCAATATAATTTCCAGAACTCGACTTATGACAGTTTTAAGACAACCCTTCCAAAATCGGTTTGTATACAAATCAAAATTTCTTAACAAAACAACTTAAACATGCATAAAACAAACAATAACGATCCAATACTTCTAAAAACCAGTACACGGGTGAACTTTTATCATATCCACATGGAAATTAAACACGACATTCATATGCATAGACGCATGACCTTAATCACATGCTACTACCAACAACCAAACATTAACATCATCAAGATTATGTACGCATGTTCCACTACCCTTTTGAAAGCCACATAATAAACACTTAACATGCCAACTTACTTCATACCAAATCCGTTTCAACAAGTTTCACCATGTCTTACACATGTTTCCATACATCTCACTTCCTTTCACATGATTCAACCATTCAAGTTCCACATACCACACACACGCATCGAAAAGACTCACAACATTTCCCCCTGGTGATCGGCTTGAGATTGTGAGGGCCATAGTGCGACTTCGGGACGTCTCCCAAGTCTTTGCGGTAGCTCCAAACAACTCTCCCCGAGTTCATTTTATTTAGACTCCCTAAGTTCATTGGGTTCATTAGTTTTAGGTGCCAGAATCTTCGGCTTTGATACCACTTTGTAACACCCCCTCATACCAAGGTACCTTACCAGGACTACCCAAGCATGAAAGGTTGTTACCCTCTCGGTTGCCCGAGGTTAGTATATATCAAAAGCGTCCGTCCTAAACACATTTATTAGAAGTACTGTAAAGTATTAATGTTTACAACAATCCAAATCCAAACCAAAACCAATAAAGTGAATACAACTGAGGACAACTACAAAATCATAGCTAAGACTCTTGACTGTGATACTACAACTGGTGATGACGACTTCCCCATGACCGCCCAAGCTCACTAAATGCAATACTTGTCAAGTCTGCTCACCATCCCCGAATGGATCACCGCAGGTTTTACAAAACAACAACAATGGGGTCAGTACCATTCAATCAATGTAAGACAAACAAACAATGTAACCGACTGATCATCCTCCATAGTAACCGACTACACACCGAAGTGTGTAGCCCTGCCAGATTACCCATCGCAACAGGTAATCCACTCCGCTTGATGGGTGACCGCAGCCCATCCCCACCAAGTCCAGCTCATCAACGAGCGACTAACAATCCCTGTCCCTTAATGTGCACATCCCCTCCCGTGACGGGTTCCACGGAGGGCGAACTAGGGTGTGAAGCCACTCCCGCAAGTGACTCCACCACAATCACACAACACCACAGCCGTCACAACACCACAACCGTCACAACACAACCACATCACCACCGTCGTCACAACACCCATACTCCGATAATCGCCAGAGATAACAACAATTACAACACAAGCACGATCTTAAATCCATTAACAAAGAATCGAGTAGGAAATCCTACCTTTTTCGCAATCCGCTTACGCTGCAATCAACCATACAAATGCATAACAATTACCACATCGTCACCTACAACAACAATCTTATAATTCTAATCACTAACTGCAAAATCCCATTTCCCCCAATTCAAAGAATAAAGACAAACCCTAGAATTAATCATCAACAACATAGGGATAAAGACTTACCGGCGAAAGAATGAAAGATTGAACGCAAGGACTACGACGATTGCCCACACAGTGGAGGATTAGGGAATGATTAGAGTAATCGTAAAATGTTTAGGGTTGTAAATGACGTTTAGAAACTGACTTTCAATATTAAATAACCCTAAACACTCCCGCATCAACCGCTGAAATATTACTCGCCAGACCGGATACTCGGTCGAGTAAAGTGTATACTCAATCGAGTATTCACTATACTTACCGAGTATTCTCAGCAGTAACCCAAACAGATAACACTCTTGACACTACTCGGCCGAGTAGGCTCTACTCGGTCGAGTACTTAGCTTATAAAAATTCGTAGTATTACAGTCTTCCCCCCTTAAAAAGAACTTCGTCCCCGAAGTTCCAACCCAACCTATAAAACATGGACACCTAACATTAACTCCACCAACCACGCTTACTAGTTAACATATCCTCTCGATATTGACTCCATAATATTATCGAATAACCACAATATAACGTTGCCAACCTTGTCTCACTTCCATAACACTCACTAGCAACTCAATACCAAGACAATCCACAAAACAAGATCAAGATCAACCATCGAAACGGAATGTTACATCCATGTCGTAAGTCAAATAGAAAGGAGTGGCCCCAGTGGGCGTCCTAACAGATGTGCGATATCCCCACAAAGCGAAGGGTATCTTCCTTGGCCAATCTCGATAGTTGTCGATCATTTTCTTGAGGATTTTGACAACATTCTTGTTTGCTGCCTCTACCGCGCCATTAGTCTGTGGTCTATATGGCGAGGAGTGGTGATGTCTAATTTTGTACTTGGCTAGCAATTGCTCAGTCTCAGCTTGGAAATGTGATCCATTATCACTAATGATCTCATGTGGGCAAATGTATCGACAGATGATGTTTTGTATGAACTTTGCCACGTTTTTAGCTGTGAGACTAGTGTAGGAAGCCGCTTCTACCCATTTGGTGAAGTAGTCAATTGCCACTAGGATGAAATAGTGACCTCCTGTTCCGGCTGGAGTTATCTTCCCGATTATGTCAATTCCCCAGGCAGAAAAAGGCCAAGGAGATGTCATTGTATAAAGCAATGAAGGAGGGATATGTTGTACATTCCCGAAGATTTGGCAATTGTGGCAATGTCTTACGTATTTGATGCAATCGGATTCCATTGTGGTCCAATAGTACCCCAAACGCGTGATTTTCTTTGCCATCATAGGCCCACTCATGTGAGGACCGCATTCTCCATCGTGGACTTCTTCCATCACTTTCCGCGCCTGTGAATGATCAAGGCAACGTAGAATTACACCAAGAGGTGTTCTTTTGTATAACTCTCCTTGCATGAGAACGTATTGGGAAGCTAGTAGGTGTATAGCACGTTGTCCCCTTTTGTCCATATCCGGTGGATAGGTACCGTTGAGCTTGAAATTTAGGATTGCTTAGAACCAGGGTTCCTGTGCGATTTCCTCTTCATCGGTGATTTGATGGACATAAGCCGGCTCCACCGACCGTGTTCGATACATAAAGGCATTTCTACCATGTCATCTCGGCATATTAATCAAAGATGCGAGTTTTTGCAAGAGCATCTCGCAAATTGATTTTCTTCCCGAGGTAGGTGTAGATATGTCACGTGATCAAAGAATTGAGCAACTTGGTCTATTCTGGCTTGATAGGGTGCTAAGCTTTCGCTTCGGATTTTCCAAGATCCCGTAACTTGATTGATGATCAGGGATGAATCCCCATGTACCCGGAGGTTTTTAATGCCCAAGCTCACTGCCACTTGTAGTCCAATGAGACAAGCTTCGTATTCTGCAGCGTTATTTGTCACCTCGAAGTCGAGTTTGACAGAGATTGGTGTATGCTCACCTTCAGGAGAAATGAGCAACACTCCTATTCCAAATCCTCTTAAGTTTGATGCTCCATCAAAGTAGAGGTCCCAGGAGTCTACGTCGGTTTGGAGTATATCCTCGTCTGGAAATGACCAAGTGTCTATTGTTTGTGCATCATTGATGGGATTCTATGCGAAGAATTCGGCGACGGCGCGTCCTTTTATTACTTTCAGAGGCACATACTTGAGATCGAACTCTGAGAGCATCAAAGTCCATCTTGCTAGACGTCCGTTGAGGACGGGTTTTTCAAAGAGGTATTTGACTGGATCCATTTTGGAGTATATTTTGACGGAGTAGCTAAGCATGTAATGGCGTAGCTTCTTCGTTGCCCACACAAGAGCGAGGCATGTCTTTTCAAGTTGTGAGTATTTGCACTCGTACTACAAGAACTTCTTACTAAGGTAGTAGATAGCCCTTTCTTCACTTCCTACAGTTTGAGCTAGCATGGCACCCATGGCTGTTTCGGTTACTGTGAGATATAAACCAAGAGGTTGATCTCGTTGAAGTGGCATGAGCACTGGTGGTTTAGCCAATATCTCCTTTATTCGATCAAATGCCTTTTGGCAATCATCATCCCACATGGTGTGATCCGTTTTCTTGAGCTTCTTGAAGATAGGCTCGCAAATCATGGTGAGTTTCGATATGAATCGACTTATATATTGCACTTTTCCCAGGAATCCTCTGACTTCTTTTTCAGTTTGAGGTTGTGGCATTTCGATCAGAGCCTTGATCTTGGAAGGATCTATTTCTATACCTCGTTTGCTAACGACGTATCCCAAGAGTTTTCCAGATGTTACTCCGAATGTGCACTTCTGAGGATTGAGCCTCATGTTGTACTTTCGTAGCCTTGTGAAAAATTTGCGAAGGTTCGCAATATGCCCTTTTCTATCCTTGGACTTGACAATCATGTCATCTACGTATACCTCAACTTCTTTGTCTATCATGTCATGTAAAAGTGTAGTTGCGGTGCGTTGATATGTAGCTCCGGCATTGATTAACCCAAACGGCATTACCGTATAGCAATAGGTTCCCCATTGAGTGACAAATGCGGTCTTATGCATGTCTTCTATGGCCATCTTGATTTGGTTATAACCCGCATACCCATCCATGAAGGATAGTAATGCGTGGTCTGCAGTATTGTCCACCAATATGTCGATATGTGGTAGAGGGAAGTCATCTTTAGGGCTTGCTTTGTTTAAATCCCTAAAATGAACACAAACACGGATTCTCCCATCCTTTTTGGGTACAGGTACTATGTTGGCTACCCAGTCAGAATACTCGGAAACTTTGATGAACCCGGCTTTGAATTGGTTGTCAACTTCTTCCTTAATCTCATAGAGCCCATTCCGTTCTCATTCGGCGAAGCTTCTGTCTCACAGGCTTGAAACCTGGCTTAATCGGAATTCTATGCTCGGCGATATCCCTGTCGATCGCTGGCATGTCTTTGTAGGACCAAGCGAAGACGTCTTTGAACTCGTTTAGGAGGTCTATGAAATCGACCCTTTCGGTAGAGCTCAAGGTAGTCTCTATCCTAAGTTCTTGGGGTTCTAGTTCGGTTCCTACGTTGATGGGTTCGGTGTCCTCTATTACTGGTCCCTCTTCCCCTTCCTGTAGTATTTCTTTGGCTACGTAGAGAGGTATTTCAATTGAGTCTGGGTCTTGGTCATCCTCAGTATCATCGTAAACAGAATTGCACTCAAGATAACACAAAGAGTAATCAGAACCTGATTTATTCATATTAAAGTTTGAGAAAAGTTGAAACAAAGAAGCCATCTGATCTGTGGTCAGCGGCGGTAAAGGGACAGTGGTTGGGACATTTCCCGAACTATTGTTACTACTCGAGGCTAAGCTAGGAGAAACAAAGGGAATGGGGATGACGACAGGAGGATACTCCCTAGTGACTTCTCTAGACTCTGACTCTGACTCCGACTTTGACTCTTACTCGAATTCATCGTCTTTTGGTTCTCTTTTGAACATCTCTCCTTCACCAGTGGTGAGCTTGAAGAGTCTTCCTTGATTGTTGGTCCACTTGATTGATTTTCTCCATCCTTTCTGTTGATTCGCGTTTGTTTCTATGATTAACGCGGTAGGGTGGAAGTGATCTTCTTGAAGTATCATGGTAATGATCTCATCCTGCGCGGCTCTAACAAATCGATCCTCTCCAAACAATAGACTAACAGCTTGTTCGTCTAAGCAAGGTGCTTGGCGGGCTTTGACGGTAGGAACCGTTTCTGGAGGGATGAAGTAGCAATCGTGAAAGATCTCGATTCCGGCTAGCTTCCTCTCGAGATAGTGCTAAGGTTCGGTAAATCCGTGAAAGAGTTCTAGGCTTCCTTCCTTAACGAAGTATCCGTTTAGGGTAGGGAGATAGGGTCGCATTTGGACTCCCACGTACTTACGGTTTTGAACTTGAGCAAGCATCTCGAGAACTTCCTCTTTGGTGGGTTTGTACCCTAGTCCAAGTGGTATCCTTTTTGAGTTGCCTTCCTTGTATGGTGTGAAGGTGTTTCTTCGGATAGGATTTAAAGGCATTCCAAGGAAGTATCCCTGGGCTTTGAGTATGTGGTTGACCACCAAGTTGGAGTAGGGATCATAGTATAAGGGTGTCAATTCGCTTTCTATGACACTTATGCTTTGGAAGCCCCCAAGTTCATATACTGGGTCTATAAGGACTTGATTGTTTGACTTCTTTTCGATTATTGCCTTGATAGGTGACGAAGTGATCGTCACCACTTTGCCATTTAGTGGGATTTTGATCTTTTGATGAAGGGTGGATGTGACCCTTTGGAAGCGTGAATCCAAGGTCTTCCTAGAAGTATGTTGAAGGAACCCTCAATGTCCACTATTTGGAAGTTAACCTTTCGCTCAATTGGCCATGTGGCTATGGTTAGGTTAACGAGTCCCACGACCTTTCGTCGAGTTCCATCATATGCGCGAACTCCTTGATTGGTAGGGGTCCAATATGACTCTTTCATGCCTAATTTGTATGCCGTTTTGAGGGGTATGACGTTGACCGCGGAGCCATCATCTACCAAGGTCATTGGCACGTTCTTCTTTAGACAAATGACCGTGATGTAAAGAGCCAAGTTGTGACTAGCGCCAAAAGGTGGCAAATCTTCGTCTGAGAAAGTAATAGGATTACTTAGCTTCGGTGATTCTTGGAAGACCAAGTTGACTACATCTTCGGGTGTAGAGTTATGTGCTACATTTAGCTTGGCGAATGCTTGCAGTAAAGCTTGGCGATGTGGGAATGAGCTTGCTTCCAATTGCCAGACTGAAAGATCAGCCTTTGTCTTCTGTAATTGCTTGAGCAAATGATCAGTGGAGTCATCTTCGTTATCATTTGGTGTGACAACGTTGGTTGGGCCATTTTGAGTGGTGTTTTGATATGGACGCCCCGAACGAGTTAGGTGGTCTACATCTTGGTCTTCGCCATTTTGGACTATTTCTTTGACTAGGGAGTTTTCAATGAGGTACTCGTCCTCGTCGTTATCGGCCCATACTCCATTGATTGTAGTTAGTTCTCTCATTCTCATGATTTCGTCTTCTAATCGTGTGATTTGGTCGACTAGTTTATCAACCACGACGACTATTTCTTGCATAGTAGCACTTTGAGAGAAGATTAGTGGCACATGCTCCTTAGGTGTTGCGTTGGGATCATGTAAAGTTGTCACCACTTTTTCTAATTCCCAAACTTGTCTATCCACACTTTTTGCCCATGTGATGAAGTTGGAAATGGTAGGGGAGATAGTAGAGTAGAACCCTTCATTCTCAATCGCGTGGATCTTATCTTCAATTGGAGAAATGAGGTGTGAACAATCTAAGGTAGATTCTTCACTTGTGATCACTAGAATCCCAAGAGGGTTCTGAGTGTTGTTGGGTTTACCTCCCGGCGGTATTGGTAGTCGGCCATCTTCAATCATGTCTTGAAGCACATTTTTCAATTTGTAGCATTTTTCTGTGTCATGCCCCTTGCCCCTATGGTATTCACAAGAGACGAGTTCTCGTCCGGAACTTGGATTTCTTTTCGGGTTCGGGAGTAGGTCCTATGGGTTGGAGTTTGCCTTGATTCATTAACCTCTTAAGAGCGTTGGAGTAAGTATCCCCAAGGTTTGTGAATTTCCTTGGTGGGGTACTTTTCTTGGATGGCTCAAGAAGGTTAACTTCATCAGTCTTGCTAGTGGAGCCGTATAAACGACTTGTTGAGTCTTGATATCCTCGACCTATCGTTTTGGACAAGAGCCCTTTACGGATGTCATCTTCTATCCTTGTTCCTAGTACGGTTAAGTCCTTGAAAGTTTTGATGTTTTGGTATCTCAAATGATTTGCAAAGATGGGTTTGAGATTGTCCACGAACTTCTCCACAAGGGTAGCCTCATCTGGGCGTTCAACTAGTTGGGTACTAGTCTTCCTCCACCTACTTAGGAAGTCGGTGAATCCTTCTTTGTCATTTTGGGTAAGAACCTCTAGAGTGCGCATGTTAACTTGGATCTCGGCATTATCCGCATATTGCTTAGCAAACTCGATCGCGGCATCTTCCCAAGTAGCGATCTTCTTGTGTTCTAAAGAGTAGAACCATTACTTTGGGATGGTGTCAAGAGATGAAGGAAAGATCCTTAAGAACATCTCGGGTTTGATGCCTTTGATAGACATATAATCCTTGAAGGCACGGATGTGGTTCAAAGGGTTCTCGTGCCCCTTGAATTTAGGGATATCCATCATATTGAAGTTGGTTGGCAATTTGGAATTGACGGCCTCATACTTGCGGTTTTTCTCCCTATAAATGTCATCCCCTTTAAGGTACATCAATTGCTCCTCTAAGTATTGGAGTCTTTTCTTAGCTACGGTCATTCCCAGGAGAGGATTTTCGTCCTTGGATTCACTCGCGAAGTCACCTACTACTTCACTTTAGTGAGGAGGCAACCTCCCCTCTACGGCATAGATCCGTCCCTCGATGGTATCAAGGCGATCATACACTTGATCTTGAGTAACTTGGATTTGAGCTAGTGCAGCTAGGATTCGATCATTACCATCTTGAAGTTGGTAGAGGTTCGTGTCACTGGTTCCAGGCATCTTGAAAACTGGATAAGAGATCGATGACGAATTAAAACACGATCGACCATTCTAACACACTTGCAAAGAGAAGAAATGTTTTGACTCTTGAAGTGGGTGTGTGCCACTTGTGTTGAGTGAGTTTTGAAGGAAGGCCAAAGTTTTGAAAATGTATATCCTAGTCAACTATAGTGTAGTTGTAGGAGTGGACTCGAAGTGAGGTTTTGAAATGGGCTTGGGCCCGAATTTTGACTCGACAAACGGACAGAGCTTTGACTGGGTTTTGCGCTAATCAATGGCCTTTTTTTCGAAATTTCTGTTTAAAAAGGGCTTTGATTTTTTACAAAAATCGTCATGGTTTCGTTTAGAAATGGTGATCACGTAAGGTACATACAAGCATTATAACGGGATGCTGAGTGCATTTAAATGGGTTTTGGTTTAAAGGGTGGGTTGCCATTGTTGGAGCTTGTGTTCTCCACAAATTAGTGTGATAACATTTGTAAATCTCTTACAGGTTCACAAGGGTATACTTCGTATATTTAATCAGTTGATTAACGTTTACCTAATAAAGGTTGGCTTGCTAGAAAGTTTGACGTTATTATCATACAGATGGCGGTGTCAAAGAGTTAAGAAACCAATGTGGAAAGAAAAGATGAAGTAAGCCTGCATCTTAATTTTTTTTTAGTATTTTTTCCTTTTTTTAACATGCCATTCACTAGCAATTTTTTCATACTACTTTACAGCAAAACTGTCCCAAAACTATTTTGCCTCGAATAAAACAAACTATAACAGATGCATAGGGCACCAATTACGTGGCAATTGTATAAAACAAATAAAAATGAGAGAAGATGCGAGACAAGGAAAAAAATATTAAAGAAAGCAACAAAGAGAAAAATCAGAGAAAAGAAAAGCACAAAGAAAAATACTAACAAAAGATGTTATAAAGACAAAGTGGAGCAAGAAAAATAGGAAGACAAGGAAGCAAAAAAAGGTAGACGGAAAGAAAACAGGACTATCAAAATAAAAACCTTACATTTACGATTAAGTGTTACATTTCGAATTTCCATGATCAGTATAAACATAGATTACATACTAAAGTAGAATAGCAAAACTAACAAATCAGCTCGCGGACCATAACAGGAAATTTATACTAGCATCTCGCCATCTCCCTCCCCCTTCTTACAGAGAAACCTAACTTGGAGCAAAGGAAGAGAAGGAAGTCCGTAACCTGGCAAAGAATACGATAACAGGGCAATTCAAAAATACAAAGAACAAAAGGCACAAATGGGACACGATTACACACATGCATATCTTTTAATGAATATACGAAACACCGTTTCTCGGCATACAGACCCACGAGCTTATCTTTCGAAAAAAAGGAGAAATAACCATTATAACAAAGGAGTAATACAAGCAATCAAACGCCAATCGTAGGTTAATTAATAGTAGATGCTTGCAGTAAAAATAGGCATTTCAAATCGAGAAGTCACAAATAGGTCTATGGACCTGAATAATCAAGGAACTAAAGCATAAATAAGAAGTTTATGAGGTGAAGCAATCTCCGTAAGCACACCTCGATGACGGAATTGAGTATTTACGAGACACAACAATCCATGACCTAGTTTTGTCCCGCCACAAAATTAAACTTACAAGTTAAACGCCATGGCTTTAAATTTGGTCCATAACAATCAAACTTGTCATGGTTGTAGACTACGCACAATAACAATTAGGCTTCTAATAGTCACTATGTACAAAAATAATCCTTGTTCATGGAAATATTCTTTTTTTAACTATCACATAATCGAAAGAGCGGGAATTTCTTCAATAAAAGCTAGAGCAAGGACATTAAGAATTTAAGATTAACCACACACGTTCAAAGAGGATCCACCACAACGCAAAATAGCGGGGTTTAACAAAGAGAATATCTACAATAGACCCTTTAACTTAAAACGGGACACAATCTACATATTTCGTAAAAAAAAATGAGAAACAGATTTTTTGGGATTTACCAAGTTCAATCCGCCAAATTCCAAAATCAAAGAAACAATGAGCTTTTCCTTTCATCTCAGATGGACAATACCAGATTTTCTTTCAAAAGCGATGAACGATACTAGTTAGCTAAGGCCAGGGAGTTCATACTCCAACTACAATTGACTTTGTAATGGAGAGAAACTAAGGAGGAAAAGGGAGACGAACTAAGGAAACATAAGGGCATACAACAGCAATTTCAAAAACAATAGTTTGTAATAATAAACACATCCCAAATACAAAGAATGATAAGTGATTCGTCACCATCCGCCTTTTGCTTATGCTTCTCATAACTTGTATGTAATCCCAAAGCTACAAGCTAAGAGAGAACAATTGGTAACTTACAATTGCATGTTTAGGTCCACATCGGATCGGCCAGAGCAAGATCAAAAGCGCTTTTCAAGCTTATATCCGCATAGTACCGATAAATAAGATCACAAGAAAGTTATAAATTATATATGCAACTATCCAATAGAGAAAATGTAGTGAATAGGTTGGTGACTCAAAACAAAATGTAGCGACTCCAAGTCAATAGAGGGAGTGTAATAAGATGACTGACCTAGAGCTAAAAGCATGTGTAGTATATGCCACTTGCATAGTTGCAGCCAAGTAACAATCGCAAAAAAAAAAAAGGAAAGAAGAGATGAAAACTTCCAAGTAACAATGTATTGCTACTTTTATATTTAGAAGGGGAAAAAGTACGCCTACCATATCCGTTAGAAGTGAAATTACCCGTTGCCCAGATTGACAAGTCCAAAGATAACCAGGTCCATATAGGGGTTGAAGTGCATCCGCACTTTCTTGTAGACGATTCCAGTCAAAGTTGGTATTCTGGTCAAGCTCCCTTTCCGCAGCTTGTCATTTCATCAAAGAAGAATCAGTATATAAAAACTCACACAGTGATATAGGGTATAGGGGGTAAATGAGTAATGACAACCCCCCCCCCCCCCCCCCTCCCCCCCCCCCCCCCCCCTCCCGCGATCGTCCAAAGAAATAAATAAACCACTACGTATAAATCAGGAGAAAACTATCATCTAAAACGTCTATGTCAATGTCTTCGATCCAAGCCCTTGTTTCGTGGCTAACTAGACTTAAGCCTCCCAAGACAAACCGATAGCTTCTAAAGCCTTAACACGTTCTTTGTCATTTCTTTTGACTATTTAACCCGAGACAGTCAGAATAAGGGTCTGTCTTCTTGATTGCATTAGTAACTAACTGGCCAATGTGTACGGCAGATACTCCCTCCGTCCCAGTCAATTTTTGAGTATTCCATTTTTGGGTGTCTCAATGAATCCTTTAGGTTTGCGGCTATAGGATGTGTTTGAGAAATGTGGTTATAGAAATATAATTACATTGATGCCCAATATGACTAAAAAGTTAGTCAATGTGTTGATGAGATAATTATTTAATGAAAATTAAATAATATTAGTTGAGACGAATTAACTGTCAATTCGTAAATTAAATATAATAAGTTATATTTAATTAAATGTATATAATGTTAGCTTGGACGAATTAATCTGTTAATTCGTAATTAAATATAATCAGTTGTATTTAATATCAACAAGATGAATGTGTCATAGTGGTAATAGTGAGGGTACACATACCAAGAGGTCATGGGTTCGATCCTCACTAGATGACAATTCAACACATATTATATATTTTAGGAGAGATTTATCTTTCCTAATTGACTCCAAGTTTCGGTCTGTATAAAAAGAAAGGGAGATAATTATTTCTACCCTAATGCTTTTTCTTGACCTGGCCTCCTCTCTCTCATCACAAGAACACAAAACAACTAAATTTTACAGAAAATTTTAGAACGATTCTAGCATAATCAAAGGGCATATCTCAGATCGTCTTGGGTGCAACTAATAGGCGAATATCAATTTTGATATTGTTCTTAGGCCAATTTTGCTAGGACCGAAGGTTAATTCTAAATCCTTATACTTTGTTTATGTATTTTGTTTATGACTTTTAATCATCATTGTTAAATCGTTATAATCCTTCTAAATTAAGGGAAGTATACAGATTATTTCCCACAAGTGGTATCAGAGCACTAGGCTACGATTTTAATCTTGATGATTTTCATAAATTTGTATATGAACAATGTGGATATTCGGAAGAAAAAAAAATTTAGGGTTTCGTTTTTTTTTTGGTTCGGCAATTTGATTGTGCCGATTTGTTTTTTTTTTCTCTTCTGCCGTTTTATTTTTTCTTTTACTTTGATGATATTTTTCCATTTTATTTTTCATATTATTATTTTAATCAATTAAAATTATCATATGAAGAATTGGTAGTTTTTGATTTAATACAGATTAAGTTAAAATTAAATGGAATCGTCATGTTTATGATAAAAAGATTGTTTTTGCTATATAGTTTTTGGCATATAAATTAATCATGTTTATTATTTCACATGATAATCATATTCTAATAGCAAAGGTAAACAATTTAGTCATCAAATCTTGTTTTAGGGCATATTGCCGCAAAAAGAAAAAAAATAAAAGGGAGGCCGTTTTTTTTAGGGTTTACCGAAAAAAAAAATTATTTTATTTTTGTATTCTTTTTTTTTTTGGTAAACCGAGAAAAGAAAAAAATAGGAAAGTTTTTTTTTATTGCCTTTTTGCCGAAAAAGAAAGAGAAAAATAATTTATGGAAAGTTTTCCTTGTTTTTCCTATTTACCAAATTAAAAAAGAAGGGGGCTGTTTTTTTTAATTCAGCCATGACAACTGAAAAAATAAAAAAAATAAAAAATTGTTTTTCTTTTTTTCAGCCGAGACCAATTTAAAAAAAATTGGATTTTATTTTTTTTATTTTGGCCAATTAGTTATTGTGAATCGGTTCACAATTTAATGATACCGAGTTATTTTAAAGCAGTTTAAAATTTTGACTGATAGAATTCATATTACAAGTTTAATATGGATTAAGTATGAAATTAATGTGATTAAATTGCGGAATTGTCACTTAATTTAATTTAAATAGGTGGTTTGGATAAATTAATCAACATAATTAATGTATTGTGTTATGTATGTTTAATTTATATTAGTTGATGCTTTTAATTTTGTTGAATGAATCGAATGAATGAATTTTAATTTACGTATTTTTTTGCAATCGGTTGTAATTTGTAATACTAAGTGTGGCCTTAATCAAATTATGTTTTCGTAATGAAGGAAACATGATTTTTATGTAATTATGAGATCTCGAATCTCTTTTATTTTAGTTTTGGGTTTTTGAAATTAGAATGTAATTAATAGGTCAATTATGTAATTTTATTTATTGTAATTTCGAAGAAGACTAAAGATGAAGATTCAAGCTCACTCTCGCTACATGGATCAAGATGGAACATCAAGACAAGCTTCTCGGGTCCAAGGATGGATTCCAAACTTGTATTTATTGTTCATTTTGATAGGATAGGTCACACTAGGACTTTTACTGTTTTTACGTCTTTTCATTCTTATTGCTTTTCATTTACATGTTAGTTTATGCATCATATTCCGCCTAAAACCAAACCACCTACTACTAAAATGCATGAAAATTGACTCATATAGGTTGTATGTTAGTTTTCATGGACATGCAAATGTCACAAGACTTTAAGCCATCACTTTAGTTTAATCATTCTCGCATGCTAGATTATAGTTCACTTAAAATGAATTTAAATAAAGTTGATGGGATCTTCCTCTAAAACGGAAATTGAGATTAGTCTTTATAAGGGCAAACATCTATGAATCCCTTCTTCGTCGGTAGGCCTAATATGACCCCTTCTACGTTGGATAAGTAGTTGTGTTGACTTAGTTTACCTCAACATCATAGTCCGAAGAGTTTCTCGTGATTATGATGGACTATAGATAGAATTTACAGAAATTTATCGACCAAGAATTCTAACGGTAGAATTAGCTAAAAGGTTAGCTTATCAATTTACAGATAATTGAGTCTTGGGGTCATTTATATAATTCTTGAGGGAGGTCAATTGTATAAATGTTTTTGAGTTTTCGCGTTATGACATTAGTTCATTAGACTTAAAATAAAAACGATGCACATGCTTATTATTTTATTCTTCTTCGCAGTGATGTAGAACACATTTATTATCAATAATACTGTTACAACAAATGGCTGGAAATAACGCAATCCCAATGCCTAGTGCCACACTAGATCATTCGTCCTGGCTAAAAATGTTTATGGACCAAATGAATCAGTCAACTCGACTGAACAATGATGGGTCCAATTTTGCGGATCGGGAGGCGGCACTACGGAATCGCCGCCATCGCCGACGGTAAGCTCGGGTATTTAATCGAGCCAATACCGGTCAACCAGGCCCAAATGCAGGAGTCAACGAGTCACTCGCTTATAGTGATTTCGTTATGGAAGCGGGTGCGATAAAGAACGTACTCATCTTTGCAATGGAAAGCAATTTGCAGAGACGCTTCATTGCCCAAGGTGCAAACAAGATTTTCACCACGCTCACTAACGAGTTCTCAAAGGCACCGAGAATCGTTACCTATGAGCATACCTGTCGCTTCTTTGATGCGAAACTCCGGAAGGGCCAACCGGTTAGCCCACACATTCTTCACATGATTGAGAATGTCGAGAAGTCGGAGTCACCGAATTGTAAAATCGGTGAGAGCATTGTCATTGACCGAATGCTTCATTCTCTTCACGATGGTTTTGCCCTTTTCGGGCGAACTACTACATGAATGACTTGAAAAAGAGTCCTCATGAGCTACACTCCCTTCTCGTAAATGCACCGAGAAGGATATGAAATTGAGTGGGAGCGTAAAGCAGGATGTTCTCATGATTTACAAAGGTAAAGGTAAGGGCAAGGCTCATGGCGACCTAGCTGTAGGTAAGCCAAAGTTTAAGAAGCCAGGAAACGGTAAGAGTGCGCCTGGTGAGACTAGTGGCTCACGGGGCAAGACAAAGAGCAAGGGCGGTGACATAGAGTGCCACCATTGTCACAAGATTGGACATTGGAGGAGGAACTGTCCCGTCTACCGTGAGGAAATCAAGGCAGCCGCGTCGTTCTGTTGGTATGTCATCTTATATTCATATGATTGAGATTAACCATGCAAGTTTCAGAACTTGGGTACTAGATATTGGTTGTGGTTCTCATCTGTGTAATCATTTGCAGGGCCTAAAGAACATCATACCTCTCGAAAAAGGTGATGTGGACTTGCGAGTCGGGAATGGAGCACGAGTTCTGCGTCTTGCCTCTAAGGGAACATATGTAATCCAACTCCCTAGTGGTTTTGAGTTATCTTTAAATAACTGTTACTATGTACCCAGTTTATCTAAGAATATTATTTCTGTTTCCGTACTTGCTAAAGACGGTTTTACATTTTCAATAAAGGATAATAGTTGTATTTTCTCTTTTAATGAAATGATTTATGGCTAAGCGATTTCCATGAATGGAATTTATATCTTAGATCAAACCACGGAAGTATTACACATGAATAATAAGAAATTAAAGGTTGGTGACAAAGATCAAACCTATCTATGGCATTGTCGAATGGGACACATAAATGAGAAACGCGTGAAGAAACTCGTCGATAATGGGACTATTCCCGCATTCGGATTTTCTACATATGGCACGTGTGAATCATGTCTCATTGGCAAGATGACTCGAATTTCCTTCAAAGGTGTTGAAATGCGCGCTAGTGACCTATTAGGACTCATACATACGGACGTATGTGGACCTATGTCAATTACCGCTAGAGATGGCTATAGATATTTTATCACTTTCACGAACGATTTGAGTAGATACGGATATGTCTACTTAATGAAGCATAAAAGTGAGTCCTTTGAGAAATTCAAGGAATACCAGAATAGGGTACAGAACCAACCGGGTAGAAAGATTAAAGCACTCCGTTCAGATCGGGGTGGCGAATATCTTTCAAATGAGTTTTATCAACACCGAAAGATCGTGGAATCGCTCTACGATTAACTCCACTGGAACACCTCAATTAAATGGTGTGTCCGACGGAGAAATTGAACCTTACTTGATATGGTTCGATCCATGATGAGTCACACAAAGAGTGCCCGAATCATTATGGGGTTATGCTCTTTTGTCATTTGCTCTTATACTTAACCGAAGTCCGTCTAAAGTCAGTCGACAAGACTCCATATGAAATGTGGAAGGAACGGTACCTAACTTGTCCTTTATTCGGGTTTGGGGCTGCGAGGCTTATGTCAAGTGGAGACATGAGGATAAGCTCGGCCCGCGATCGGTCAAGACATACTTTATAGGTTATCCAAAAGGAACATTTGGTCATTACTTTTATTCGCCTACCGAACATCGAGTTTTTGTTGCGGCTAGTGCGACGTTCTTAGAGAAAGAATTTCTCGAGAACAAGACGAGTAATAGAACCTTCGAGCTGTCGGAGATTTCAGAACCAACGACCGAGGAACAGATGGAGGAAGTTGTACCTCCAACTGATGATACGGTTAATATTCCTGAGGAACCTAGGAGGTCGGGTAGAGACTCTCATCCTCCGGACAGATACATTGGTATGGTCGAGGAGAATGACGTTTTACTTCTAGAAAGTAATGAACCCGCAACCTATAAAGGTGCTATGGCCTGTTCCGACTCAAAGCTATGGCTCGAAGCCATGCAATCCGAGATGGACTCCATGTATGAGAATAACGTATGGGATCTAGTTGATTTACCTAATAAGGTAAAACCTCTACAAAGGCAAAATGGCTTTACAAAATAAAGCGTTCGTAGACGCGCAACCGTGATATCTATAAGGCATGACTTATGGCAAAAGGTTTCACTCAAGTGCAAGGATTGCATTATGATGAGATTTTTGCACCTGTAGTCATGTTACGTTCCATTCGGATAATCTTAGCGATTGCCGCATTTCATGATTATGAGATTTGGCAAATGGATGTGAAAACCGCCTTCTTAAACGGTTATTTGGAGGAAGAGTTGTACATGGTGCAACCCGAAGGTTTCATAGATCCTAAGCATCCTAAGAAAGTATGCAAGCTTAAGCGTTCCATTTATGGACTTAAGCAAGCTTCTCGGAGTTGGAATCATCGTTTCGACCAAGTGATAAAAGAGTATGGCTTTATTCGATCGGTCGAAGAACCATGCTTATATATCAAGTCGAGTGGGAGCAAGATTGTATTCTTGATATTGTATGTCGATGACATACTCTTGATTGGGAATGACATTCCTCTCCTATCTTCGGTTAAAGAATGGTTGAAGAACCATTTCCAGATGAAAGATCTGGGTGAGGCACAGCGTATATTGGGAATCCGTATCTACCGAGATAGATCACGACGGACGTTATCACTTAGTCAGGAGTCTTATTTGGATAAGGTTCTTGAGAGGTTCAGCATGACCAACTCCAAGAAGGGGAACCTTCCTATGACGACTGGGATGCGATTGAGCAAGTCTCGATCACCCACGACGCCTTTGAAGGGATTGAGCGCATGAGTCGTGTTCCTTATGCATCTGCAATAGGATCGATCATGTATGCCATGATATGCACACGTCCAGACGTGGCATATGCATTGAGTATGACGAGTCGGTACCAAAAGACTCGAGGTGAAACACACTGGATAGCAGTAAAAAATATCCTCAAGTACCTACGGAGGACTAAGGATTGGGTATTGACTTATGGAGGCGATACTAAGCTATGCGCAACCGGTTACGCAGATGCTAGCTTCCAAACGGATCGAGATGATTCAAAATCTCAGTCCGGGTTCGTCTTCACTCTTAATGGTGCCGCGGTCAGCTGGAAGAGTTCCAAACAGAGTGTTGTAGCAGATTCTACTATCAATCCGAGTACTATGCCGCTTCGGAGGCAAAGCAAAGGAAGCGATATGGATGCGTCAATTCTTACAAGGGCTTTCGGTAGTTCCTAGTTCGAATGACCCGATCACCATCTATTGTGACAATAGAGGTGCCATCTTCCAGACTAAGGAGCCAAAGTCTGGCAAAAAATCTAGACATGTACTTCGAAAAGCTCACCTGATCCGTGATTACGTGGAGCAAGAAGAGATAGTGATTGACAAGATTGCGACGGATGATAATTAAACATGTTCCTGAGTTGTAGTACTTGATTATGGATTTGATACATTATCTTTTTCATATACTATTTATAACTTCATCGTTTTATATATATAATATTTTGTTTTTCATGTGGATTGTACTGACAACATTGAACGCATACAAAGTGAATGAATTACATTATATTTGTTTTGGTCCATAATCGCCAATGTGAGCAGATAACTCCGGCTATTATATTGTGCAGTCGATTGATGGTGGGTTCAACGAGCCATAAGTTAAACGGTTGACTAATCGATCACAGATACGAGATTATGACGATACCTCGTAGGACAACTTTTTGTGACAACGTAATGGAGTCCTAAATGTTTAAAAACATTCTGTGCCAGGTCGTGGATAGGACATCCATTGTGTTCCTAGAGTCGATTCTTTTGACTATCAACTGTCTCTTGAGATTAAGGCAGTTTTTGGGTGACTTTGGTTTCTTTCTCACGGTCTACCGTGAATCTTGGGGCTAAGTAGATTTTTTTGGGTCATTTCATCGTGCTTACATCTGCAGGATTTGAGTTGAGGAAAATATCCAACCTTTATCAGGTATAGTTATTTCTCAGGGCCACTCGAGGAGTTGTGGAATCGAAATGCATGGTCATGCTCGAATGTTGATTCGTTTATCAGTTAAGTTACTCTGTAGTCGGGAAACCACTCTTGATATTGATCGCTTGTAAAATACGACCTTTGTGAATTCGGATTTGCAAATTGTTTTACATTGAGTGGGAGAAATTTTAGGATATGAGAATCGGTTATCGCACATACACTTGTGAGGACAAGTGGGAGTTTGTTGGAGCTTGTGTCCTCCACAAATTAGTGTGATAACATTTGTAAATCTCTTACAGGTTCACAAGGGTATACTTTGTATATTTAATCAGTTGATTAACGTTTACCTAATAACGGTTGGCTTGCGAGAAAGTTTGACGTTATTATCATACAGATGGCGGTGATCAACTGGTCCCTAAAGGTCACACCTATAGGATGTGTTTGAGAAATGTGGTTATAGAAATATAATTACATTGATGCCCAATATGACTAAAAAGTTAGTCAATGTGTTGATGAGATAATTATTTAATGAAAATTAAATAATATTAGTTGAGACAATTAATCGGTTCAATTCGTAAATTAAATATAATAAGTTATATTTAATTAAATGTATATAATGTTAGCTTGGACGAATTAATCTGTTAATTCGTAATTAAATATAATCAGTTGTATTTAATATCAACAAGATGAATGTGTCATAGTGGTAATAGTGAGGGTACACATACCAAGAGGTCATGGGTTCGATCCTCACTAGATGACAATTCAACACATATTATATATTTTTGGAAAGACCAAAAATAAAGATAATTTTACTCCTTATTTCGGTCAGCTTGGCCGAAAATTAGGAGAGATTTATCTTTCCTAATTGACTCCAAGTTTCGGTCTGTATAAAAAGAAAGGGAGATAATTATTTCTACCCTAATGCTTTTTCTTGACCTGGCCTCCTCTCTCTCATCACAAGAACACAAAACAACTAAATTTTACAGAAAATTTTAGATCGATTCTAGCATAATCAAAGGGCATATCTCAGATCGTCTTGGGTGCAACTAATAGGCGAATATCAATTTTGATATTGTTCTTAGGCCAATTTTGCTAGGATCGAAGGTTAATTCTAAATCCTTATACTTTGTTTATGTATTTTGTTTATGACTTTTAATCATCATTGTTAAATCGTTATAATCCTTCTAAATTAAGGGAAGTATACAGATTATTTCCCACAGCCATACCGAACAATCAAACCCGAAGTCTGTGGAGAGGCTCGTACCAAACAAGAGTAAGGCCGATTCTTAGTCCATTTCCTCAAGTAGTGAAGGTCCTTGATACAAACAATAGTAAGCATCATGGTATGGATGACGTCAATCGCTATCCATCCTTAGGGCCAAATAAGAATTAGGACCGTTTAGACGGGACGATTGGTCGAATGGGTTGGTTTGGGTCTAGGAAGGCCAAATAAAACGGTCTAGGAAGACCGAGTTATGAAAACCGACAATTGTCTTATACAAATTATTCCCTAACCTTGTTCAAGTTTCACCCTTGGCTACACGTAAGTGTATTATCCCAGTGAGTCGCCAAAGCGTGGACAGCGGGGGGCCACGGGGGCGCTTGGGAGGAAGAGAACAAGCGTTTGCATTTGTTGGAGTCGCCACCAATTTTTATGGGAAATTGGAACCGTTCGAATACTTCGTGTCATGTCAAGACACAAAGTAGAGACATGAACACTAAGCAATCGTTACCCTTAGCATTATATGTCTAGAATGACTCTCGTGGATGCCAATGAACACGGATGTTCACAGAGATCTGGAGTAAGGGGTGAGGGTACGTATTAGGAAGCTCTTTTGATCGAACACCTAATCCCGTCCGCCTCGATAGCGGCCTCTACTAATGATTAGGGACATCATCTATACTCGATATATCGTTGATTATATGCATGCAATGCAACATCCAAGTTTTAATCCTAGCATGTGAGAATTAGACTAAGTCGGTTGAACAATTAATTTAGCATACAATTGGGTCGAAGTAGGATTTAATGCTCAATTACATGTGAAAACATACAAATGATACAAAATACTATAGGAAAATTACGATAATAAAAATTACAATAATTACAATGGGTTTCATTGATTTATGTCAAAAATACCTTTAAAACGGATAATTTGAGAAAAAGAAAAGAATAACAGAAAGAATTAACGAACATATGATTAGGCGATAATACGGATAATAGTCAATCATACGTAAGCTAATTAAACTAGGTCAAGCAACAACGGAGTTCGAGAGAGAACTCAACTGGAACAAAGCAAAGCAGACTACGCCCTTTGGAAGAGGCGCAACAGATGTTGCGTCTGTTCCAAGGGTGAGTTCTGGCTGTGAAGCCGGAACTGCAAATCGTTAATGTAAATTGGTGATTTTAAGGGTCGATTAACATATTTACTCGGATGAAAGTGATTAACACATTATTGACGTGTGATTGATGGTCATAAAAGCAACGAAACATGGATGAGACGGATGCAAACGGATTATTTACATGAATTAACGATCGATTAGTGACATGGGTGAACAAAATAGGTTAGATAAGATGAACTAATGACAAATTAATGACGAAAACGACAAAAGACAGATGAAAATATATCAAAGATCGAATTCCAGAAACCCGATATGAACGAATCGAATTCCTACAACCCGAATTGAATTTATTGACGAAAACCCGCAAATATGAGATTATAAGGGATTTAAGTCGGATTTAATTATGAATTAAACGTGTGAAAGATGAACAATAATATACATGTGAAATTATTATGATTGTTATATCGAAGAATTAAAGAAAACAAACAAAACAAACAAAGAACGAACGAATTACAGAGGACGAAGGAAGAAGAAAGGAAGCAGGAACTGCGGCAGCCTCACGAAGAGGCGCAGCAGGAACTGCGCTCCTTCGAAGAGGCGCAGCAGTTGCTGCGTCCTTTCTCGACGGTTTATCTTCTGGAAATCCGTAAAAAGAGGTTTTAAAGCACGGTTTTAGAAATCGGTTTTAATGATATTTTCGACATAAACCTTACATTAATGATTACAAAAAAGTAAATAACAATAAATAAAGGAGAGATTTACACCCTCAGACTTACATGTTTGACGAAACGAGAAGAACTAAGTTATCGATTAGTGATGCTCGACTCGAATGTAACGAAAGTGCCCTCGTAAGAGGAAAACGATTAGATTAATTAAGTTGATTGATGTGGAGTTGGTCAAATTGGTCGGTCATGCAAACGAGGCTGGTACTCAGAAGGATTCGAGCTTACGTGGTCGAATTTTCAAGCACGTAGACGCCAAAAAGTAAGAACAAAGGTCTAGAATGCAAAGGGAGAAGAGAAGGGCGGACACTCGCGTGAGAAATATGAGGATCGAAGGCTCCTATTTATATTAATCACGTGAAGGAATTAGGGTCTCGGAGAGTCTTTGGAAGTGAATCTCGGAAAAGATATGAAAAAGATACGAGAAATACGCAGAAAAGGACCTGGGAAGAGGCGCAGCAGTAGATCATCGTCTCTCTTGGCGAGGCGCAAACACTGCTGCGTCTGTTCCCAAGTGGTTTCCTCTTGCGGAAGAAAGATTTCCGTGTTTGAGTTATAGAAGGACGAAATAATTTGGTTTTCCTTAATATCTTGTATGAATATTACGGGAAATTGTTTACCAAAGAATAAAGATTGTGAAATAATTATAAAATATGGAATAGAAATATCCGGAACATTCCAGAACATTCTGATTCGGGATTTAACGGTTATCAGAAAATGAAGACGGTTTTAGGCCCGGACTCCAAATGTACTCTAATTACTGTCAAAACGACCGTATCGGCACGTAGATGACAACTAAGAGGTAGACATTAGTGTTTGAGCAATCACTTGACGATAAACTTATTTAATCTGTCATAAATCGTTCGCGTACCAAACATGCGGCCCAATCATCAGGGTGGTTTTGAGAGGTGCAGAAATGAGGTATCTACAATTATAATTATTAATATCCTTATTTAGTAAATACAATTAGATTATTAATAGTTTCCTTATTTACAAAGATGCTTTTTGGAGGGAAAATATGTGAGTTCATCTATTCTTTTAGTAGATAGGGGAAGTGTAAATCAATTGGCCTATGAAATCTACAGATTATGTAATTACACACTCCAAAAAAAAATCCCTAAGAGCAATAACAATAGTAGAACTTTATATAAAGTTTTCACATGTCATGTCATTATACACCAACCCCAATTTCTAAGAATTTTTTTCACAATATAAAAACTTTATATAAAGTTCTTAGATGAAAAAAACTATAAAATGAATAATGTTAAATGGTTTCACACATTTTACAAAGCTATATTTATTTGTTGTACATTTTTCAATATTTATAAACTTGGTTCTTATTTTAGAACTTGGTTCTTAAAAATAAGAACCAACTTTAAATGCAATAGAAGAACTTTTAAAATAAAGTTATTGGTAACAACCCAATGCTAAGTACACTGTTATTATTGCTCTAAATATTACTCCATCTTTTCCATTTTTATTGTGCTAGTTTAACTAAAAGTTATATTTATGAAAAATAAGGAGTCTTTTACTAAGATAACCATTTTTCTCAAAATATTTACCAAACTAACCATTCTCAAATTTTAATTTCCATTCTCACCATTTTTGAAACTTTAGAAACATAATCAATTTTGACAATGGCTAGTTTTTAAATAAATTTGGCAAAATGGCAAATTTGGTAAAAATTTAAACAATATTAAAATTAATTAATTTTCCATGATGACAAGTAGCATGTATATATTTTTAATCAACCCGTGGATATTGAAATACGTGTTTTTTTAATCTATACTTATTATTCTAAATTTTTGATTTTTTACTGATTATATTTGTCTTTCAGATAAAAGTTAATGTAAATGTAAAAAAATAACAAATATGTCATTTTACGAGGAAGTAAAAAAAATTAAATGGGATGATTTATAAAGGGAAGTAAAATGGTCGTAATTTTTGTTTCAATTATTATTTTATTTGATATAAGGTTCCTAACATTTTATTGCAACTTTATCACTTTCCTCGTAATTTAAATGTTGATTTTCCTTTTTGTAAGAAATTGAAAATGACTAAGTTTGAGTTATTAAATAGAAGGAGAAGTCAAATCACGTCATATTTATTTTTTGATATAATCATACATGTATACAAGTGCTTTAAAATAAGTGAAATATTTATAAAAATAAGATAAGTACAAATAAAGGTTGGAAAGAAAAAGTATAAGTCTGTCAATATTCATGTGATGGAAAATATATACAAACTACATACTAATTGTTATTATGAGAAATTAATTTTGGAAATCATTTAGATATCTTACCGAATTAGCCATTTTACTCAAATTATTTCTCAAACTAGCCATTGTTAAAATTAATTACATTGTTAAAACCTTAACAATCGTTAAAATGAGAATTAAAATTCGAAAATGGTTAATTTTAGAAATACTTAATTGAAAATTCATTTTATATTCTTATATTTTCATCGACGACGTTTTAGTAACTATCGACGACGTTTTGATTCCAAAAGATGATAATGCCCTTGCACAACGACATTACTTTCCCTCTCTACAATATTTTCTCTCAAATCCAAGTAAAACCAATTAAATTAAAAAAAACGAACAACAACAATTGGCATGACGGAACCCGAATGACCGGTACGTAAGTACGTTAACAACTTAACCGCATCATTAATTTCGTTAATTTTTTTTCCGAATCGTTTATTCTACTCGTTACTTGAATTAAGTCACGTATTTACTAAATTGAAGTAAACATTGCAGATTTTTTGCATACATATGAAATTATACAACCCTTGGACTGAAAGTTAAGACTCAACAATCAATCTCTGGACAAACCTTGACATTCAACGTTCAACCATGGGCTGAACCTTGAGATTCAAGGTTTGACCATGGTTGAACGTTGAATGTCAAGGTTCAGTCCATGGTTGAACGTTGGATGACTGGATCCATTGTTTGTTAATGGATTGATTGTTGAGTATCATTTTTCAGTCATTGGTCGGACAATTAACGCGTTTTTTGTTTTGCTTCCGTTTTACTTAATTTTTATTGTCTAACAACTGTCCAAATTGCATGAAACAAGTTTCGTGGGATAGTTTTGGCGAGAATTACTTTGATTACAATCTGGTCAATTTAGTGGGAGAATTACTTTGATTACAATCCGGTTTCGTCGGAGAGTTTTTGGCGAGAATTACTTTCGTGGGAGAGTTTTGGCGCGGTGGTGGCGTGTGGGGAGGGGTGTATGTTGGTGGTGGGTTAATTTTTTGGGTTTTTTTGAGTTGAAGAGGAAATGTGTTTAGTAGAGAGAGCATAGGAGTAGTGTGGTCTTTTGCACTGAAAATATTGTCGATAAACGATAGTTACTAAAATACGGTCGAAGTTTACAAATCAGAAACTATTTGGAACTATGGAAATAATAGAATGAGCAATTAGTCTTGCTGAAGACGGGTCGGAGCAAGTGACGGATAATGTCACTCATAAAACGGATATGGGGGACAAGGTGGGGGCACCCCCATGTGCTTCCCTCTCTCCTCTATTTGGGTCATTTATAAGGGAAAATGGTATCCGTCACTCAAAAATGACAGATACGTGCCGTCAAAAATGAGATTTGTGAGAACCACAATACAAAATTGAAAATGATAGGGCCATGGTGGTTGACAAATTGAGAATACCAAGTTGACCATCCCACTCCTAGAAATCCATGGCATTTTCCATTTACTCCCCCTACCTCCAACCTCCTCACCTAATTCATCTACCAAACCTAAAGTTTAAGAGGAGCCCCCTTTCACATAATTTCCATCAATATTTAGACAAACTAACCCAAATCACTCATTTCTTTTGACTCAATTTGACCCCACCCCCTTAATTCCCCATTTAATTATCTTAAGCTAATTTAGAAAAATCGATCTAATTCAAATGGTTAGACCTGCATTTAACCCGTATTCAAACATAGGAATCCGAATCTTGCTTGCAACTAAATTTGAGTCAAATCAGTCAATCCCATCCGACCAAACCCCCATGTTTATTGCTATCTCTTAGGGGTCGTTTGGTTCAAGATGGTGAAATGGAATGGATTAGAATCTCATACCATAGAGGTATGGATTGAGATCCCCATACCACTCTAAACTTGTTTGGTATGTTTATTTTTACACTATAAGGGAATGGAGTTGGAAACTTGAGTGAAGACTTAGGTATGAGATTCTAGGGGGTTGGAATGGAGTTAGAATCCATCCGGTATCTAACTCCATTCCAAAACAAGCCAACCAAACACTAGATTTGCCCAAATCCATTCCTATCCATTCCAAACCCCTCAACCAAACACCCTCTTATTTCTAATGTAAAGAGAGTTATAATGGCAAATTTGATGATGATGAGTTATAATCCCAGATGATGAATGTCATCTCTCATGTCTTTATCAGCTTAGATAACTAACATCTACTACTTGTATCTAATATCTACATACCCGAATATCCGATCCGCAAAAAATCCAATTACCCATTCACAAATTCTTGTTTGTGACGGCACATATCTGTCACTCTTGAGTGACGGATACCATTTTACCTCACAAAGTATCCACTTTTTCTCTCTCTGCAACACTATTCATGTGGTCTCCTTTCTCCACTAACCCATTTTGTTACCATTTTAACTCACAAAATATCCGTCATAAATAGTAACCCGTCACAAGGGAGACCAATTGTTACCCATTTGGGAGGTTTACTTTTAGCCCTCTAACTTTTGAATTTCACATCACATTTAACTTAAATTAACGACTCCATATACCCACAAATTACACCTACAAATTCATACACCAAAACACCAACGATGTTAGAGTAGTACACTCCTTTTGTCATCAATTCTTGCTCTCTCTTTCCCTCCATTGTCAAACAAAATAACTCCTCTCACTCTCCCTTTCCCCCCTCTCTCCTCCATTACTCCACTCAATCAATTTCCCCTCTGCTAACATGCGCCATTAACACACACCTACACCATCCTTCCCTTTCTTCTATACCTCTCATTGCTCTTGTCTCATGCAAATACAACTTATTAATTCATAAAATCATTATTCCTCACATTTTTCCTTTGTTAAATTTGCATAAAGTTGAAATCTTTCTGTAAAAAAAGTTGTAATTTTTCTGGGTTTTGAAGGAAAAAAGAAATGGTTGCAGAACCTTGGTTACTCAAAATGGGAAATCAAGTAAGTAACAATTTCAAGAATTCAACTTTATTACATCAAATTAGTACTAAAAAGAAAGACCCATCTCCCAAAATTGGAATTTTATCATTTGAAATAGCAAATATTATGTCAAAATTAGCATATTTACATAAATCAGTATGTGATACAGAGATCTCTAAGCTTAAAAATGAGATAATTAAATCAGAAGGTGTAAAAAAGTTGGTATCTTTTGATGAATGTTATCTTATAGAGCTTGCTTATGTTGAGAGATTAAACGATTTGAATAGTATAGCTGAGGTTGTTTCTAGGTTAGGGAAGAAATGTAGTGAACCAGTTTTGTTAGGGTTTGAGCATGTTTATGGTGATATAATTAGTGGGAAAATTGAGGTGAAAGAATTAGGGTTTTTGGTTAAGGATATGGAAAATATGATTAGGAAGATGGAGAGGTATGTTGATGCTACTACTAAGTTGTTTAGGGAATTGGAGGTTTTGAGTGAGTTAGAGGAGTCTACCAAGAAGTTTCATTTGAATCAAAATGTCGATTGTCGTCGCGCTTTTGAACAGAAGGTGACTTGGCAAAGGCAGGATGTTAAACATTTGAAGGAGGTTTCGCTTTGGAATTTGACGTATGATAAGGTTGTTGAGCTGTTGGCTAGGACGGTTTGTACGCTTTATGCTAGGATTTGTTTTGTGTTTGGTAATGCTGATGTGGATTTGACTCGGAGTTGTAGTAGGAGTGGTGTATCAAGATCTCTTGTGTCGGTTGGAGGAGGTTCTAGAACTGTTAGTGGTGTTTTAGTCAAGGTAGAAGGTTGTGAGAAGGATATGAATGTTGAGGATTTGCGGATTCTGAAGCCATTGAACAGGTTTAAACCATCGCCTATTGAAAGATTGGAAAGAAAGCCAACAAATTTCAGCCCTCGACCGAGCCTGCAAAAAAGAGAGATGGACTTTGTTTTTCCTTGTGCACCTAGCCCTGGGAGGATTTTTACAGAATGCCTTAGTTTTAGTACTTCAGCTTCTAGAGTTGATGACGAGGATGACGACTTTACTTTCAATGACGTGAAGAAAGAGCAGTCTATTTATTCAGGATGTCTTACGCACTCTCAAAATGGTGTTCCTTACAGTCGGGAAGAAGTGCAACTACCCTATTCGATGGATGCCTCACGTGTGGGTTCTAAAAGTAGGCTGGTCTCGCATGCTACCCCGTCAACGGTTGGGGGCTCAGCTCTATCCCTTCACTATGCTAATGTGATTATAGTTATAGAGAAGCTTCTTCGGTACCCACATTTGGTGGGAGAGGAGGCTAGAGATGATTTGTATCAAATGTTGCCTCACAGCTTGAGAAAGTCATTGCGGGTTAATCTTAGGTCACATTGCAAGAACTTTGCTATATATGACGGGGCATTAGCTCATGATTGGAAAGAGACACTTGACGGGATTTTAAGGTGGTTAGCTCCGTTGGCACATAACATGATCCGGTGGCAAAGTGAGCGAAACGTTGAGCAACAACAAATTGTGACAAGAACAAATGTTCTGCTACTACAAACCCTTTTCTTCGCTGATAGGGAGAAGACAGAAGCTGCTATATGTGATCTACTGGTCGGTCTGAATTATATCTGCCGTTATGAACATCAACAAAATGCTCTGTTGGATTGTGCTGCTAGTTTCGATTTTGGGGATTGGATGGAGTGGCAACTGCAATTGCAATGCCAAGGTTCTTGTCTAAATTGATTACGGCATGAATTTGGGTATCTTGCAGATTTGTAGAAGCTCCATATTTGTACACTAGGGATTGTGAATGAATTTTATTATGAGCCTGAACGATTTTGACTCCTCTCGAGTACATACTTATTTCTTGATCATTAATGAGGAAGTATTCTTTTTCTTCTGGCTGATGTAATATGTACATAGTATATTACAGAAAAAAAAAATTCTTATTTTTATCCTAAATCTTCTGCTATTCCTAGTTTTCTGGCCATAATCTATCATAGCGACGATTTACCCGAGTTAATATCTTCTCTGAAATTTTATATTGCAGATATCTGTGGTTAGTAAGCTGATTAGTTTTAAACCTACTCCATAATGCAATCAGCAGTGTCTTCTTGTGACTTGTTTATGCGCTTACTTATGATGTCCATGTCATAGTTAAATTCTGTGGTGCATGTTTTCTGAGTTTAGTTCTGACATAAAACTGTGATGCTTTTTCTTAATCTGTTTATTTTGTGCTGTTTTTAGAAATGAGATAATGTTGAGGCAAGAGCATGCTCTATGTTGCCTCATTACTAAAACAATTTGCTCTCTGTAAAAAAAAAAAAAAAAGTTATCTACACTTGTGTTGAGGCACATGAGATGTATTTCCAGGTGATCGGCATGGTCTGCATTGGCTTGAAACTCGATTTTTCTTCCAACGACATCAAAAACTCGCTATTTTCATCCAAATAAATAAACTCATGGTTTAAACTTTATTTATAGAGTACAAACTAACAGGTTGAGTGGTTGACTGTTAGTGTGGCAGTGTGCCAAACCATCTTATAAGGGAAATTTTGACTCCTTTGTCATATGATTCTAAACCTGAATCCTTCACTCAATACAATGTCAACATTTTAGAAATATATCCACTTCATTAAGGAGTTGGTGAATAGTTGGTGTTCAGTTCACATACAGAGTATTTGTTGAACACTCAAAATTGACCTGCTGGTCAATACGAATTATTAGTCTCAAACTCTCAATATTTGGTCCTTTAGTCGCATCAAAGTCAATATTGATATCTTTGAAAGTTGAAGAAACTAAAACATTTTCACGAATCAAATACCTCAAAAAATATCTTTTCCAAAACCACACTCGATTCAACTCTATAATCAGTCCACCGGCACAATATATAATCCAAAACGTGATCCAAAATTGAATTTCATCCTACAAAATTTCATGTTATATCAGAAAAATTGAAATTTGCAATTTAATAAAGTCTTAAATTTCCCATAAAAATTTGATTGGATCAGATTCAGGTATGAGTGGATCGGGTTCGAATTTGGTTCCAATTTCTAGTAGTACATTTGAATATGGGTTTTCAAATCCTGGATTGAGTATGAGTTTTTAAAAGCTGGGTTTGGATCAAATTTTTTGCATATAAATCGATTCGATTTCAGTTTGATTTCGAATTATCATCCCTAATCTAGACACTATGAATAAGAAACTTTGAAAATGAACAGTTTGTGTTTCCTATTTTCCAGTATAATGAAAAGGTTGCTTTATTTGTTTAGGTCAAATCCTTATATATATTTAAGTAACATGACTTACTATTGTCAAAAAAAAAATGACTTACGTTAAATATCATAGCAATACAAATTCTTATTTAAGAGTGATGTAATTTGTTAGTATGAAATGGATCTAAAACAACTCATATACTCACTAGCATTAAGTATAATTAGTGTTTGATACCGTGGCAGAGCTAAGATTGAATGGCGAAAAATTCAGCGGGGCCGAACAAATGATGCCATAAGGCAATTCCAGTAAAATTTTGAATTTTTTTAACAAAATCTTTCGGTTTTTATTGTCTAGCGGGACAAGCATCCTAACTAACCCCCTAGATCCACCACTTCTTAGGGCTTGCCTGGAATCCAGGGAATAATTTCGGGGGTAAATTTTAATTGGGTAATAATTACCGGGAAAGTTAATTACTTGGGTAATGAGTTTATTGATAATAGGTTTGGCATAAGCGTAATAATTACTGAGTAGGTGTTTTACTCCCTTAATCATTACCCAGGAGCGAGGGTGGGTAATGTATTACCCTTTCATGAGGGTAATAGATTCAGGAGGTGAATAATTACTCTCATGCCAAACATGAAAAATGCACTTTAAGTGTTACTCTCATACTAGTGTAGCTCTCGTGCTATAACACGGTTTTTCTAGATGAAAATGTAAGAAAAATTAACAATTAAATTATTGGTATTTTTCTATTTTCAATTATACAACATATATTTATGGTTACTTTTATTGTGTACAAAATCAGAATATCATTAAAATGAATTAGGGGAGTAGTTAATTAGAGAAATATACTATAAGTACTGTTAGTAGTAGTTAGCGACGTAGGCGGAAAAAGTTTTGAGATTTGTTATTTTTTTTTAGTAAAAAGGGGATGTCAAGTGATTCTCTAAAATACTAATATTTATTGCATTATTGAAAAATTTAACAACTTTTAATTTATAATTTAATACTAAATTTATTTAATTTTAATGAAAAAATAATAATTATTAATTTAATAAAAAGATTAGAGTTATAATTATTAAACCATATTTATTAAAAAGATAATTTTATGATACTTATTTCCTAATTTAGGTAGATACTTTTTGGAGGAAAAACTAAGAGAATTTTTATTCTCTTAGTAGTAGGGGGATTCATTCCCTCCCTTTACCCTCAATCCAAGCAAGCCCTTAGAGACGGTTTTAGGAGAGACTTTGTAACTTGCAATTGGGTTGAGCCCATAAACTACCATAAGCCCATTTTGTTGCAACTTGCAAGCCTGCAACTGCAAGTTACATCCTGCACTTTATTTTTTCCTTCCAAGAATGGAGGTCAACACATATGACGAAATAATCATCTGATCCGTCTTTTATCCCGTACCATTTAACTAGCACACCGAATTCTTGTTCATCATGACTTCCAGAAGGTAAAACCCTTTTCAATTCTTTATCTTCATTTTGTTAATTGTGATTGTTTTTACTTGAGAGGTTTTTTGGGCAATTTCTTGGGATATCATGGAGTTTATCTGTAAGGTATTTGGTATTATTGTAGGATCTAAATTAATTTTGCTTGATGGACTTGTTAGAAATGCTGCATTTTGAAAACTGTGATCCATAGGGCTGCAATCAAACGTCCACTTTAAAAAATAATTATTGGTTCCGTCTCAATCATCTCTTTACAATTGATTAAAATACCTCGGGCGAAGAATAAAAAGGTTAAACAGATGATTGGGGTGGTGTGAGTTGTACAAACAAAAATGTTTTAATTGATTGAGCTACTTTAATGTTTAGTGTGATTACAATATGGTGTGAAATGTGGGTAATTTTGTAATTAGATCATTTGTTGAGTGATAACAATAATGGGTTTTGTTAATTGGGTTCTGAGATCGTTTCTTGAAGGATATATATATGTAAAAAAATTCTGAGTCCATGGTAAGCTTAAGAAAAGAGAAACATAGATTAAAGAGAAAATTCGTAGGCAGAAGACGATATGAGACTATGAAGTCGAGGGTCGTAAATGTATGTATTTTGGAAGGTGGTGTGTTGAGACTTGAGATTGGCTCTAACCCATATAAATCGTAAATGAGTTACTCACATTGATCAAACCGGGAAAGTTGATCAATCATAAACATTTAGCTACCCCTCTTACCAATTATTCAATTGGGCTGTACGAAGTGGAATTTTTCCTCCTCGAGGGTTTCAGTTCGTATGACTAGGCCCTTTCGTATTAAGTTAATTTAGCTGGCCTTTTGATTGATGATATATGAAGGAGATACATGATTCTTTTCCCTATGCAAATTCCTGTTATAGTGCCCTTTGTGGGAACTTGTGGTTTAGTTGCAATGCCTAGCGAGAATGTGTTTTAAGAAAAGATAACTGGTGTTTTCATTTGATCTTCTAAGCGGTGTTATGCTGGTGTTATCTGTAATACACAGGGAGAACCGTTCGTCAAAAGCTAGTCTTTTTGATGATGGTCTTGAAGAAGGTGGTCTTAGAGCTTCCTCATCATACTCAAGTGACATCAGTGAGCATGATAATGACAAAGCTATTGATACACTGAAGGATCGTGTATTCTTTCTTAAACAGGTAACTAATTCGAGCCCTTTGCCCTTAACAATATAAGGAAGTCCTTGTTTTACTAGTATACAAATTCTTCTCGCATTTAAGAACCAAGCTATCTACGTTATCGTGAAAATGACGGTGAAAGATAACTCTTATTTTTGACCACTTTTCTTCTTATGTTGTTGTGGTCGGAAGTGATTTGTTGGTCATTAATTTCTCCCCAGGAATCTTAAATTCATGATAAGGAGGTCTGATGCTTCTATTCTGCCTTTATGTTTGATCTAGCTGACATTTTTATTGTCTTATTTGATTGAATTTTTAGTATTTGAATTTTCAAGAATCTATTGAATCAGCATTGTTTCTTACAGTCTCGAGTTTATACTTTATATCATTGATTCTTTTCTGTAACGCGATTTATCGTGAATTCATTTATGTGGCCCTTTTTAAGTACATATTTTTCTTATCATACTGATTCTGGAAGGAAAATGACTTAATAAGGTTGTAGTTTTTTCAAAAGAGTCACAGTTTCTGCCTCTTTGAACATCATGTTCATCAGGCTTATATGAAGTGGACATATGACTTTGTCCCAGATGGAGTGTTGCAGGCCCTAATGCCCTACAGCAATTCAGAGAAAAGAAAAAGAGGGAAGGGGTTCTAACTTATAAGATATCTGGAAACAATTTTGACAGTGTTCATTTCTACCTGCTGGGGTGGCAAAGATATTATTCATTTCTACAGTCGTTTATTATGCGTCACATGGAAAAAGTATCCGCCTTAATACATGGGAGGCTGTGCACTCTCTTCTCCCATTACTCGCTTTGAGCAGGAGCCTCTTTCTAGGCACTATTTGGTGATAATGTAGTAAATGGATACGATTAGTTTGGTGTTATGGTGTAGACTATTTGTGATGCAAAAGTACTAATCTACATTAATGATTTTGATGCTCGTACTTAGTGTGATAAATCATAGGAGAGTATGAAAAATTGCAAACAAAACGCCCCTCTATTGCTAACTTTGCTCTGATCCTGGACGTATGTTTAACGGGTTTATAGTATACTTGGATTTTTGATAGATTATGATTGGTTTTTAAACTCTTTACCTTTTTAGTATTTGTAGATATGAACAAATTTTGGTTAAGTTGTCACTTGCCTGGTTGCTTTTTGTGGGTATTTTTAACGTGTGCTTTAATTTCCATTTTTAGTTGTCTGGTGATATACGTGATGAAGTTATTGGCCACAACCGTCTCCTGGATCAAATGGTATGCTGTATATTCTGCTTTTGATCCCAATTAATGATATGAGGCATTTGTTTGGTTCCATTTTATGAATGTGAAGGGTGATGTAGGGGAGTGGAATGGATGCTTCTAGAGGAATTTTATCAGGAACTGTCAATCGCTTCAAGATGGTCAGTAAACAACATTTCACATGGCTTTTCTTCAACTTTGTCTAATAGATTCTCAGCAAGATTAAATGGTAAAACTAATGGTTTGACATCATAGGTTTTTGAAAAGAAATCCGGCCGTACAATGTGCAAGCTTGTGGGGTTCCTTGTGGCACTATTTATGTTACTTTACTTCTTAATCAGGTATCTAAGTGCTAATGCTGTTAGTTTTTCTTCCTGCTGTAGTCTATACACTCTGTAGTTTGATTAGATGTTTGGATAATACTTTTTGCCTTGTGTCTTTAATGTAGACCTCTCAAATGGTTATTAAGGCCGGGTTTGGTCATTAAAGGGGGAAAAAAATACTTTGGTTTGTCATGGGAGTAGGTCATTTTGAGTTCAGGTCTAATTTGGGTGTGGTACGAGTTGCTTTATGTCGATCAGGTTTGGTTTATGACAATTTTGGCTTTGTTATTTTTCAAGTAGATAATCTTTGTGTTATGTAAATTAGTCAATTCTGGTAATGTTGGGCATTGGTGGTTTGGGGTCGGGTCATTTGCAGATCCTGTCAATGTTGAGTCAGACAAATACTCTTCATGACATTTATAATTCTGAGGATGTTTTGTCTGAGAGTCAAATAGAGGATATCATCTGGTTAATTATTTCCGTTAAGTTGCACAATAGGGGGTAGAGCGAGCAAAACCCGGTCTGAGGCTTATTGGTTTGCAGCACCTATTTAGTCGGGATGTGAGTTAAGACCAGAAGATCTACGAGAGTGTCAAAACTCTCACTCTTGAGGTTAATGCTACTGCATTCTCAAGAAATCAAAGTCGAGGCTTTCATTAAGGTATTATGTGTTTCTATAGTTTTATAAATATGGTTAGTCTGAGGTCTGAAAATCAGAATGTCATGTGAAAAACAAAGCCAATGTACTGTAGAACCTTAGATGTTGCAGATTTGATTTTAGTCCTTCAATGTTCAACTCCTTCAACCCAGCATTTGTTCATCCATGTCAATAATTTGGATTCCTTGCCCTGTATTTATTTTTTCTACAGGACCTATCGTCATGTCATGTGAAAAACGAAGCCGATAGTGGGTTGCATGCAAGTAGTGATATCACATTGTATCTGTCTGATACATAGTTGACGCTAATAGATTTATGATGCTGAATGAGAGGCTTGTTTGAGTTCCCCAAGTCACAGGATCGAAGTTCAGGCTGATGATAGTGACCAAGGGGAGTTAGACGAGACTGTATAATGGTGAAAAGATGCATTCTTTTGACATAAGAATATGTATAATGTATACATGATCTATTAAGAGAATGAATCTCCCTTCGGCCACATTTGATTAAACTGCAATGATGATATAGAGTGGAAGAACGAATGATGAAAGTCTTCCGTGTTTTTTTTTGGGTCACACAGCCAATTTTGATATTGACGGTCATTTTTTATCTTGCCTTGCGCCTTGGTCACCATTCACTCGTCGATGAGCTGACATCTAGAACTAGAACCCTGTTACCTGTTTTCTTACTTGGGAGTATAGTTTCCTTTTTCGCTGCATCATTTATGTCAGATAATCCCTTGGCATCTCAGTTGCTAAGAATACTTGGGGACTGTTTGGTAAGGTGATCTTAGGAAAGCCAAAGGGAATGAGAACCCTATTTCCCTTTATTTGTGTTGGTTTTGCCAAAACAATCATTCCTTTTAACCTCTCCTTATCCCCAAATCCCTCTACACTCGTTCTCCTAAAGGCCATAGAGTATCTCATCCATTTTCCCCTTTATCAACCATAATCAACTAACACCCACCATAATTATCCCTCCGGCTTCCACCACCACACCCACCCTAATGTCGTCACGCTAACTGCCCTGTTTTCACCATTGTTGTCAGCGGCCCTTCCTCCATCATCGAGGAATCGCATTGTCCTACCCGGTCCCCACCCTGGAACAACCGTAAAACTATTGCCACTGAGGCCCGCGACCCACTGTCAAGCTATTGATAAGATTGGGATAATGATTCTCATCCATTTAATTTATTTACAATTCATGAGTTCAAGTGTAACCATTCAATTCAATCTTTTCATGGTACTATAAGATTATAGTACCATAGGTGTAGGGACAGGTTTACACTCATGCATCTTAAATTTGTGAAGAAGATTAGATAGATACTTCGTTTGGTTTAGGTGCAAGCCGGTTTTGGTGGGTGTGACTTCAACACTAAGGAAGAAGGATAAGGGACCAAGGTCCTTTAGTGAGAATTTCGCGAATATTTGAGAGATAAACGTTTTGATGTGAGTGCTATTTGGTCCAGTGACAATGATATCGTCAACGTAGACAAGAACAAAGAGACGGGTTGTGGGTGTATTAAGTAGAAAAAGAGATGGGTCAGAGACGGAATTTTTGAAACCGGAGGTGAGAAGGTAGGATTTGAGTTCGGTATACCATGCTCTCGGTGCTTGTTTGAGATCATAGATAGCTTTGTTGAGTTTTCAAACATGATCGGGTTTATCAGTGTCGAGGAAACCGGAGGGTTGTTCCATAAATACGGAGTCGGTGAGGTGACCTTGGAGAAAAGCATTGTTAACGTCAACACAGCGAGGCCGAGAACAAGACGAATTGTTGTAGGTTTAATAACGGGACTGAAAGTCTCGGAATAGTCTATGCCCGGTTGTTGATGAAAACCCTTGGCAACCAATCGAGCTTTGTGTTGTTTGAGGCTTCCGCCAGGGTTGTATTTCACTTGATAGACCCACTTGTATCCAACAATATTGGGGGCGAGATGGTGAGGTACCAGACTACCAGTGTCTAAGTTTGGTTGCGAAGAAGAGCATTATGTTTGTCAATCATGGCAGCTCTCAATCGAGGGTCAATGAGGGCTTGTTTGGTCGTGGTAGGGGTGAGATGGGGGCTGGGAATGAGGGCTATTTTGGCGTGTTTGGGATTGGGTTTGACGATGTAATTTGAGAGGCGGGCGACAGCGCGGATATGGGGCGGAGGTGGAGAGGGTGGTGGTGGAGTAGGGCTCGGGACAGGTTGAGATATAGGGGTGTTGGAAACAGGTGTTGAGGGAGAGGTAGAGGTTGTGTCGTTTGGTTGAGAAGAGGCAGGAGTAGGGGAAGACGAGGGCGAGGTGGTGTCGGGGGAAGTGGAAGGGTGGGTGAAAGGATGGGTATGGTGAGTTCGCACCATTAGGTGGAGGAAGGTAGGGCTGGGGTCGAATTTTTGGTGAGGTCAGACTACGGGTATTTGGTCTCAACGAACCGAACATGGCGTGAGGTGTAAACCTTGTGAGTGGAAGGATCAAGACACGGGTATGCACTTTGCGTTGTGGAGTATCCGACAAAGACACAAGGAGTATATTTTGGGTCGAGTTTGTGGGTGGTGTATGGACGGAGTCATGGATAACAAAGACAACCGAATGAACGAAGCTTATGATAATTTGGATGTTGATTAAAAGATTTTGTATGGAGACTCATTTTTTATTGTAGCGGATGGTAAGTGATTTATAAGATAAGTGGCCGTAGTAAATGGATACGGCCATAAGGTGGTAGGCAGATGGGCTTGTGTGAGGAGAGCGAGCCCAGTTTCGACAATGTATTGGCGGCGGTGTTCTGCGAACCCGTTGTGCTCGGGTGTGTGCGGTGGAGAGGTGAGGTGAGTGACTCCGTCATCTAAGAGGGTGGGATTTAATTTCTTATATTCACCACTATTATCGGAATAAAACTGACGAATGGGTTTGTTGAATTTTTTTTCAATGATAGCTTTAAACCGATTAAACGTGGGAAATGTGTCGGATTTTTTCTTTAATGGTTACAGCCAACAATAGTGAGTGAAGTGGTCAACAAATATAACGTAGTATTTATATTTGTCATGAGAGAGCATGGGTGCGGTCCAAACGTCAGAGTAAATAAGGTCGAGAGGAGCGCGAGAGATTAAGGTTGAAACGGAAAAAGGGGAGCTTGTGGCTTTTATTGATTAAACAAGCATAATTTAAAATTTGAGTTTAACAATTTTAAGGTGGCAATTGAAGGGTGTGACACCCCCATACTTCAAGTGCCTTATCAGGACCACTCAGGTATAAGAACGTCACCATCTCGGTTACCCGAGGCAATGAATATCATAAGACAATAACGAAACGTACTTTAAAAATAAATATAGCTTAAGTGATTACATGTCTCAAACCAAAACTGTTAAATGAAGTACAACTTCCAAAATCAAACTGTCTACTAATAAAACTGAACAACTACGGACATTGTCTGACACAACGGAAGACTCTTCTAATGCCAAGTGATGACTCATCCCAACTAGCCCAAAAGCATCGTATCAAATCTGCTCAACAACTGCTCAGTGCTCACCATTCCCGAAAGGATCACCACAGTTTTTAAAACAATTAAACGGGGTCAGTACTAATTACACAATACAAACCAATATGAAACAAATGCCAAATAACTCAATCAACACACCAAAACCCCAGTCTCCATCACCAAACTCCACAGAGTACCCATCGCAACAGATACTCCACACCGCCAGTGGGGGACCGCAGCCGTTCCCACCTAAGCCCCGCTCATCTCCATCGAGCGATAAACCCATGTTCATTAATGTGCACATCCCCTCCTGCGGCGAGTTCCACAGAGGGCGAATGAAGGGCGTGAAACCACTCCCACAAGTGACTCCACTCAGCCAGGGACGCACCCCGAAGATTACAGACAGATAAACAGTAATCACAACACAAAACCAACAACCGTCTGAATCAATCAATAATACGAAATCACAACCGTCTGAATCAATCAACAATCACTAACTACAGCACAATCACCACACAAATCATATAATTAATACCGAGTAGGGAAACCCTACCTGGAATGCAATCACAAAATCAGACGATCTAGCAGCTGTCTCAAAATCTCTCTTCTACGAACCCTCCTCCTATACAAACATTCATACAATTACTAACATAACAGTACAATCATAAAAACTCCCAATCCCCAAATTAGGGTTTAACCAACCTCAACCAATTACTATAAAAATGATATGTAGAACTTACCCTTGACGCAAGGATCACAAGGTATAAAGAACAAATGAAACCGACACCTCTAGCTCCGGAATTTGACAATAAAGCGGAAGAACAAAGCAGCGTAACTTGAAATCTCTCTTAATCAGTGAATTAGGTTTTATAAAAGTGTTTAAGGAAGATGACGAAAGTTATTATATATTAATCCGCCTTATTAACAAAACCCGTCAAATAACACCCGATAACCGACTTACTCGATCGAGTAAGTCACGTACTCGATCGAGTGCCACTTACTCGATCGAGTGTCAAGGCTACTCGATCGAGTACCCTACAGGCATACTACTGTTTCGAATACCAAACACACTTACTCGACAGAGTAAGCCCCACTCGATAGAGTACCCACAGACTCATAAAACCGTAGTATTACAAAGGGTGTCCTAGACGGTGATGCCACAAGGTGCTGGTGGAGATGACGACAGTGTTGGCTTGAGGCCGTGGTGAAGAAGGTCGCCACTCGTACGATCCTTCATTAAACTGCCCGTGTAGAAGGACTTCCCCCGTCGAGATTTCCTTAAAATGAAGGAATTGTGTGAGAATAAAGCAATGACATGGTTATCTTTGTAAAGCTGAGAAACTTATAGTAATTTGCGAGAAATACTCGGAACAACTAAAACATTACTAAAGATGAGAGAGCGATGAGAATGAGGGATAGAAAAAGAACCATGATGGGTGATGGGTAGCGAGGATCCATCGCCAATTACCAGGTCATCGGGGCCTTCATACACGGAGTAGAAGGATAGGGTGTTAAGATTATCGGTAATGTGATGAGAGGCTCCACTATTAATGAGGTAAGAGGAGGAAAGGGTGGAGGAGGTGGCTGCGGTGTGAGCATAGGCTCGGTTTCGCTTGGGCAGGGGAGGGGAGAAGGTGACATTGGGGTAATCTTTGAAAGCGGGACAATCACCAGTGACATTGCCTTGGGTGCGGCAGTAGTGACATTTGCCCCAGAATGGTTTGTGTTGAGAGGTGGGGGAAGGTCCACGGGTCTGGGTATTGGATTGGGGAGGGGCACGAGTTTGAGCAGGAGTGGTAGGCTGGTGGTAAGAGCGAGGTTGGTTGTGAGTATAAGAACGGGTGATGGCAGCGTGTGCTGCGGGGGAAAAGATGGTGGTGGATGGTTGATTCTTCACGGTGAGTTCGTGTTGGATCAATTTCCCATGAAACACTTCGAAAGAAATTAGTACATCACGAGCTCTAGCCGCATCAATGACGGGTTTGTAGAGGACGGGGTCGAGACCATTGATAATTTGGGAGGTTATGTCTTCGGCGTCCATTGGTTTGTCGAGTTGGGCGAGTTGATTAGTACAAGCTTTTATAGAAAGCATCTAGTCGGAGATGGTTTTGTCGCCTAGGGTAATGTGACGAAAACGATCCTTAATCAGAAGGATGTGTCCGCGCGACGAAGGGTTGGCATAGGTGACAATTAGGGTTTCCCATGATTCATAGGAGGTGTTGGCGTCGAGAAGGATGGACGAGACAGATTCATCAAGGGTGCCGACAATAGCACCAAGAATCAATTGGTCTTGTCGGAACTAAGTGTTGTAGGCAGGGTTCGAGACGGGTTCAGGATTAGGCTTGGTCTCGGTGGGGTTGGGTGTTATGGTTTGTGGTGGGGGTTTCGTGGCTCCATCAAGGTACGAGAATAGACCGTATCCTTGAATAAGACGGATGATTTGATAACGCCATGAGCGAAAAGTGTTGGTTGTGAGTTTTGTGCAGGTAGGGAAGGAGATGGATATGAGAGGTTTGTTTGGTTCATCGATGTTGAGGATGAGATTGTTGTTGGATGCCATGGGTTTCTCGAGGAGGATGGCGGCAATAAGAAGAAAGAGCGGTATTAGGACAGATGAGAAACCTGATACCATATAAGATTATAATGTTTATTGTATATTGATTGATAAAAAGAGGAGCTACATGTCGATGTATATATACTACTTTACAAGATTGTTTAGCAAGCTAAGTATACAAAATATAAGAGTAAAAAGAGGAACAAATAACTAGAATATACACATGCTAAATATAAACAATATACGCTTATGATACTCCTTGATTTGAGGAGTCAGTTGACCGGTGATATTTGATATCTTTAACAGGTACTCCCTCCATTCCACTCAATTCTATACATTTTTCATTTTGGGATTTTTCAATCAATAGTATACATTTCTTTGTTTGGCAAGTTTTAAACCATAAATTAGTCGTTTTAGTCTAATTAAGTGCATAATTTAGGTTTATAAATTTACTAATTTGATAGGATAATCTAGTGTTAACGACAATTAGCTTTAATTCTCATCAACAGGCTTGGTAGATTATTCGTAGGCTTCTTTCTTAAGTTCATACCCGTCAACAATTCCAGATTCGATGTTAAAAAAACTTCTGAAATTGTTATCCCAAAACACCAAAAAGAAAAATAGTGAGCCGGGTTTGACCCGTCCGTTCAAATAATTGTTTTTCTTAACTAAGCCCTCTAAAAGTAAGTCAGATGAATAGGGATGAATATGCCATCCTTAACTTGATGAGCTCTAGTTAGTATCATTCATGTCACTTAATAAGTAAGATAGTTTAAGGCTTTGTTTGGCAAACAGTTGAAGCATATTTATGATAGCGGATAACTAGACCTGGCAAAAGTATACCGAACCCGAAAAACCGATCGAAAATACCACACCTGACCGTATACCCGAAAGATATAACTGAACTTCACCCCGAAACCTGAATCGACCTGAATTGATTCGAAATCAAACCGAATTTGTAATATCCGAAATAGACCCAAAATCGAATGAACCTGAACTGTTTCAACCTGAATTGTTTTAATCCGAACCGATATATACCGAAACTGATTTCAACCCGTACATTGATGACAAAAACCGAACATTAAAACCCGAAATGACCCGAATGTACGTAGGCGTCACATCTAGGGTGTCTTTTTATACATGAGTGTCACCCATTTGACGTCAATGAATTAATATTATATCGTAGTTATAAAAAAAAAAAATTTATTACTTTTTAAAAAAAAAAATTATTCGTATTATATCCAATATTTTGAATAAAGACCTAATCCCTTGACATCCGATCCGTTTATGACCTAACTCGATTCTCATCTGCTCTGATACTAACCCGACTCGATCGTTATTTGCACCGATATTGACCCAACTCGAACCTGAACTGATCCGAAATATCTACAACCGATTAAAAGTGAAAATTGAATCCAACCTGAATTGAATCGATCGAAAAAAAAAGATAAACCGAAACAACCCGATCGAAAGAACCCGAACCGAAACTGATCCGATTGACCCGTTTGCCACCTCTACGGATAACACTAGAGAATACGGTAACCAGATTTTAGTAGCAGATATGACTATCAAGTTAAACAATAGGTCTTGGTATAGACGGGTGGGGCGAACAGACGGGTAAAGACCTCTAGTAAAATGGGTAGGGGCGACAAGGTGGGGCACCCCATGTGCTTTCCACTTATATGGCAAATGAGTATTTTATGAGGGGAAATGGTATCCATCTATACATATAGACAAATAGTGTCCGTCTATAATGAGAATTTGTGCAAGTTAAATTAGAAGATTTAATAAAAAGTATGTGATAATTAGCAAATTATAAGACAATTATATTATTTTCGTTATAAATTGAATATGCTCTTATAATATGCGGCTAATAGCCGCATATTAAAAAAAGTAGTAAATTTCGACCAATAATCTTCATAAGTCATCTACCAAGTACATGAAATTAGTTGTTTTAGTGATCAATCTATGGTTTAACCCAATCGGTGTTTTTTTTTTCACATACGGGCTTTACTCTTCCATCTACTTTTTTTTTTCAGTAAATTTCCGTATCATACTTTTCTCCTAAATCTAGACAAATTAGGTCCTTTTTCCCTAAAATTGAATCTACTGTTCTAAAAACTAATTGAATCATGGATTATAATTCTTTAAGTTTTTCAAGTAGTAAAATAATTATTTTGTTTAACAATTACTAATAACTTGTTTATCGATTATTTTGTTCTAAAATTAAAATTATGGTTTGTCAATTAGCGACTTGTTTATCAAATTAAATACTATCAATTAGGTTGATGGTTGGCGAAAGGCATGGTAGTTTGGTTGATGGACGGTGCTTCTGAGTGGTGGACGGTCTAGGGTGGGACATGAAGGGTCGAGGATGGGTCGTTGGAGAAGGGTCGCCCATGAACGTCGGAGCAACGTCGACCAGAGTAAGGGAGAGGTTTAAGTGGCGACGTTTTAGCTTTTGATTTTTGTTCGCTTTTGCCGGTGTAATTGCACAAATTGTCAGTATATGTGGTTGTGTGTGATTGACTGCTTGTCTCTTGTGCACTTAAGAACAAAGTGGTTTAATCAAGTAATAAAATGTAACGAAAACAAGTCTTCAAAATGAAAACGTGTGATCAGATTGCATGGATAACATTAGAGATGGCAGTGGGCGTCTTTGGCGGCGCGTGTCACCCATCGTCGCCACCACCAAAATTTGGCGGCCAGGCACGGTTAATGGGCCTATCGTGCGTGTCGTCTTGGCCCATCTTCTCCATCCCTAGCCGCGGCCCGTCGCCCGCAGCACGCCCATTTTCGTCTTTGGGTCGTGCCTTGTTGTTGGCCGGCCCATCGCCCGTCTTTATTTTCCTTTTTTTTAAAAAAAAAAAAACAAAGAACTTTTTATAATAATTGTATGATTTTAGTACTTTTTGTTTATTAATATAATAATTTAACTAAAATATATATATTATTAATGTACGTGATTACTTGTATTTTTAATATATTCGATTTAATCAAATAATTAAGAAATAATGAAAAAAAAGAGTTTTTTATTAGCACACTAACATTTTAAGTGTATCGGATCTTAGACAAGTTCGTTTTTCATCCAATACCCTTTTGCTCCACTAAAGCAACTTTCGGATGCAACGGAAGACACTTGAATGCTTAAGAAGTCCCTTGTTATTGCCGACATCACCGAAAGCGACCTCCTTTGATTTCGCCACCATTGCAAAAGGTCAAGGTTGTTGGACTCTTCTTCGGTCATACCTCGCATATAATCGTAGCTAGTGTACATTTGATACTCGGCCAAGTTGGATGTTGGAGTAGATTGTTGTCGACTCGGCCTTACTCGACTCATCAAACCTTTAAGAGCGGTCAAGCTCGCTCCTTGAATAACACCACCACTAGTACCTGCACTAGAAGTAGGATGAGAAGAAACACGAGTGAAGTTGCCAATAACAGACTCGTAATGATTATATACAGTAAAAAATTGTGAACTAATTCTTTCTCTATATTGAGCTTCGTCTAACGGTAAACGTAATAGACTCCTATAAACACCAACTAATTGTATAGTTTCCTCTAATCTTCAGTTCATCGGCATTAGAGCTCTTTAATATTGTTAGCGCATTGGCAAAATCAGGCTACAGTTACTCTGTATTATAAATGTGACCATGTGAAATTTGTATGAATTGTATAGTGATAAGATTATACAGGGGAGTTGATTGTATAAATGAGAATTGTATTATAGAATGATGTGTTTGAGTCAATACATAGGTCTATATATAATAACGACTAATAGCATAAATCCTAAACCGATAGCCGGCCCTAATGGGCCTAATATCTTAATGCCCTTCCGCAATCGTAAAGCGATATATAGTACATTTAATTTTACGATTGGAGAAATACAAAGAAAAAATATAAAAAGAAAAAAAAACGAAATCTTCAATCTTCATCTTCTTCGATCTTACTAATGTACTCCCTCATATTCACTATATTCTTCCCCTTTTCTTTTTGCACAAGAAATAAGAAAGTGAATTTGGACCACACAAAACATACTATCCCACATGCAATTTAATTTGGACCACACAAATCAACCCAAAAAAGGAAATAGAGAAGAAAACCCGAATAAGGAAATAGGGAAGAATATAGTGAATATGAGGGAGTATATTAATCTTCTTCATCTTCAAAGGTGGGTAAGAAACGAGTATAAGACTCGTTAAAATTTCTTCGAACAAGAACGTTAAGTTTTTCGGATTTGTCGAATATGAGTTAATTTGCAGGAACATTAATCGAACTAAACAATATCAATAAAACGAAAAATTATCCGTCAATTTCAAGATCTGGAGAACGTTAATTTTTTCGGACTCCAAATAAATCAAGTACCACCTTAAACGACTTTGAATAATTTTAATTAGATTTCAAAGAAAGAAGAATGTTTGCTCCATTTTTATCGTACCTCATCATAAGGCTTATTTCAAAGTTGTTTGATGAGGTGTTTTGGTTATTTTATTGAGAGCCATGAAAGGTCAATCAACAACAAAGCTACGACATAAATTGCAAGCTATGGCTTTGTGATCCATCAAGCAAATAGCATGCGAAGGGATTGAAGAGTGATTTTTTTTTATTATTAAAAGGTGATTTTAGTAAAGACTATCGTAAAATCTCACCGGTGAGCGCTATGAATTTTCGCCCACCGACAAGATGGCGAAAGCGATTTTAAGAGTTCTCTTAGGAAAGAGGTGGTTTTGATACCATGATAAGATTATAAAGGGGAGATGATTGTATAAGGGAGAATTGTATTATTGAATGATGTGTCTCAGTCAATACATAGGTCTATATATAATAAAGACTAATAGCATAAACCCTACACCGATAGCCGGTCCTAATGGACCTAATATCTTAATATATAGACATGATCACTAAATTCAATGTTAATTGGAGTCAATCGTAGATCTGCAACATATAATTTTTATTTTGTTTTGTTTCTGCTCGTGGCGGAGCGTAAGAGCGTGATTCTAAGCGTATACTAGATCCTAAATTATTTTAGAAGTGGACAAAAAAATAAAAAGAATATAATTATAAATGACGTATATGAAAAAGTACAACCCGTATGTGAAAAAACAATATCGTCAATCCAATACAATGGCTAAAAATTGATAAGAGGGGGATAATTTTTGTTTTCCCTAAAAATGGGGATAGGACGTATACTTTGAACCTTTGAGGCTTGGTGGAGTGAGTAGATGGCTAATGTCCCCCGCATTTGACGGGGGAAGTGCATGGTATTGAGCAGTCAGCTTTTTGCCATATTTGGGAGAGTCGCATCTCCAAAGTCCAAACCCACATATCATATTGTCATTGTTTCCATTTGGAATGTCTCCACTGACATGTACCCTTTTATATGCTACTTGCCTCCTCTTTTCTCTCTTCTTTTTCTCCCTCTCAAATGCTCTCTCCTAGGTTTTCTGTTCTTTTGAGACTCTCATATGAGCACCCTAGAACTCGTATGACACAAATAACCTGACATTTTAGTCTTTTTTTTTTGGCAGCTGTGACATTTTAGTCTTGATTCTATCTTTATTGCTATTGTCTTACACAAATTCTTATTTGTGACGGCACATATCCGTCACTCTTGAGTGACGGATATCATTTTACCTCACAAAGTACCTACTTTTTCTCTTTCTGCAACACTATTCATGTGGTCCCCTTTCTCCACTAACCCATTTTGTTACCATTTTATCTCACAAAATATCCGCCACAAATGATAACCCGTCACAAGGGAGACCAATTGATTGTCTTAATGCAAAGTTCGGTTCTACGGGTTTATCACCCTTAAAGTTCGTCACTTTTCTACCTTAACCGCACAATCTCTAGTTCGTTTGCATCGATATTGTCCTAATGCTAAGCTATGTGAATTGAATTGATTTCGATATCCGGTTCTACGAGTTATCACCCGTTACTTAAGTTCCGTCACTTTTCTGCGTAATCGCACAATCTTCACTTCGTTTGCATCAATATTGTCTTAATACAAAGTTATCTTAATTGAATCGATTTGGATATCTAATTCTGAGAGTTTACCACCCGTTAATTAAGTTCCGTCACTATTCTAGTTAATAGTAAAATCTCCACTTTGTATGCATCAATATTGTCATTTATTTGGATCAGAGATTTTGAAGTGGAAAAGACATAAGAGATGTTAGAGTGCAAAATCACGGTCTAAAATCTTTGTCGAGACGTATCGTATCGCCCGAGATATATCGGTATCAGAGGCGGTCGATACGAGATATCCCGAGATGTATCGGGCAAATCAAAAATAAGGAAAGTATCGGCCGAGACAACCGATTTATAACATGTATCGGCCAACTCGGCCTGAACAACCTGCGATGAACCCGATATTAACGAATTATAACTTGTACTGGCCAAGTTTTTTAATCAAAATCTCTTAGAAAATAGAATTAATCTTAACTTTATATAAAATAGTCAATAGATGATGAAATATTTATAAAAGCTTGTAAAATAAATATCACCGCGATAACCGCAAATCGGAGTGTGACGGCCAAATCGGGGACGATTCCGCGACTCCGTTACCGCGATTTAAAACCCTGGTGCAAACTCAAGTCTCATATCGGAAGCGTAAAGATGGATTATCATCATCATCTTTATAGGCGTCTCTTAACTAACTCTAATAGTACGCCGTCTTTTGGAAAGGACACCAATTAGAGTAAATACAAGAGAGCTTGCTCCAAAGCGGACTATATCGTACTATATTAAGGATCTCCGATATCGGGGCAGCAGAGCCCTAACAATCTAGCATAAAGTATCAACGCTTTTGCATAACAATGTATTATCGTGGACTTTGAACACGGGGGCATCAAGGCCTCAATATGTGATGCTGGATTAAATTGAGCACAAAATAATAATAAAAATAAAAATAGAGTTTACTAAACTAAATTAAAATGAATTTAAGCTAAAATTAAATTTGAAAGAACCAATACTAATACTTTCTCTATTTCATACAATTGTTTACATTTTTTTTTAAGCACTATTCAGTGAGGAAAATTTTCAATACTTCTAATATATACAACATAAAAGATAGTCATGTGAAATCTTATTTAAATTGTCTTACCGAGTGAATTATTATGAATATCAAACTTTTATATTTTTTTTAGTAATAAGTAATTAAAGATATGAAAAACGAGCATTGATATACGTGTATAAAGCAAACGTAAATTATAATATCCCACTGAACCGAAGACGTTATTCGGGTATGATCATATCCCTTGAAGAGGTCCATTGATTGACTTAAAATATGACTAGTGTTTAAAGAGATTGAAAGTACTACTCATATCAACAAAGTGCACTTTCTTTTCTGGTTATCAATGCAAAAGAACTCCACAGTTAAGCGTGCTTGACTGAGAGTAGTCTTAGGATGGGTGACCTCCTGGAAAGGTTCCCGGGATACGCATGAGTGAGGACAAAATGCGCTGAAAAGAACCTGTATTGATCTGTGGGGGCATGCACACAGCCTGGCGGGCAGCCGTGAGTGACCGCTCCCGACCCAGAGTTTGGGCCGGGGTGTTACATAAACTATTCTATGGAACGAATGAAGTACAAGTTTAGAAGTGTAGATAATGTCAACTAGCTTAGTTGTTAAAGTTATAAGAGGTGGTTGAACCTAGGTTCGATTCTATCAACATCAAAATCGCCTTTTATATCTTTCTTTGAAAAGATAGTTTAGAACTAAGGTGTCGTTTGGTTGCCCCATTAAAAGTGGGTGAATTGAAGATTCACGTGAATTTGAAAAATGGAGATTGTTTGTTTACCCGAAATCACGTGAATTACATTTTCCTAGGAATTCTCAATTCCTCCGTTATGGAGGATTTTAATTACATAGCCCCCTCCAGCTAATTGGAAACCCCCGCATGAATCCAACATCCGAGTGCCAACCAAATAAGTTTTGGACAATTTACGTAAAATGACTAATTCACATATTTTATAAATTAAAATCATGAGAAATTAATTTCGTATGACAACCAAGCGAGGCCTAAAACTAGCAGACATTAGCATTAGCCATATGTACATTTCCGGCCTAGCAATCCTCCCAAAGGCCATTATATTCTTAAGACTTCTCAAATTTCTTAATCACAAATTCTCATTATAGACGGACACTATCCGTCTATACGTATAGACGGATACCACTTCCCCTCACAAGATACCCATTTGCCATAAAGTGGGAAGCACATGAGGGGTGCCCCACCTTGTCCCCCCTACCCATTTTATTAGAAGTCTTTACCCGTCTATACCAAGACCTATTGTTTCTTAATCTCTTCCCCTTTTCTTAATCTTCATATACTTTACTCTAATTAGTGGCAAACGATTCATTAAGCTAATTAAGTTAATTAGTGGATTCCTTTATGTATGAAATGAAATGCTCCACTTAAATTCGATTAACCAAAGTCCTACACTTGGAAAGACAAGATTAAGGACTTATTTGGTTGACATAAGGGTACTTTTTAGTTTCCGGGAACTTTAAGTTTACATAAATTTCCAATTTATGTGAATTCCCAAAAAGTGTTTGGTTTGCATGTAGGAAGTTAATTCATGTGGGAAGTTCCAATGACCAAGGGGGACTTGGTGAGTGACTTCCCACATAATGGAGGAAGTAGATTCATATGGAAAGTTCTTCTTCCCATGATTTTGGCAACCAAACAACATCATGGTTTTACACTTCATAGGAAGTTTAAGATCCCATAATTTTAATGGGCAACCAAACAAGCCCTAAAAACATAATCAACTTTGTTACTTTTAGCCTATTAAGATTAACAATTAAAAACATTACAAGTTGCAATTAGTGATGCTAAAAGTAACCCAATTCATTGGTAATTAACTTTGTTAAAGTCACATAAGCATACTTTGATTAAGGTTTAGCTAATTCCACGTGAATCCACGTGAAGTGGGACCTTTGTGTTTATCGATTGAATCTGGCTTATTGCGAGAATACCAAATTCTCCATTTTCTTTCTTTCCATTTCCTCTCACAATTTAATTTCTCCTTTTACCCTCTTTCTCCTTTATCTTTATGCGTAAATTTAGAACCGTTTAATATTGTCAAAATACGACCCGGGCCATTGATAGAAACTTGTCTTTCTATTTCTTTTTAGGAAATGGAGAGAAAATGAGCTCAAAGTTTTTTGGTAAAAAACTACTACAAGTCTTCCTTGTGGTTGTGGCGGACATATCCGTCATAAATTTACGACGGGTCAAATATTATTTATGTGGGTAAATAAGAAAACGGCTTACTTGTTCCTGGATACTCTGCTTTTGTCTTATTTACCCACATGAATAATATTTTATCCGTCATAAACTTGCGACGGATATGCCTGTCACAAATGAGAATTTGTAAAAAATCTACTGTAAAAAGTTTTGTATCTCATTTGTGAAAAACCTATTGTAAGAAGTTTTGAAGGATTTTTTTTCACATTTTTACAATTGAAAATAGGGTAAATTGATAACTTATACCTAGTATAACACAAATTTTCAAATTTTATACCTAAGATAATTTTTTTTCAACTTATACCAAAAATCCTCATTTCTTCCAAACTTAATACCAAATTGAAATTCCGACAACAAAAAAGACGACGTGACCGTTTTACCTTTAGTGTTTGACCCATCAACACTTGTTCTGCCCAGCAACTATTTCCCCACCACATAAACAAAGCAACACCCAGAACCGTCACCACATACACGACCCTTTCACCGTCGTTAGTTTCCCTGTTACATCGTCACCAGCACCCTCTTTCTCACGTGAACATCGATCGCGACAACACTAACCTACCATATCCCCTACCCACTGCAACCACCAACCTACCCACGTAATCCCTGCCCATCTCCGAAAATGGGACATCAAGTCATCAATCCATCGTTATTCGGACCATCACACCTTTACCTTTAGAACCCGGAACCCGCCATTAATAACCCTAAGAACCACAAAACACACGATCTCCTCAAAGCCAGCTTCTATGATGGCATTAAGATGTCGTTGCTTTTCCACAAATTAACCCCAAATCTGTGCACTAGAAAGCATGAGAAAAGGTGGTGCGTTCTTGGAAGACGACGGGTTGGGCTCGGCGGCGATGCAAGTTGAATAAACAGAGAAAGAAGAGAATTGGTTCGAGGCGATGAGGTTTGAGTGGTCGCGGCACGTAAATGGTGGTAGATGAGAATGACGGAGGCTAGGGTTTGAGTGTAAATGTGTGTTTGGTGGTAGTTTGTGAAATGAGGGTTTGGGGAAACTAGCTTTGAGATGATGGCAAAGTGTCACGGTCCGGTACTTTTGCCGGATCGTGGCACACACCCTTGCCCGGCTCAAGGCAAGATGCAAGCGACAAGGATCTTCGTACTAGTGAAGGATCGCTCACTAGCACGATACTCGGGTCTCGGCAACACTCGACAGGATTGCAACGAGAGCGTCAAGCACTAGGCATTCGTAATCGGTCTCGGGTGTGTGAGTCGGGATCCTAGTGTCGATCCCACAAACACGGCTTGTTAGAAAAGTGAAGGCAAAGAGTCGTTCACAACAAAGCAACAACAAGCAATACGAAGGCACAAGGTAGGAAGCAGATTTTCATTCACTAGTACTCCCTAAAGAGGGAAATTTGATATTTACATCCTGGTAGCAGGAAACATTGAAAGTGTAGAATAACGATATACCTATTTGTGGAAAGAAAAGCTATACTAAATATGCTAAACTAAGAAAGTATTTACTAAAAATATACAAGGGAAATGAAATTACATAAGCATGAATAAATCTAAGGGTTCGAAGTGTGCGGATCGTCACGCAAAGGGAGGTTTTGAAGACATCTGAGGTAGCATAGCCGGTGATGTCGTCCAGTGGTGGTGAGGATTAGGATTTGGTGGGGGTTGGGATTAATGGTGGTTGTATTGAGTTTATGTTAGTTAAAATTAAGTAAGGGCAAAATGGTCAAATAATAACATATTCTATTATTAAAAATTGAATTGAACCGGAATTCAGTCATTTTTTTAGTCGGACTTGAAATTTGGTATTAAGTTTGTACTAAATAAGGATCTTAGGTATAAGTTTTGTAAAAAAATTATGTTAGGTATAAAATCTGAAAATCTGTGTTATAGAAGGTTTAAGTTATCAATTTACCCTTGAAAATATTAGTTTTACATTCTAGATGGCTCACTAAATCACACGGAGTGTATATATATATAAACTACATTAAAAAAACAGTATGGAGTATAAGTTTTGTTGTTTGATGATGGTTCAAGCTTAACCTCGCAAGTGAACGTGTGTAGTTGCACTACTTGAGGGTCGAATCACAAGGAGTATGAGAGATTACCAATTGTTATTATTCTTAAGTTTAGCTAAGTCAAAGAAAAAGGGTTGGAATGGTAAATTGACTAGGTGAGCTACACTAACTGACTAGCAAATGAAACTAATTAAGCAACAACTAAATTAAAAGAGGAAGCTAATTGGAATAATGATTTACTCAAGATATGAAAAGACTAAGGCACGATTAGGCTACAAACATTCGTGATTATCATGCTAATTCCGGCAATTAGTCATCTTGGGAATACAAGGCGGGGGAAAACGCCTCTAATTCGCCTATTGACTCCCTCCCGGGCTCACAATAGGACACTAGAACTACCGACTCAACTCCCTCCCGGGCTCATGACTCAGACTCTTCTATACAATAATCTAAGACCCTAGGAACGCGTGCCATCCCAAAGGTATTCGATTAATGCTAGGAGTCATTAAGCATACGATAAATTCCCGGCCTTCCCAACCCTTTTCCCAAAGGTGAAGGTCAAACCGGTTCCCAAAGGCACCCTCTTTAGGCTCTCCTTCCTGTGTTCAACCCAAATAGGCCAAGGAAGTAAAATGGTGGCCAACCAAGGACCTAACCAATTTCCATTGGTGGACAAGGGTTAACAATCAACCAAAAACCCAAATTACAACATCAACAAAGTAAATCCTAAGGTAAACCCCACCAATTTCCTCTTAATGACTATTTAAATGGAATCAAACATGTTAATCACTCATGTAAGTGCCCAATCGCACCCTAGCAAGGGTACTACTCACTAATCATGGCTTTTAAGACAAGGCAATGAATAAAGATGAATTCTTTAGGTGTAAACATGATGTGAAATTGGATTTTACAATTAATCATGCAATAATTCAATAAAACTATAATGATAGATAAATTAAGCTAAGATGGGTAGAGATTAAACCAAAAGACACAATCTTGGACACAAGAAACCCAAAGATTCAATCTTTGGGTGAAAACAACAATAGAGAACAAGGAAAAGATGAACAAGAGAGAGAAAAGCAACAATCAAACAACAACGAGAAGAATTCTAACATAAACAACTCAACAAAACTAATAGAGTAGGCAAATGTAAACAAATGAAACTAAGGAGAGAAATTGTACCAATTCAATAGCAAAGAAAGGAACTTGGATTGAAATAAGAAAGGAGAAATCTTTAATCTTGTTACAACCCAATTTCTAGCACTAATAATGAAATAATTATTGAAGAACTTGTTCTAATTAAGGAAGGATTAGCAAACTAATTAGGAGAGATTCAAACTTGGTAAGGAAAAACATAGATCTAGGGTTGTGTGTTAAAATTAATTAGGGGAGGGGTATTTATAGTTTTACAAACAAATGGGCCGAAAATTACAAGGAAATAGAAATGCGGGGAAATGGGTCTCAGCCGGCCGACCGGCCGCCGGTCCCGGACCGGCGCAAATCCCGCTGTAACTTTCAGCCTAAATTTAGTTGCCAGGTATAATGAGCCGGTCAACCGGCTGCCGACTCTAAACCGGCTGTCAGAAGGGACTCTCAGCCGGCTGACCGGCTGGGAGCCCTTTTTCGCCTATCTTCAATCTTCTTTCCCATACTTGTCCCGTGATGTTCTTAGCTAGCTTCTTTAGTCCTCTCAGGTCCCAAACCTGCATGAAAAGATATAAACTCGTAGTGCGGGACTAAAGCTACAAAATGCAAGCTAAAGAGGTCAAAACCGTCTAAATTTAGGACGAAATGCATAGGGATGAAGGGGGAAAGTGAGGCCAAATGACCACTCATCATTTGATAATAAGTGTCCTAAGCGCTTGGTATCATGAAAGTTCTTGAATGGGCCATCCGTAATAGGATATTTCATTTCAAAATTTCGTCTGACTGTCTACAGGTGCTCTACCAAATTGCAGAGATTGAACAAGAACACCATCTTGCTAAAGGGGTGCTTGGAGATATTGCTACCTTACTCCCATGTTTTCACTATTTATGTCTTAGTTTTGTACCTAGGAATCTTAATAAACGAGCTCATCGCTTAGCTAAGAGGACGATGAGCATGTAATCGACTTTTTGTTTACATCTGCCAAAATGATAGGCTATCACACACCTATACGAAGATAAATTCCCTAGACACAAATTAATGTAGTACGTAGGGGTCGAATCCACAGAGAGACGGGAGTTGTTAATTAGTTGTTATGGAGTGAATTTTATCTTGAGGTCGGTTATCGTATGGTTGGTTGGTTGGATAATAGAAGAAAATAATAATGATAAATAAATAGTCTAGGGAGGTCGGGTCACACATGCAAACTATATAAATGCTCAAATTAAACATAGGAGTTGATAAATCGTTAATCGTTTAGGCTTAGAGACACCCACCTCTCGATATTAGTGTCAACTATAGACCGGGTCCTAGAGAAACTCTCGTTTATGACTAGGTCATCCTACTACACATGTTTAGTCTAATCCGATTCCGTGCCTCTCGACTTATAGAACGAATTAACAAATTTAATCTAAGATAGTGATCAATTTTCAAAAACTAACAAAACAATGCAAACATGTGGAAGAAACAATGAAACTATATTATAACATCCTTGTTCAACAATTGCAAGAACTACTTATTCATGGTTTCCCTTATTCCCTAGACAATTGAATTACTTATGCATAATGAAAACTAATCTAATGACATATGAAATTATAAAGATAAACATACTAATTTTTTTTGATGACGAGGGGGTTGAATCCTCCCGGGCCCATGCATTCCCGCACCACCACATGGACCTTCGGGAGCTGCAATGGCCAAGTGATCATCGCCTCAGCTAGTAGTCGAACCCGAGACCTCTCAACTCCTGCATTTCTGCAAGTTTCAAGGATTAACCCGGCTACCACTGGACTAACACCACTTGGTTAGATAAACATACTAAGAAATAACAAAATAATACTAGAAATGAAATTACCTTGACAATAGAAATAGAACTTGAATATAGAAGAGCAAATACTTGAAATGGAAATTGTAAATGAACTTATAATATAAATTGAAATGCTTAAAAAATTTGTTTATAACATAAAGGAAATGATAAAGGGAAACCTAATTTAAATTAAACTAAGAACTAAAGTAAGAGTATGAAAGTGGTGTAGAAGGTGTGTAAGAAGTGTATATGAGATGTCCTTTAGGTCCGGATCAACACCCTTTATATAAGGGTGAAGGGAGAAACGTAAGCAATTAAGAGAGGGGTAACCCCGATCGGGGTCGTGGTGATTTGGTCCGGTTCCTCTTAATTCTTCTAGTTAATGCTCATGGGATCCAATGTTTAGCGATAAATGCCCTATTAAGCGTCCGATAATGATCTTTACACTTGGCATCCAATGCACTCTAGAATCCTATGCTTCCATCTTAGTTGGACTTCAAATCTTGGGTTTGACTTTTCATAAGACTCATTTTGCATTTTCATTCTAATTCATATCTTTATGCATGCAAATCCATGTAGCACTTCAATTTTGGTCCAACTCATGCTCCATACTTAGCCTTGTATACCAGCTCTTGCAAATTTGTTAGAAATAAGCTCCTAAAAGCTCAAGTTCCTGCAAAATGTGACAACCCATACAAAGACAACTAGAACACAATACTAGCTCATAAAACCGCTAGATTAGTGCAAATGACATATATATTAGAGCTAAAGTAGGGGGTCAAGATGTACATAATATGGACTTATCACAAAAAATACAAAAAAAAAAACTTATCATCGGAACAACACAACATCATCTCCATACTAAACTTATACTCCCTCCGTCCCGGTCAATTGTTGTCCTTTGATTTTGGCACAAAGACCAAGGGAAGAGGAGGGGCCAATTACTATGTGACAAGTGGAACAAATTGAGTGGGAAGTTCATTCTTAAAATAGAAAGGACAACAATTCACTGAGACACCTCAGCATGGAAAAGGACAACGAATGACCGGGACATAGGGAGTACAGATTTTATATGTATAGGCTATATGTAAACTCTATGGGATGTACAAATGTACAATGTCGTTTTATATTTATAGAGCTTATTAAAACTATTTCCTCCGTTTTAGTCTGTTTTAATGATTTATTTAGTTTCGGTTAAATTCTACTCACAAAATATACAAAAGGTAAATAAATGATTTATACAAGAAAGTATCATGAAATTAAATGCATAGTTGCATAAACTAACATTTTTATTAGTTGCGTTACTTCTCAAATGCATGCTAATTTGTCCTTTTTCTCTGAATGGTATGTTTGGAAATCTAGAGTTGGAATTAAATTTTGCAACTAAGACATTTCAAGCGTTTGATAACACAAATTGGATTATACATCCAGTTGTATCATAAGCATTGTACAATCAAGGTATAAGAATACGAGCTTATATGTATTCTTTCTGAGCTAATTCAAAGTTCATGTTTTTTAATGTGTAAATGGATGAGCTCAATACTTTCTAAAAAAGCTTATATTCTTTAACATAAAGCTCGGATACTTTATCAAAAAGCTCAGATTCTACACCGTACAACATATACAACTTGTTGTATAGTCCATAAATTGGTTTGATAATTCATAGGATTTGAAAGTGGACTTAATTCTCTATCAGTTCCTACCTTGTTAAATTTTGCAGCTCACAAGATTCCTAATATATAGTAGTCATTTTAATTTCATCGTTTATTGTGATTACTTTTTTTTATTGTGATTACAATTCACTATTTGATTACGCTATTTTCTTGTGATGCAAATTTCTTCGAAAAGTTTTTATTTGTGATTTTTTCCCCAATAAAAAAAAATCGGTTTCAATATTAATTTTTTATAATAATTTTTTTTATAAATAAATTTGGCAATCTCAAGTTCTCGACCCATATTCGCCCAGCCTAATCGGAATCCCAATTCCAATTCTACGGGTTTCCCAAACACCATTAAAAAATTTAAATCCGGAATCAAATTCTACAAGATTACCAAATAAATTTTTGAAATTGGATTTGGAACTAAATTAAAACATTTTGTTTTCGACAATTAAAATCATTAAAATAAAATCAATTCCACATTTACAAAAACTACCTAATGGAAATCTTGTTTAAATTACGCTACATATAGTACAATTCATGGATTATACAACCAGTTGTATATGTTGTACGGTGTAGAACCTGAGTTTTGTGATAAAGTATTTCAGCTTTATGTTAAACAATATGAGCTTTATTAGAAAGTATTGAACTCATACATTTATACATTAAAAACATAAACTTTGAATTAGCTCAAAAAAAATACATATAAGCTCGGATTCTTATACCTTGGTAACTAGATATATAATCCTATTTGTGCATATAGTATGATCGCTATTTATTTAGTCGAACATAATCAATATATATATATATATATATATATATATATATATATATATATATATATATATATATATATATATATATATATATATATATATATATATATATAAGAGGCTTTTCGGGCAATTCTAGAGACTCCAAGTTTTTTGAAACACTTTAATTAAAATAATAATATTAGTCTTAGAAAAAAACAGAATTTGTCAATATTAATCTTAATCTAAAAAGATAAGTACCATATTAATAAATACCAAAAATAAATCTTAACCTTAAAAGATAAAATAAGATAATATATTAATGTATGTATTAAGTTACCAGTATATCCATAGTAGTCAAAACTTATGTTAATGCAAACTCTATAATTTTATTGTGTGTATATATTACATGCATCTTTTTACCACCTATATAAAATGGATCAGTTCAGTTTTAAGAAACCTATTAACTCAATAGCTCTAAATTTTACTTTTCATATCCTTATCGTTATAATTATTTTGATTAATTCATATCTCAACATTGATTAATTGTCTATTTGCATGTGTTTTACTAATATGTTGGAGGATCTATCGTTTAATTATTTTTCATTATTGCAACTTTGCAACTTTGGTTAAGGTTGATTGACTCCTTTTATATTTTTGTTTCAGAGGAGCATAATTTCATTGCAATTCTTTTGGGATTTATTATCATGAAGAACCCTATATTCATAGTCATGGAGAGCTAGAATACAAAATTTAAAAAGGTGACTTCTTTTATATGTACAACTTGCAGTATTTCCTTCTTTTCACCCTTATTATTTTTATATGCATTATAAATATGAGAATATTCTGTATGTGAGCAAACCTAACCATATGCTTCCTATGAATTATTGCTTGGTTGCAAATTTCATTGATGTAAAATACAAGGTTAGTAACAACATATCTAACATGCATATATTTTTATTAGAAACCAACAAAATAGGAAAGACGGTCTTTTTAGTATATAACTAATTTATTAAGAGATCATTTTTTATATACCTTTGTTATATGTACCCTTTTATTACTTTGAATGTGTAAAGGTTCCATCCCAAAAAGCGGAAGCAAAGCGTTATGCCGGAATCGGATTAAAAGCAAAAGTGTAGCGTGCAAATGAATATTAATAAGTCGTAATCTATTTGTTATCTTGGTTGTTTGTTTGAAACGAGTTTTCACGAGTGAGACTTGAAACTTGAGCGGTTTTGTACAACATAACATTTATTTATTTTATAATTAGTTTTATTTTAAAATAATTATCTTATTATCAAAGCTAATTGTTGCTTGATGCTAGAATTCTATATCCACAAATTCATTAATGGCTAATGGCTATGTTTGAGTTGAACATAAATCATATAACCAACATTTATATTTGACTAAACTACTACTTATAATTAGCTCGGATGCTTATTGTGAGCTTAAAGCTAGCATTTTATGCATAATTTAAGAACAACGTAGCCGTCCTCATATACTCTTCCTAACATAATACGGAGTAACATATAAAAATTTATCTAATATGAAAAGGTAAATAAATTAATGAGACACCTAAGAGGAATAGGTAGTAGAAAAATTCTTAATGAATACTCCCTTCTATTCTCAATAACTCTCCCTATTTTCTTTTTTATCTATTCACAATACTCTCTCTATTTCCTTATTTGACAAACTTTTATACTTATTTTAATCACCCCACCCCACCCCACAACAATATCCTACAATACTCATATTTTATCTTATTTTAACCACCTTACCCCACAACAATACTTATTTTAATCACCTCACCCCACAATAATATCACACAATACCTTTCCTCTCTCCAATCTCCTATCGCCACCTACAATACTTTACCATATAATACTCCCTCCCTTAATTATTATGCCCTCCATAAATAGGGAGAGTTATTGAGAATAGAAGGGAGTACAATTTATATAAAGGCAATAAGTGGGAGGCGAAAATACACTAATCGACACTAATCTCATATGAGTACTTCAAACACATGTATACACACGGGAAGACTTTTAGCGGGCATAGGATTACAAGAATAGTACTCCATATATTATGCTCTTTACGTTTTATTTAATTTTTAACCTCAATGTTTGATTTGTAACTATAACTATGGAAGCGGCGGTATGTGCAAGACTATGGAAGCAGCGGTGTGTGCCAGATGATTGTATAAGTTCTTCACTAATTGCATTTTTTTTTTACACGGGTGTAGTTTAACATATAGGAATCCTTATCATATTATAATTCACATATTCTCATTTATAATGGGTATATCCATCACAAACTTGCGACGGGTCAAGTACTACTCATGTGTTTAGTTAAGACAAAACATCGTCACAATTGAGACTTGCTGATTATAATTAGGGCACAACCTATATAAATTAAAGCCACATACTGATAAACACGATCATACATATCTAAGATGACAATAAAGATTTCATAATATGTCAATGAAGACCGTATAATACGGAGCAGTATATAACACAATCGTACAAAAGACTAATTGAAATTAGAGAGACTAACCGAAATTAATTCACAACGTCGACTACACTTATTTTCAAAGTCATTAATTACTTTACGATAACAAATTTTACCGTTCTCACATTCAAGAACTTACATATTCTACCACTTCTGTTAAAAATAAAACATTATTTAGAAACCGTGCAACGCACGGGCACAAAATCTAGTAGAGCTTAAAGAGCGAAAACGTTTAGGAGCCCCGTTAATTTATTCTAGAGAATCCTTTATTCTTAGTTCTGATTATCTTGTTGCCGTTAATTTGATATATGGCACAAGCCCCGGCCCGGTTCGACCCCTTGATATCATTATTTGGGAGTGTAGGAAAGTATTTACGGATTCACCATTTTTGAAGACTACGTTTAAGACTTTGAGAGAGGTGATTAGCCAACGCAATTTTGGATGCTCTAGCTTTTAGCAACCGATATTACAATTGACAAGCCTTTGTGAAGGAGAAAAGTAACTCCACTCTTTCTAACATAAACTACTCAGTATTAGGGTTGGAGTTAGTGCTTATTCGGTAAATTTCCTATCTTTTTTTTGGGATAACGAAAAGCTTAGATAAATATTAAAATAGTCGATTACATTAAGGGGGCAGTTCAAGGGCAGGGAAGCACTAATCAATACTAATAGGAATAAATATAATAGTTGAACCTCAACCATCTGTTAGAATAATTAATAATATTCGTATAGCCTATGTGTTTCGGGTTTTAATAAAAGTTGAGTTCACGTTAATATTACGAGACTTTAATATAAAAGACGGTATCGTGATGGATCGGTCCCGATTAATGTAATTAAAGTCCGGGAATTATTATTCCCTCTTGCCTTACCCTAATAAGTCGTCTTTCACGAAAAGGTACAAACAGTTTTTTTTTTTGAAAAGGTACGTAACCCATTATATATATATGATAGGATACAGTAAGAAAATTATCACAATTATAATCAATCTGACAAAACAAAAACAACGTACGATTAAGAAAGTAAAAGGTGAAACAATTTCTTTCTTCATCATTAAGAAACAATAAGGAAAGGGTTAAGGAGGAGAATCAATTATCTCATATTTCTTATTGTATTGAATGCGTCTGTAAGACATGGACCAAGGTTAGTCCTTTATTCCGTCTTTATAATTGTATTATGGTTGAATAAATTCAAGTCTACATTGATTCTTGGGAATGATTTCATTAATGAAATCATAAAGTATATCTTTCACCACCACCTTAAGGTTTTGGTATGAGGGGGCCTGTGCACTAACCACTCTTCGAACCCAATGAGCACTCGAGTGAGAGGGCGTAATAGGAATAAATATAATAGTTGAACCTCAACCATCACCTTAAGGTTTTGGTTGAGATGGTTCATCTATTAAATACAAAGTCACTAATACATGAACTAATACAAAATGCATTCAATCATCTCATATTTCTTATTGTATTGAATGCGTCTGTAAGACATGGACCAAGGTTAGTCCTTTATTCCGTCTTTATAATTGTATTAGGATTGAATTAATTCAAGTCTATATTGATTCTTGGGAATGATTTCATTAATGAAATCATAAAGTATATCTTTCATTTGGTATCAGAGCAATTTAGGCTTGATTAATTTACCCATAAATTTTTTTTTTCCTGTTTCAAAGAATGTAAATATACAAATATACTCCATTATAAATGTGATCGCGGTCCTTCTGTGAAACAGTTTTATGCATACAACCAAATCATTAGTTCTATTACATTGAGGAATCACTAGATATTGAATGACTTGTTTTTTGCTTATGATCGTATCATAAAGTTTACATATGTAATGGTCCGATATTGATGGTGTGTTTTTATATCGGCCTATAATTTGCAATATTGGCCAAATAGCAGAAATATCCAAAATATCATTTGATTTTCAGTCAAGTTATCTTATACGGAGTACTTATTTTAGTTATTTCTATGCACCATCTTTAAAAGTTGTTCTCAAATGATTGTTAATACATACATAAACAGAAGGCATGTATGATTACTTTACATTATTCACTTGGTTTCTTTTATAGACCATGATAAATGTTCACTTATTGTCGATTTGCACATATAAGTAATGAAAGAAACACATTATAAGTCAGTACTTTGGTATGTCATAAGAATGGGTGATAAGTGTTGTGAAATATTAACACATAAAAGATTATATATAACCCATTAAGTTTAAATGTTTATTTTGTATATCACATGTTAGTCACCAAAGTGGCCTTGTTATATTGCATTTAGACATTTGAAATTAAAGTTTCAATTGATCATGATTAAAAGAGATGGTTAAATGACATTATAGTTTGATTGATCAATTATTATTTTTTGTCATCTATATTTTCGGAGATCATCCAAAAGTGGGTCATTAAATATAGTTGATAATATGAAAGGATTAATTATTCATAAAGTGGGTCTAATTGTATGTATATCCAAAGATAGCATTCTTATTTGATTCATGTGTGTTATAATTAATTGTTAAAGTATACATTAGCATCAATGATGGTTACTTGTATTTAAGTGTTGCCCAAAGGTCATTTAAATACATGTATAAAAGTTTATATAATATTATTTGAATCTGTATGATAGTTTTCAAAGCATTAATGGTAACATGTATAAATGTTTGCAGCATCTCCAAATATGTTTGCATCTGCTGACTCTTTTATAAAGTTCAATGGACTTAATTATGATGAGTGGACCTTAAAGATCCAGCATACACTGGGTATAATGGCTTTAGACATTGCCATCCTGGCAAATGAGATGCCAATAGAAATTACACCTCAGAGCTCTGAAGCCGAAAAATGTCATTATCAGGTTTGGGAGAAATCTAACAGGTTGGGTTTACACCTCATGAGGATGACAATGGCCGATAACATTAAGCCCTCCATGCCTAAAACAGAGAAAGCAAGGGAATTCATGCTTAAAGTAAAGGAGTGTTCACAGTCGGATTTAGCTGATAAGTCAATTGTTGGTAGTTTAATGAGTGAGCTGACTACTAAAAGGTTTGACTGGTCTCAACCGATTCATTATCATGTGACACACATGTCTAACTTGGCAGCAAAGTTGAAGACTTTAGGGATGGACGTAAGTGATACTTTCTTGGTATAATTCATCATTAACTCTCTACCTTATGAGTTTGGCCAATTTCAGGTGAACTATAATACCATAAAAGATAAATGGAACTATCAAGAGTTAAAAGCCATGCTTATACAGGAGGAGGGGAGATTAAAGAAGATGAAAGATCAAGCTGTTCATTTCCCGAGTCATGATGGTGCCAACAGCAGTAAGGCTAAACCGAGTAAGAAGGGTAAGAAGGGAAAGTCTTTCTTTAAAGGACCTGAAAGTGCGATCCAGAAAGAAAAGAAGTGTCACTTTTGCAAGAAACCTGGACACTTCAAGAAGGATTGTCCTAAAAGGAAGGCATGGTTCGAAAAGAAAGGTAAACATTATAGTTTTGTTTGCTTTGAATCAAATCTTATAGAAGTACCTAATAATACTTGGTGGTTAGATTCTGATGCAACTACTCATATTTCTCACATTAAATAGGGATATCGTATGATCCAGCCCATAGAGGAGCTGAACAGTTTGTATCCATGGGAAACAGGATGAAAGCACGCATTGAGGGCATTGGGACTTACAGATTAATCTTAGACACTGGTTGTCATATAGATCTTGCAGATTGTCTCTATGTACCCGATTGTGCTAGAAATCTTGTATCATTAAGTAAATTGGATAATTTAGGTTTTAATTTTAAGTTTGGACATGGTGTATTTTCTATGTATCGTAATGAATACTTTTATGGTAGTGGTACTTTGATTGATTCACTTTATAGGTTCAACCTTGATGTTAAATTTTTCGATTCCCTATTTTATGTTGAGTCTCAAGGTATTAAACGTAGTGCATCGAATGAAAAATCAGCTTACTTGTGGCATCAAAGGCTAGGTCACATATCCAAAGAAAGGTTAACGAGGTTGGTAAAAGATGAAATTCTACCTCAATTGGATTTTAGTGACTTAGATGTGTGTGTAGACTGCATTAAAGGTAAGCAGACTAAACATACAGTAAAGAAATTAGCTACAAGAAGCTCTCAGCTTTTAGAAATTATACACACCGATATTTGTGGACCTTTTGACACTCCATCCTGGAGTGGTGAAAAGTACTTTATCACTTTTATAGATGATTTCTCGCGGTATGGTTTCACTTATTTGTTGCATGAAAAGGCTCATTATGTGGATGTCCTTGAGATATTCATAAATGAGGTGGAAAGGCAGCTAGAAAAGAAAGTGAAAATTGTGAGATCGGATAGAGGTGGTGAGTTTTATGGAAGGTTTACTGAAAATGGACAATGTCCTGGTCCATTTGCAAAGTTACTTGAAAGTAGGGGTATTTGTGCACAATGTACCATGCCCGGTACACCTCAGCAGAACGGTGTTGCTGAAAGGCGGAACCGTACTTTAATGGAAATGGTTAGGAGCATGCTAAGTAATTGTTCTTTACCTCTTTCATTATGGATTTATGCATTAAAGACAACAACCTATGTTTTAAACCGCGTTCCTAGTAAAGCCGTTTCTAAGACTCCTTATGAACTATGGACGGGAAGAAAACCGAGTTTAAGACATCTTCGAGTCTGGGGCTGCCCAACTGAAGTAAGGTTGTATAACCCAAATGAAAAGAAGCTAGATCCTAGGACAATCAGTGGTTATTTCATTGGCTATCCTGAAAATTCAAAGGGGTATAGATTTTACTGTCCTAATCACAGTACGAGAATAGTAGAGACTGGAAATGCTAGATTCATTGAGAACGGTCAAACTAGTGGGAGCATTGAACCACGAAATGTGGACATTAAAGAAATTCAGGTTGAAGTTTCTTCTCCTGAAGTTGCACGTGAAATTGTTGTACCAATCGTGTCGTCACAGTCAAATGATATAATGGGACAACAACGAAACGAAGTGCAAGACCCACAAAATGACAATAACATTGATGATCAAGTCACAATTCAAGGGGAGAATAATATGTCACGTGAACAGTCAAGGCAACCTGTAAGGCGAAGAAGGGTAGTCAATGTTCCAGAGGAACAATTAAGGCGATCTATAAGAGAAAGAAGATCAGCCATCCCAGATGACTACGAGACATATAATGTTGAATATGACTTGAGCTTTAGTGAGGATCCCGTCTCATTCCGTAAGGCCATGGAAAGTGATAATTCTGAAAAATGGTCAATTGCAATGAAAGAGGAGATGAAATCTATGGATGACAACAAAGTATGGGACTTAGTAGCGTTACCTGAGGGTTCTAAGACCGTTGGGTCGAAATGGGTTTATAAAACCAAACGGGACTCTAAAGGTAACATTGAAAGATATAAGGCTCGACTTGTTGCCAAAGTTTTCACTCAGAAAGATGGCATTGACTATAAAGAAACTTTCTCTCCGGTGTCAAAGAAAGATTCTTTAAGAATTGTCTTGGCTTTGGTAGCTCATTATGATCTAGAGCTTCACCAAATGGATGTAAAGACCGCTTTTTTAAATGGTGAGCTTGAGGAAGAAGTATATATGGACCAACCTGAGGGATTTACATCCCCGGACAATGAAGATAAGGTGTTTTAGGCTGAGGAAGTCGATATATGGACTAAAACATGCTTCTAGACAATGGTATTTAAAGTTTAATGATACCATCACGTCATATGGATTTGTAGAGATTACCTTTGATCGGTGTATCAACATTAAGATCAGTGGGAGCATATTTGTTATTTTAGTCTTATATGTTGACGATATTTTGCTAGCTGCGAATTATCTAGGCATATTGCATGATGTAAAGAAATATCTGTCTAAGAACTTTGAAATGAAAGATATGGGTGAGGCATCCTATGTAATCGGAATTGAAATTTTCCGTGATAGATCACAAGGATTGTTAGGGTTGTCTCAGAAAGCTTACATTGACAAAGTTTTAGAGAGATATAGAATGAATGAATGCTCCGCAGGGATAGTTCCTATACAGAAAGGGGACAAATTTAGTAAAATGCAATGTCCCCGTAATGAGCTGGAACGAAAAGAAATGGAGAGAATTCCCTCTGCATCTGTGGTTGGGAGTTTGAACTATGTTCAGACATGTACTCGACCAGATATCAGCTTTGCTGTTGGAATGTTGGGTCGGTACCAAAGTAATCCCGAGATGGACCACTGGAAAGCTGCGAAGAAGGTCCTTAGGTACTTGCAAGGCACTAAGGAGCTCATGCTTACTTATAGGAGATCTGATCATCTTGAGGTGATTGGTTATTCAGATTCAGATTATACCGGACGTGTTTATAGTAGAAAATCAACATTTGGCTACTGGTTCCTTTTAGCTGAAGGGGCAGTATCATGGAAAAATGGGAAGCAGTCTGTCATTGCTACTTCTACTATGGAAGCCGAATTTGTGGCATGCTTTGAGGCCACTATTCATGCATTGTGGTTGCGAAACTTTATCTCGGGACTTGGGATCGTCGATAGTATTGCAAAGCCGCTGAGAATTTATTGTGATAATTTTGCAGCTGTCTTCTTCTCTAAAAACGATAAATACTCCAAGGGTGCTAAGCACATGGAATTAAAGTTCTTATCGGTAAAGGAGGAAGTACAGAAGCAAAGAGTGTCATTTGAGCATATAAGAACAGATAAGATGGTAGCAGATCCATTAACTAAAGGATTACCACCCAAGGCGTTCATTGGCCATGTAGAGCGCATGGGTGTTGTATCAAAGGCCTTGTTATTATGAAGTTAATACGCTTGTACTGAATGTGACATCTAGAATTCACTTATAGTATTGTTTCTTTTACAATAGACATGTTAATCATTATAATATATGTACACATTACAGTTATTAGATTACATGTGACTAATTGTGAGAATTAATGTTCTTCTCAAATTAAAGGTTTACCTAGATTTTGAATTGATTTGTGATACATGGAAGGAATCATGTCGATTAGTAAATGACGTGTGACCACCATGATCCAATTAGTTCTATTTCGATTAAGGATATGAAAGTTAGTGAGTTTAACATAAAAGTGCACATTATAGTTATTAAACCATTAAGTCAACACAAAGGCCAAGTGGGAGAATGTTAGAATAATTAATAATATTCGTATGGCCTATGTGTTTCGGGTTTTAATAAAAGTTGAGTTCACGTTAATATTACGTGACTTTAATATAAAAGACGGTATCGTGATGGGTCGGTCCCGATTAATGTAATTAAAGTCCGGGCATTATTATTCCCTCTTGCCTTACCTTAATAAGTCGTCTTTCACGAAAAGGTACGAACAGTTTTGTTTTTGTGAAAAGGTACGTAACCCATCATATATATATGATAGGATACAGTAAGAAAATTATCACAATTATAAGCAATATGACAAAACAAAAACAACGTACGATTAAGAAAGTGAAAGGTGAAACAGTTTCTTTCTCCATCATTAAGAAATAGTAAGGAAAGGGTTAAGGAGGAGAATCAATCATCTCATATTTCTTATTGTATTGAATGCGTCTGTAAGACATGGACCAAGGTTAGTCCTTTATTCCGTCTTTATAATTGTATTAGGGTTGAATTAATTCAAGTCTATATTGATTCTTGGGAATGATTTCATTAATGAAATCATAAAGTATATCTTTCACCACCACCTTAAGGTTTTGGTATGAGGGGGTCTGTGCACTAACCACTCTTCGAACCCAATGAGCACTCGAGTGAGAGGGCGTAATAGGAATAAATATAATAGTTGAACCTCAACCATCACCTTAAGGTTTTGGTTGAGATGGTTCATCTATCAAATACAAAGTCACTAATACATGATCTAATACAAAATGTATAATAGCCAAGAGCCTGTTAAGGGCTGGTCACCCGTTTGTTTGCTCCTAACCCGTTTCTTTACGAGGTATTAGCTATTAGGGATGAGTTGCGACGGCCTAGTACTCATGTGAACAATATTTTGGTTGCTTCCGATTGTATTACATGGCCGCCATTATACCTTGGCTACCAGTCTGCCTTCTTCTTTGGTCTTCTCTCCTACTTTCTCCTCCAATACACCATTAAATAGGGTGCAACATTTTTATTCTTGATACAAAGAAAGACGGTTGTGACACATTCAGCAGTAAGAATTTAAAACAACAAATTAAACATACAAGATTTAGCCCTTAATCTAAACATTAAGCTACAGAATTACCTAGTTTAATTGGCTAACCAAATTTGTTTATCTATACAGTAATATAGTTTTACTAATTGAATATTTAGATGGTAAAATAACCGCCTGACTTATTAATTGACAGTTTACGGCAACAAAATATTTAGTAACTAAAAAACAATTAGTATTGCTTATAACTGTTATCAGGAAGCTATCTAGAGTTAGGACGTGTGTCAAAAAGTGGACCCTAGATAAACGAGCTGAATGGCACGGCAAATGGGATGTTTTTGATCAAAGGTTGGAATATGGTATGGATTTAGCCATTACTGGTAGTGGGGAGGAGGAGTATTCAAGAGTAAATGAGGAAGTAACTGAGTTTGCCAAAGCCATGGCTATTTTCTGGAAACAGCGTGCCAAATTGAAGTGGATGGTTGATGGGGATACTTGTACAAAATTTTTCTTCAACTGGGTCAAAGGACGTGCCGGAAGGAACTATATTCATGGGGTGAAAGGCGCTGATGGGACTTGGCTATACGAAGAGGGTCAGGTCAAGGGGGAGTTTCAGAAGGTTTTTATGGATCTTTTCCTGGCTTCGGGTGAGGGTCACGCGTGGCGTGACCAATCTGCTTTCCTGCACACTCTCACGCATGTGGAACGCAAGTTTACACAGGACGAGTCTGACCGCATCAATTGGCCGTTTACGGCTAAAGAAGTCAGGAGGGCGGTCTTCCAAATGGGAGCTTTTAAAGCTCCGGGGCCGGATGGCATTCCAGCGGTTTTTTACCAACGATGTTGGTCCATGGTTAAACGGGATTTCACGAAAGCTGTTCTGTCCATTCTGAACTCAGGAAGGCTCCTAAAGGAGGTAAATCGTACTTTTATTACTCTTATTCCTAAAAAGGAGAGTCCGGAGGGAGTGTCTGATTACCGACCTATCAGCTTGTGTAACGTCATGATGCGGGTTGTCTCCAAATGTATTGCAAATAGGTTGGCAAAAGTCATGAACTCCTTGGTCGGGGAGACGCAAAATGCGTTTCTCCCGGGAAGGAGCGTTAGTGATAACATCATAGTGGCTCATGAGGCAATTCATAAAATATCCAGCCATAAGAAGGGGAGGGCTGGTGTAGGAGTTTTTAAAGCAGATATGAGTAAGGCCTATGACCGTATTCGATGGGATTTCTTAGAGGCGGTCTTGGAAAAATTCGGGTTCCCTCAGCATTTGAGGATGTTGATCATGAACTGTGTTACATCGGTAAGCTATGAAATCCTTGTAAATGGAGTTCCACTTCCCCAGTTTCGGCCCCGGTGTGGTCTACGGCAGGGAGACCCTCTGTCACCTTATCTGTTTATACTGTGCATGGAGGTTCTAGCCAGTAACATTGACCATGCTCATGACCTGAATATGATTCATGGAGTTCAACTTGTTAGGGGTACTCGGCCTATTACTCACCTTTTTTTCGCAGATGACTCGGTCTTCTTTTTCAAGGATAAGGGAGACACTGTCCAACATCTCATGGGACTTATTCTCGACTATTGCGAGGCCTCAGGACAACAATTAAACCTCGACAAATCTGGGATTTTATTCAGCCCTAATACTACTTTGACTAAGGCACAAAGGATGTTGAAGATCTTCAGGATCACTAAGAATAAGGGCATTGGTAAGTATTTGGGGATTCCGGCAGAGTTTACAGAATCCAAAAAAGGTATTTTTACTGCTCTTATTGAGCATGTCACCAAACGTATCTCTTCTTGGAACGAAATTTTTCTATCACCAGCGGGTCGCCTTACCTTAATTTCATCGGTTCTATCCAGTCTTTCAAATTATGTTCTATCGGTTTTTAAAATTCCGGTAAGTGTGGCAAAAAAGATTAATTCTCTTTTGACACAATTTTGGTGGACGGGATGTAAGATGGGTAATAACATCCACTGGTGTAGCAAAAACTTTCTGAGCTTACCTAAGAGTCCGGGAGGGCTCGGAATCAGGAATGTCGAGTGTCTTAACCAGGCCTTGTTGGCCAAACATGGATGGAGGCTTGTCTCTGGGGAAAACTCTTTATTTTGCAGGATTTTCAGGCAAAAGGTGTTTGGGTCTCAGGTTTTCCAGCACGATTTGCAACCCATCAGAGGGACTGGGAGTTCGTGGGGTACTCGTAGCATTCTACATGGGCTGTCTTTTATCCTAGATAATTTTGGTTGGAAAATTGGGAGGGGTTCGAGGTTGAATGTGTGGACCGCTCGATGGGTGGGGGGCAAGCAACCGGAACCAAAGGATATGTGGCTTGATCTGAACAATAGCTATTTGGCAAGCTTGCAAGTAAGTGATCTTTTTGACCAAAATGGTAAGTGGAATGCTAATTTAATTAGTACAGTTTTCAAGGACGAGTGGTCAAGTCATATTCTTGCCATCCCACCTTGCGAGCTTAGGTTGAGGGATAAGGTTTACTGGCCGTTTACTAAGAATGGAGCTTTTACGATTAAGAGTGGCTACGGACTTATTTTTCATAACTATATGGCCGCAAGAAGTTCCATTAAAGACAGGTCAAGAATTAATGACAGAGGGAGAGAGTTCTGTAGGAAAACGTTATGGAAATTACCCGTTCCGGAGGTTTGGAAAATTCTTATCTGGAAGATTATTGTAAAGGCTCTACCTATTGGTAGTGAGTTCCTAAAGCGTAAGCTTGACATCGAACCTTTCTGTGGCATGTGTGGAGAGGGTCTGAAATGTGTGGAATCCATGGAACATCTCTTTCGCGATTGTACTCTTGTTCAACGACTATGGGCGACTTCGGATTTGGGAATTCGGGTGGAAAGTGCCGAGGGGCTATCGGTCACGGAATGGATTTATGACTGGATACGATACTTCTCAAAAAGTGAAGGGGGCGAGGCCAAGATGATTACTTTTATGGCCATCCTGTGGGGTGTGTGGTCGTTAAGAAACAGGGTCATTTTTCAGGATTTGGATCTAAATCTGATTACTATTACGGGGTGTTTCTTTAGTTCAATCCGGAGAAATATTCAGGTGCTAAGTAACTCCCATCCTACACAATCAGCCCAGGCAAAGCTCCAAAGCTCTGTGGAAGACTCGTCACAAGAGGATCGTGAAGTCATTCGTATTGGTCACCCTGTCAATCTCATTGGAAACCACAACGCTTGTGGGGTGGTTAGGATCAAAGTGGATGCTAGCTGGCTACGGAACTTTGAAGCGGCGGTCGGTTGGATTGCTTTAGATCAAATAGGTAAGGAAATCGCGAGGAGACAAGTGCACACCAGGGCTGAATCAGCTTTACAAGCAGAAGCACTCGGAGTCAGGGACGTCGTGTCATGGGCGCAAGATCAGAGAATTCTCCATCTAGCCGTTCTGTCCGACTGTCTACAGTTGATCAATCAGGTAGCGGGGATCGACAAGGAAGATCACTTGATTGCCGGTATCCTGGAGGATGTTCGTGATCGCTTCAGTTTCTTTCATTGCTTGAGTCTAAGTTTTGCGCATGATTTGGCTAAACAAGCCCTGCGTCTGTAGAACTCTTATTTTACAGCTGTCAAAAAAAAAAAAAAAAAAAAAAAAAAAAAAAAAAAAAAAAAAAACTGTTATAAGTTATAACGAAGGGATGATATGCACCATCACCCCCGAATAACATGTTGATTTGCATGGTTTTACATTTTCTTTATAAATTGTTCTCATTTACCACAGTTGTAAATTGACTAAAAACCACACCATTCCATCAATTCAATATACATAAAGAAAGATGAGACTTAAAGACTTATGAGTTATGCCAATGATTATTATAGCCATATAGGTTGGTTAGCTCACCAATCAATAATTCTAAACTAATACAGTAAGATACAGCAATCTTTATTTTTTATGCGAAGTAATCATCAATACAAATTAAATCAGTGCAAATGCATGTTTCCACAAACACAACTTATTATAATCAGAAACGGACCCTGAAGTTTATCTATGGTGTTACAAAATCATAATAATGTTAAAAAAAAAACACTAACTAATAATGGAATACCGAGTATTATCTATTGGACAACTCATTATTCATCATGTTTAGTAACTAAGTCGATTAAAGCTCGAGCTTGGCTTGCATCAAATCTCGACATCAATTCTTGAATTGTAATGCTTACATTAGAAGGATAAAATTTTTCATTTTCTTCAGTTAATTTTTTTCACTACTAATGTATAGTATATAATAATGTTTCATTTCATATAAATCGTGACAGTAAGTATACAAAAATAAATTAGAAATACTCAATTTGTTAAAATCATTTATTTACTTTTAATTAAAAATACCCTTCATAAACATTTATTTTTTCCAAATTCTCATTTAAAATACAGTACGATTTGCAGTGACAAAGTACACTCCGAGTTTTTTCTATCGACAATCCGTAATTTCTATTTTGTTTGTCTTTTTAACTATTTTACATACTTCCGCTTTTTGTATGAATCAAAACGAGAAACCAAATACGGAATATGGTGTACGTATTTAAATAAGTTCCATATCATTTACTCATCAAAAGTAATGCTCAAGCAGGGAGTAGTATTATTATTAAATAGATAATTATGGTGTAAGCAAATTCACTTATCCTCGCATTAATTTTTTTCTTTGGTGTAGTATTTGCTACACCATGCTTGAGTGTAGGTCCGCCCCTGATATAGATAATGAGTTTAAGACTATGTCATCATGGTGGTGAGACCGCTCTTTTATCGTTCAAATACTCATTTGTTATTATTAATAAAAGGGTCGTTTAATGAATTTAAGAGGTCCGATTCTAAAAGATAATCTGAGGCCTTGCTTTCAGGGGCGGTTATGACGGGGTGCATGGGATTCACCCGCACCCCCTTTGTCAAAAATAAATACAAATTTGATTGGTAAAGGAGCATATAAATTATGTTGGTCTAGTGGTTTGTGATATGTTTTCTCACCTTAATGGTCATAGGTTCAATCCTCCAATTGAGCAAATTTTTTTAATGTTCTTTCACCATACATTTTGCTCAATTAAATAAGATTTATTAATGTATAAGTCGATTTTTCGTTATACAAAAAACTAGTTTTAAACCCGTGCAAAATTGCACGGGTATGTATTTGGGTCAGTATTAATGTTTTTGGATGTATATTTGTTTTTGCATTTCTATTGTACTTATCTAGTTGGTCTAAATCTACGATCTACATAATTTATGTTTAAATTTGTTACAAACACGTGTTCACATACACTGGTTTATAAGGAAATAACGCAATCTACTCTTGTAAATAAAAATTGCATACATAAAAAACTTTACATCCGGATAAAAGAAATATAATCTAATATAATCAACTTTAACATATGTATGTAATTCATTTGCATTTGTTCGATCCCGTATATAAATGTTATTCCTTCTTGAAATTATGTAATTTTGTTATTATGTAATTTTGTTTTAAAAGTTATGTAATTCAATTTCATGTACTCGCATTTGTAATTCATTCTGCGTATATGTTATTAATTTTATTTACACGGAATATATAAAATTATTTCATACGGAGTAATATTAATTCATAGAATTTTTTCATAATATTATTTCATAGAATTTGTTGTAAGACGGAATTTATCGCATATTTGAAAAGACGAAAATCTGAAGAAATAAATACATTGCACACTCACGGGTCCCACCATAACATGAATTTCCAAAAAAAAAAAAATTGCATTAGTGACGTGGCGCGATGAGGATTAGATATTGTCTTTTGTATATAGATAAGATTTTACGCACCCCTATCTATCGAATCCTAGAATCGCTCCTGCTTGCTTTAAGAACTTTTTAAACATACTACGGAGTATTAGACAGTCCTGATTAATAAATGAAGCTTTGTATATCAAAGAACTATCACACGTTATAAAACCATTTTACACAATATCTACTCCGGTCCAATGCACACATACATCAATCAAGCTTCTATAATAAAAAAAAATCTGAACTTCTTACAACCTGAATGATTAGACTCAATGCTCCGTCCTCATTTATATAATTCTAAACTGAAACATGCAAAGACAGTTTAAATATTCAATGCATCAACCATTTTTATTTTAATCTTCCCTTACAAAAGTATGATAAATTAAATTAACAAAATTTATCCAAGAACAAAGCAAGATCAACATAAAATAAACAACAAAATAGGAATTAATAACATCCACTACTTATTTTATTAATCAAGAAAACCTAAAAATTGGATGATAAAAAAATCTACAACTTTTATTGAGATTATACAAATATGCAGATCTTCACAGACATCTTGAATCATGATAATGGCATTATATTTTATTATAAGCTCTTATCTACATTCTCCTCTTTTCCCCATTTATTTCTATATAAATCACACATTTTCACAAATACAACTCAAAATCCCAATATTTCTACATTAATAAGATGAACGATTATTTAGAGCCCAGTTAGCAAAACCATCATGCCCTAATTGCATACTTATTCCACCATTTCCCATCATATTATTACCATACCCTCCTCCCAAACTACTAGGATCCCCCACCCCAACACCTAACATATACGGGCCGGGCCTAGACTCGGGTTTCGGTGATGGAGAACCGTCTCCATCGCAACCGATCCCATGACTTGGGCGCGACCCGTTATTTTCATTACTATTACTATTTCCGTTACCATTGCTATTGTCTTCCAATGGAAGCCTCTCGTACGCGGCGTTGGAGAACGTTGCGGCGATCACCATGACTGGCCCAGAGGCGATGATGGGTCCCACAACGCTTCCTCCGACCACCTGCCCTTGCCCTCCCGACAGATAAACGGTTAGGCCCGTTGACCCGACTGGGACGGGCCCGGGCAGGAAAGTGCCCGAGAGAGCGAGAATCTCAAGTCTACCGTGTAGCGCTACGACAGCTCCTCCCGGGGGATGTCGTATTGATACATTGGAGACTGAACCCGTGGCCGAGAGCACGGCTACGCCACACTGGCGACGGCGAGCATACGTGGCAATAGACTCCGCCACGTCAGCTCCGTCAGAGACCTCCATGACGTGGCTCCGGAGGGTATTCGGGCTATCCCGGGTCACAATTATAGGTGCCTTGGCCTTGTTCTTTGAACCCGGTGGGCGGCCCCTGGGCCTCCTCATCGGGCCGCCACATCCGACGCCTGGCGACTGATCCACAGCGCCTTCCTTCGGGTCTCCGGTCATGTTGTCTCTATCGTCATCATCACCGCTACTTCGGGTTGTGGTTGTTGCGGTGGTGATGGGGTGATTGGAGGTATGGTTGAGCTTATTATTTAGCTGAGTTGGTTCCATGGGCACTGGAAAGCCCATGGGCCCGGCCCACCACCTGCTTGCCAGGGTTGGTTGCTTAATTTAATGTGGAGCACTTAGTTTATTAGTTTAGGATTAATGATTGATTATGGAGATGATATAGCAAGGTGTAATATAATAAGCTAGCAAGGGTTTGAAGAGTTGAAAAAGTATAGGAGGGGTAGACAATAAGAGAGGTTTAAGTAAGAGAACAAGTGCTAGTAATAAGGGAGAATAAAAAGAGAATATATGAAGAATTTATGCTTCTTTATATAAACACATTATAGAATACGATTTGCTTAAAATGGAGTATCCGTTTTATTTCTAAAACGGATTTAAATAGCAGCACCGAGTGATAATATGGACAATTTTTGTTAACATTTTTTAGGCAACTTGTCATGTTATTTGGTCTCTATTTAACCTGTGTTAAGGTTCAAGACAGATAGGTATAAGACGGAGTCTTCTGTTTTAAACAAGAATTCGTAGGTCATCTCGCGGTGATATTGTTCTTTTATTAGTTAAACGTTCATTTATTACTATCAATAAATGAATGTTTTATTTTATAAAAGGATCATTTGATACTGTAAGACGATATTGATATGTCGGTATTACGCAATGTCGTGTTGTTCTTAGGGCGTCTTATCAAATTATGCACAAAATGTACTAGTGCAGAATAGGGTAAAAACTATGGGATCCATTGACTTGTTTGTATGCAAGCATCTATGTTGGAGTTTGATTGATGGATGGAGTAGACGGATTTGTTTATTTGTTCTTTTTTTTTTTTGAGGGAAATTTGTTTATTTGTTCTTAGTTGTAGGGTGTTTAATTATTGGAAGTGCCAATTTATGGCAAAAGTGGGGTAAAACGTTGGTTGAAGACGGTTTTATAATAAGATATGAAATACTCTGTATGAAAAACTAGTGTAAAACGGATCCATTTTATTGTATAATTGTTTCAAATAACATTTTGAAACTAGCCGTGTTTCAAGGGTGGAATATACATCATTTAGATCGAGTTTTGGTCACGTCGTGCTATTAGAAATTACGGTGCAATTATTCAAATCAAGTTTGAGTGATGTCATTTTACAATTTAAAACACATTGTGTATCTACTTGTATGAATGCATGATAGTTCTTACTTCTTATGCCCTGTTTTTTTGGACTGAAACGGATCTGATCTGAAATAAACTGAACTTATAGGATCTCGAAATTTGAATCAATTGAACTAAACTGAACTTATAGGATCCGAAATTTGAACCGAATCGAACTTATAGGATCGAATCGAACTAAACTTATAGGATCTGAACTAAACTGAACTTATAGGATTTGAACTAAACTTACATAATCCTAATTTAAATTAACTTAAATTAATTTATTGTTGTTGTTGTTATTATAAAAAACGCAAACTTTTATTGATATTAAACAAAAATTTTACAAGAAATTAGTGGGCATCTAAAAGAGAATATTGATAAAAAAATATAGTCTAAGGTCCTGTTCTTTTGGACTGAAATTGTCTGAATTGAACTGAACTGAACTTAATAGAGCTGAACTAAATTGAACTGAACTTAATAGAGCTTAACTGAATTGAACTGATCTGAACTGAAATAAAAATAAAAAGATAATAATAATAATAATAATAATAATATAGAAATAATAATAATAAATATTATAATAATAATATTCATTATTAATAATAATAATAATATATTAATATAATATTATAATAATCTAATAAGTTATATAAAAAATAAAATAGTAATATAATAATAAATATAGTAATAATAATAATAATATATTATATATACTATTATAATATATTAAATAATATAACATATTAATAATAATAACTAAAAAATAAATATGATAAGTACAATATAAATATCATAAATAATAATAAAAGTTAATAATAATAATAATAATAGATGTAATATAATAATTTATTAATATAATAATAATAATAAATATGTTATTAATAATATTAATAAAAATGAATATATTAATAAAATAATAAATATAATAATAATAATAATAAATATTAATACTAGTAATATTGCCATTAATCATAATAATATAATAATAAATAAAACAATAAATATAAATAAAATAGTAATAATAATAATAATAATAATAATAATACGCGGAAGATTTCTGATGGTCATTATACTGCTGCTGTTCGGGTGCTTTCTTCCTCTGGGGTCGCCTCCTACTCCGATGCCACTCTTGTGGCCCTGCGTGAGAAGCATCCGGTTGCCCCACCCCCTTCTTTGCCTCCTTTCTCCGGGGATCATCACCATCTCGCTGCCTCGAGTCAGTGGTTTTGGATATGATCCGGAGTTTCCCTCGTGGTACTTCTTGTGGGAGGGATGGTTTACGTGCCTAGCACCTTATGGATTGTTTGAGTGGCGCTGTTGTGGCTATTTCTGATGAGTTGGTCACTTCTATTACTAGGGTGGTTAATCTCTTTCTTGAGGGTCGGTGCCCTTTTGCTTTGGGAGAGTACATTGCCAGCGCCCCTCTCACGCCGCTTGTGAAGCCAGGTGGTGGGGTACGTCCTATTCTTTGTTGGTACGATCTGAGAGACGTCTTGTCTCTAAGATTGGTGCTTTTATGGTGGGTCCTTCTTTGTCCTCTTCTTATTTTGGTTTACGATTTGGGGTGGGTGTGTCCGGTGGAGGAGAGGCTATCTTGCATGCCTTGAACCGGCTCATTGAGGATCGAAGTCTTTGAGGTGGGGCTTTCCATGTTCTTGGTTGATTTCGAATGCTTTCAACCTTGTTGATCGTACGACCATGCTTGAGGAAGTCCGCCGACGTTGCCCTGTTCTCTCCCGTTGGGTGGAGTTTTGTTATTCCAGCCCTGTCCGTCTTTTTTATGGGGAGCATTGCTTGTGGTCTTGTCAGGGAGTCCAGCAGGGTGATCCTTTGGGACCGTTGCTTTTCGCGTTGGTTTTGCATCCCTTAGTATGCAAAATCCGGGACACTTTTGACCTCTCTATGCAGGCATAGTACTTGGATGATGGCACCATTGTGGTGGATACTTTGGAGGTGGGGAAGGTTTTGGATTTGATTATGGCGGATGGCCCCCGTTTTGGACTACACCTTAATGTCTCCAAGACGGAGGTCTTTTGGCCTGTTGAGGATCCTCAGAGTCGGCTCCCTGGGGTTTTCCCCCTCTCCATTGCTCGGCCCGCGAGGGGTGTTACAGTTTTGGGTGGACACGTCGATTTTGCCCTTACTGGTTTTAGCAGTGAGGTTGTGGCGAGGAGAGTGACTAAGACCATTGAGCTAATGGACTTGGTTGCGAGGATTGAGGACCCGCAATGTGAGTTGCTTCTACTCCGAGCTTGTACTGGTGTTTCTAAGCTCTATTTCTCCCTTCGTACTTGCTCCCCTAGTGTTTTTGGGTCCGTCCATCTTCCTTTTGATGCTGCTCTTCGTTCCAGCTTGGAACGCATCGTCACCGCGTCTGGCCCGGGTTTTGGGGATTGGCAGTGGCGCCTTTCTACTTTCCCTTTTCATCTTGGTGTCTACGCAGCGGGGGATGTTTTACATTATGCCTTTATTGCGTCCCGTTTGCAGTCTGCTAATTTGCAGGCTAAGCTCCTCGGACCCTCTGGTATTGTAGCTGCTGGCCCTGCTTTTGATGATGCCGCAAGAGGTTTTACTACGACTACAGGCTCTGGTATCTTAGGTAACCCTAGTGAAATTGCTGCCCCCAAACTCATGAAGAAATTGGCAGACATTTATTTCGCGACGGATTCTTTCTTTGCCTCGAAAGTCTGTTTTCTCTTTGACACCTCGCTTGACTTGCCTTGTGGCGATCTCGGCAGGTTCCCACTCCTACGATTGGTTGCGTGCGATTCTATCTCGGGGTTGGGTCATACTATGAACGGGAGGACGTACCGTAGTGTGCTTGGGTATCGCCTGGGTGTTCCGTTATTCACGGTCTCTAGGCCCTGTCCAGCTTGCTCTCGGGACTTTCTTGATGATGTTTTTGGGACCACTTTGTTTCTTGTCTTTGATCTTGTGGGAGTTAAACATCGGCATAACCTCGTCCGTGACACTCTTTTCGACATCTCGTTATAGATCCGGTATTTCGGGAAAGGAGGTTGATGTTGGTTTGGTTGACGGGCATGGGAGTTCTCTTCGTCCTGCGGATTTGCTGCTTTATTCTTGGGACAGGGGGCGTGATGTGTGCGTTGACTTGACCGGGTCCTCTCCTTTGACTCAGACTGGGATGACGAATTTTGTGCCTGGCCGGGTTATTCCGTCTTGCTCAGCCGGGAAGTGTGCTAAGTATGGGGATTTGTGTGTGGCAGCGGGTTATGGTTTCCTTTCTCTTTCTCATCACTTGGGGAGTTGGGTTCGGATGTTGTGGCCTTGCTCAAGCGGATCCAGAAATTCTCGGTATCTCAGGATGCGGGGGTTCGGGTGGCCGCTTACATTTTTACTAGACTTAGCTTTTTCATTGCTAAGGGTGTGGGAGCCCACTTGTTTCTCGGCTCCCCACCAATTTCATGTAAACTTTTGTTTTTCTTTTAATGAAAGCTGCGCGCATCCTTCGATAATAATAATAATAATAATAATAATAATAATAATAATAATAATAATAATAATAATAATAATAATAATAATAATAATAATAATAATAATAATAATAATAATACATATAATAGTAATATAATAAATTTTAGGGTTATTTCATCGAAATAATTCAACCTAAGCCCCCTATTCTCATATTAATCCATCTTACTGTTTAACTGAGAAAATCTCATCTTTGACGTCATTTAACTTACACTGATCTCTTGGAAGGGATACCTGTTAAACCGGTTACTTTTCCTCTTGAACTCTTGAATTCTAATGAGAAACAAAAACATTACTCAACATCTTCATCCCCTTAATCAATCAAGAACCCTAAATTATTTTCCTCCAAATTAATTTCTTCACCTGATTTTCCCCAAATCATTTTACTGTAATAAATCTTCATCATCTTCATCTCTCACCCTAAAAACTTATCTTCATCCCTACAACAAACATTCATCATCAAATCTGTATAAAAATCCGCATCTCCCTCAAATACATTGAACACCCATCTGCAATTCTCTGACCATCTCTCTTCCATTGCTAAGTGATTAACACAACAAAATTCATGCAATTACATTGCCCAGTTGCTAAAGGTTAAAGATTATTTAGAAATTAAGAAATAACTCAGATTGATGCGCGTATATAATGGAGCGATCTTTTGAATACGATGAGTGTGACCCAAAGCTCGACTATCCAAATGCATTGCATTCTCTACTAGGGTTCCTTCCGACAATGTTATTGTCCGAGAATGCCAACACCGAAAAAGACTTCAAACTACTCTAATTTCTTCCGATCCACTTAAAAAAAAAAAAAAAAAAAATCAAATAAAGGAGGTTCTTATTTGTGGTTGAATGGATGCCTGGGCTTAGTCTTCGTCTTCCTCAGCCCCAACTTCATCCGGACTTTGAATAGCAACAACAGATCTTATAGAAATACACATCTTTATGTCTTTGTTCTCTATACATGAAGGTTGTCCCCAACACATATTTATCATCAAGGATTCTTAGTTTCTTATCAGTAAAGTTGCCCTTTCATTATTGATAAATGTGGCTGACCCCAATGCTTTTGAGTTTATTGATAAATGTACACCCCCATTTGATGAGAAAAATGAAGAACATATAAAGAATAATTAAGAAGAAATGAAGAATTAGGAGAGAAAATGAAAGATGATGAAATGAAAGGGAAGAAAGAAAGGATAAATGATGAACCGGAAAAAAAAAAAAAATTGACTGGTTGGGAAACCGGCATTTAGAGGTCAATTATGGTCTGAGTTTGATACAAGTTAAATGACGTTAAAGGTGAGATTTTTCTCAGTTAAACACTAAGATAGATTAATATGAAAAGAGGGGTCATAGATTGAATTATTCCCATGAAATAACCCTAAATTTTAATATAATAATAACAATAGTAAATAAACTAATATAATAGTAATGATAACAACAAGAATATAAAATAAGAATAATAATATTAATGTTGAATTAACTAATCTGACCTGAACTGAACTTAATAGAGCTGAACTGAACTGAACTTATTAGAACTGAAATTAAGTCCAAAAGAACAGGGCCTAAAACAGAAGGTAAGATAATAACATTTTCCCGCTTTATATACATTGGTTTGTTCATACATTATACTACGATTATATTACGATAAAAAAATAATGAGAGGAGTGATAATTTTGTTTCAAAAATAGTAAAGTATATATGTGTCAAATAATTAATGTCAAATGTTTTTGTATCGATTTTTAAAAATAATACTCCGTATATAACTTTTTTGAACTTAATTTATGGATCTGAATTTATAGGATCTGAACTGAACTGAACTTATAGGTTCTGAACTGAACTGAACTGAACGTATAGGATCTGAACTAAACTGAACTTATAGGATCTGAACTGAACTTATAGAATCTGAACTGAACTAAACTGAATTTATAGGATCTGAAGTGAACTTAAATTAAGTGACTTTAAGTTTAAAAGAGCAGAGCCTAATTAACCAAATAGCTAAGTCACTAAAATCTGGTTTCAGTTCAAATATTCGAAGCTTGGATTTACGGTTACACGTGCTAATATACGGGCTGGTGTGAGTGGTAAGGGCTTTCATCTCTTAAACAAGTAGTCAGGGGTTCAATTCCTGACTCCTGCGAATGAAAAAGTCAAACTTGGGAGGGGTCAACCCATTAAATTGCCTTCAGTACCCTGAAAGAGATTGTCCCAGCTGTCGGTAGGGGATACTCATGGTCAACAAAAAAAAAAAAAAAAAACGTGCTATTAATAAATTTGATTTTTCTAGTCATGTTTATTATAACATTTTTTTTTTGGTTAGATAGTTTTAAATTGGATCAAATTTACTTCGTCCGATTACAAGTTCCAAGTAATAGAAGTCCTTGTACATTTGTACCACTTGTACAGCATAATAAGATTTGCAAGGACATTAGGGTTCAAGGTGAAGATGTCATTATCGGAGCAGCCTCTCAACAACTATCTCCAATTGATTAAAATGGCTGGCTCCTAATTAACACACTAATTAGAGAGAGTTGTATGTATAAAGGTTAATTAGCCGCTTTACCAATAGATCTTGGTATAGACGGGTGGGGCGAACAGACGGGTATGACATCTAATAAAATGGGTAGGGGGACAAGGTGGGACACCCCCATGTGCTTCTCACTTTATGGTAAATGGGTATTTTGTGAGGAAAAATGGTATCCGTCTATACGTATAGACGAATAGTGTCCGTCTATAATGAGAATTTGTGCCGCTTTACTTAGTTGTCTTTTCTATGTTTAGCCCATTAATCATACTATGATATTAGTTTTTAATTAGGAATAGGAATATGGCGTTAATCAACAATTTGCCACTGCTGATGGCCTCAAATTGTCTACAAAGTACAAACCATAATTATTCACCGAGGGTGACGTTTGTACAGAGAAGTCGGTGTAGGGCTTAGAGTCTTTAATCAACTTGAGCGAGGTGTTGTAATGCAACTTGGCGATACAATAAGTCAACACTTTGATTATATGCGATTAGTTGTCTTACGTTTTGGATGAGAAACATTGAAACATTGTGAATACCGAGTTATCGAGTTGTCAAAGTGTAAAATTCTTTTTATGATCGATATATAAGAGCAAGGATGACGATGAATGAAAATTGTATATTAACGTGATGATAGAATACAGATATTACATCGTTTTATATACTAAACTTAGCCTTAGAAATCCCCCCTACTACTAAGAGAATAAAAATTCTCAAAAGTTTTCCCTCCAAACTCCACCTACTTATATAAGGAAGGAAATAAAACTTTCTCATTAAACTATAATCTTTTTCCTAAAGCATGACTTTTTTTTATTAAATTCTAGATTATAATTTTATAATATTTTAATAAAAATAAAATAAAAGGAGTATAAAATTATAAAATACAAAATCGTTAATTTTTTTTCGAAAATGACTTAATGCATACTTAAACTTTATAAAATAATAAAATAATATTATTAGATACGTGAAAAAAACTCATTAAGATAAATTAAGCAAAGTTATAAAATAAAAACATTAACTTTGTGTTAAAAAAAAATCATGACATACTACATTTTTTTTTTCTCATATTAAAATACAATTAAGTGAAATAAAAAAATCGGAAGGTATAAAATTTGGAATGAATCCTCCTATATACTAAGAGAATAAAATTCTCCAAAGTTTTCCTCCAAAAGGTATCAAGCTAAATAAGAAAACAAAAATACTTCTTTCTTTAAATTATTATCATTTCATCAAAATATAACCTTTTAATCAAATAATAGTATTTTCTTTGAAAATCTTAATTATAATAATTTAATTAAAAAAGATAAATTCACTATTATTTTATAAACTGTAAATTTCTAAACTTTTGTTATGTACTAATTATTATTATATATGAGAGAATGACTTGACACATTTTGTATAAAACAAAATATTAAACCGGATTTTCTAAACTGATATAATTAGCTTCATCACAAAAAAAAAAAAAATCATTAACAGAATTTGAGAAAATTTATTATTTGTAATCATTAGTTTTATGTTAAATAAAAAGTCATTAAACATATTTTATAACTTTACTAAATTCTCTTGAAGTTCATAGTTCATTTTTTTCTCATATCGAAATACGATGAGGTATATGAAAAATATGAAAAATTAATAATGTATCAATTTAAAATATTTAAATAATAACTAAAAACAAAACCTCTATATATACCGCAAATATGCGGGATTTACACTATTAAATACCAATAATATAATTGTTACATTCTCTAATATTCCTATCTAAAAAACCGCGCATTTGCGCGGCATCTATAGAAATAAGTTAACAATAATAACAAATATACATGAAATTAGGAAAGAATAAAATCTAATAATATACACAAGATAATTCACATATTGACTAAGTCTAATATTAGGAACTAAATAATATCCTCCTTATTTGTAGAGATTTGAGAAAGATCCTTAACATTCCCCCGCAAGACGGACTGTCCATTGGAAAGACCGATCTTTGATATTAAAAATTCGAACCGGGGACGAGGCAACGGCTTGGTGAGAGCATCGGCTAACTGGCCATTGCCACTAATGTGGGCAACACGTAGAGTACCGGCCTGGACCTGTTCTCGAACAAAATGGAAAGCGAGAGCCACATGTTTCATACGAGAATGAAACACGGGATTCGCGACATAATGAGTGGTACTGAGATTATCACAATACACAGCAGGAAGAGAATTTCAGAGGTAGCACTAGCCACAACACGGAACTCAGCTTTTGTTGAAGAAAGGGCAAGTGACTTTTGTTTCTTCGAGGCCCAAGCAATGGGGTTGCGACCAAGGTAGACAATATAACCAGTGGTGGAGACAAAGTGATCCTTGTCACCACCCCAGTCAGCATCACTGAAAGCATGAAGTTGGAGAGAAGTATGTCGATGCAGCTGGAGACCAAGATGCATCGTACCATGTAAATATCGAAGGAGCCTTTTTAGCGCGGACCAGTAGGTCAATTGAGGATGTTGCATGAATTGGGCGAGTTTGTTGACGGAGTAAGAGATGTCAGGACGAGTGAGAGAGAGGTATTGAAGGCTGCCAACGACCGAGAGATAGAGTTTGGTGTCACACGGTTGGCTGTTTGTAGCAGCTGTTAAGAGGGGATGCGAGAGCATAGGAGTGTTCGACGGTTTGCAATCGAGCATGTTATGGCGGTGAAGGAGATCATGTATGTATTTCGTTTGGGAGAGAAGCGGGACCACAGCGAGTTGGGTGTGACTTCGACCCCAAGAAAATAAGAAAGAGGACCAAGGTCTTTAAGGGAAAAACAAGTAGCAAATTGAGTGACAAAGGACGAGAGGAGTGAACTAGACGGACCTGTGATAAGAATGTCGTCGACATAAACAAGAGCATAAAGAAGCTGAGAACGTTGTTTGTAAATGAATAGAGACGGGTCAGCAAGGGAGGCACAGAAACTGAAGCTAAGGAGGTATTGCTTCAGTTCGTTGTACCATGCACGGGGAGCCTGTTTGAGGCCATAAATCGCTTTTTGAAGACGGCAGACATGAGTGGGGTTTTTGTCATCAATAAATCCGGGTGGTTGGGCCATATAGACCGTTTCATGGAGCTTGCCTTGCTGGAAGGCATTGTTAATGTTAAGTTGACGAAGGGACCAATTTTGAGCAAGTGCAAGAGAAAGAATAAGACGAATGGTGACGAGTTTGGCAACCGGACTAAAAGTGTCCGATTAGTCAATACCATGTTGTTGATGGAAGCCTTTAGCGACGAGACGGGCTTTGTACTTTTGAATGGTGTTGTCCGGGTTATACTTGACCCGAAAAACCCATTTGCAACCGACAATATTATGAGCTTCTTGAGAGGGAACAAGAGACCATGTATCATTACGGAGTAGCGCATTATATTCCTCGATCATGGCAGCACGCCATTGTGGGGAGGATAAAGCTTGTTTGGCCGTGGTGGGTAGGGAGTGGGGAGCAGTGGCTATTGCAAGTTTAGCATACTTGGTATTGGGCTTGCGAATGTTGTTACTGAGACGGGTGATGACACGGTTAGGGGGTGGTATGGGAGGTTGGGATGGCTGGGTGACAAGGGGCTCGGGTTGGGAGGAAGGGGTAGGGGAGGTGGTGTTGAGAGGAGCAGAGGAGGAAGGGGTCTGGGTTGGCTTGTTGGGAGGAGGAGAAGAGGGGGGAGTAGGTGTGGCAGGATGGGTAGGAGTGGATGAGACAGGAGGATTAGAAGGAGCAGGTGTGGTGGGGAGTATGGTGATTGGCGGATCAAACCAGTCCACAGCGGAGGGAGGTGGGTCATTAAAGGACGTGGAGGTGAGGCGGGGATAGAGAAATTCGGTCTCGACAAAGGTGACATGACGAGACGTATAAATACGGTGAGTGGTGGGGTCGAGGCAAAGGTATGCACTCTGCGTAGTGGAGTAACCAACGAACACACAAAGGGAGTGATTTAGGATCAAGCTTGTGTGAAGTGTAGGGCTTTAACCAGGGATAGCACAAGCAACCCAAGGTGCGCAGTTTAGTGTAATTAGGCGAGGTTTGAAGGAGACGAGAGTAGGGTGAGTTGTTGTTAAGAGTGGGTGTTGGTAATCTGTTAATGAGGTATACAACAGTGGCAAATGTGTGTGGCCAGAAGATGGTAGGGAGACGGGCATGTGTAAGTAAGGAGAGTCTTGTTTCAACAATGTGGCGGTGGCGACGTTCCGCATAACCATTGTGCTCGGGAGTATGAGGAGGAGATGTGAGGTGGGAGATGCCGTGTTGTAAGAGAGAAGGAGTGATTTTGATGTACTCTCCACCATTGTCAGAGAAGAGTTGAAGGAGGGGTTTATTGAAGTATTTTTCGACAAGAAGACGGAACTGATGGAAGACATTAAAAGTGTCAGACTTTTTGCGGAGTCGATATAGCCCAGTATATTTCGTGAAATGGTCAACAAAAATCACATAGTACTTAAAATTATCATGGGAGTGGACTGGGGACGACCAAACATTTGAAAACACGAGTTCAAGGGGAGCATTGGACGTGAGCGAAGAAGTAGCAAATTAAAAGGTAATTTGTGGCACTTATTAATTTTGCAAGAATTACAAAAATTGAAACTAGAAATTGAATAAGGTAAATTAAATTGTTGCTTAATTAATGAAAAAACATTATTGGATGGATGGCCTAATTTATGGTGCCACAGGAGAGCGGACGCAGCTGTAGAGGCAGTGAAGACGGACGGCTTGGACGGGTGCCAAGAGTAGATGCCACGGTCAAGTGGCCCTTGAAGAATAATCCGGCCCGTCTGGATATCCTTAAAAGAAAACGAGGAGGATGAGAACTCAATTGTGGCATTGTTATCAAGACAAAATTGTGAGACGGAGAGTATATTACGAGAAATTAAGGGAACATGAAAAACATTGCGAAAATGAAGAGGGGAAGAGGAAAAAGAAATAACTAAAGAACCTATGTTAGAGATAGGCAAGGATGTCCCATCTCCAATGACGACATCATCGGGTCCTGTGTATGGGGCATAGAGTGCGAGATTGGAGAGATCATTGGTGAGATGGTGTATAGCACCATTGTCAACAAGCTAAGAGTCAGGGGAGGAAGGAGTTGTCGTGGCTGTGTGGGCTTGGGGGCGTGGGGTGTTGGGTCGATTTGGATGAACATAGGGAGTGATGGTGACATTGGGATGGGTTTTCTTGAAGTTCCTGCAATTGAGAAAGGCATGACCCTTCTAGCCACAGTATTGGCATACCAAGGTGTCAGGGGACGGGTTGGGTAACAGAGGAAGGGATTGGGCAGGGGTGCGTGGAAGATATCGAGGAGGATTGTTGGAGCGGTATTGGGCTGCAAAAGCGGAGGTGCGTGGGAAGAGGGGAGGCAGACGTGGTGTGTGGGTGTTGGAGGTCATGGTTGATAAGCTTCTCGTGTAGGGCATCGAAGGTGATGGGGGTATCTCAGGCTTCAACCGTTTCCTTGATGGCTCGATAGAGCGTCGAGTCAAGGCCACGAAGCACCTTCGAGATGATGTCCTCGGGGTCCATGGGTTTTCCAAGTTGGGCAAGTTCGAGGGTGCAAGTTTTGAATTGATGCATATAGTCGGTAACTGTTTGGTCGGGTTTCTTGGTGATGGATTCGAGGCGATTTTTGATTTGAAGTATGTGATCCCGTGAGGGGTTGGCAAAGGTAGAGGCAAGAGTGGTTCAAGCCTCGTGAGAGGACTTGGAACGGGTGACGAGGGGAGCTATGGTGGCATCGAGGGTTCCAACGATGAAGGCGAGAAGGAGACGGTCTTGCCTAGCCCATGTGGAGCAGGAGGGATTGGCAGTGGATTTGTTGTCCACGACAACGGTTTTGGGAGGGCAAGGTAGCGTGCCATCGAGGTATGTGAAGAGGTCGAGCCCTTCAAGGAAGGACTGAATTTGGAAAGACCATTGGGTGTAGTTGGTGGTGGTTAAGGTTTTGCATTGAGAAAGGTTGACGAAGATGATAGGGGTGGCGTTTTCAGTGGCGTTGGGGACAATGAGGGTGTTGTGTGCCATGAGCGAGGATTACAAAGGCGAAGGATCAAAGGCGATTGATACCATATAAAAGCAAGGATGAAGATGAATGAAAATTGTATATTAACGTGATGATAGAATACAGAGATTACACGCTTTATATACTAAACTTAGCCCTAGAAACAAGTTAACAATAATAACAAATATACATGAAATTAGGAAAGAATAAAATCTAATAATATACACAAGATAATTCACATATTGACTAAGTCTAATATTAGTAACTAAATAATATCCTCCTTATTTGTAGAGATTTGAGAAAGATCCTTAACACGATATAGAAGATGAGATTATAACATGACTACTATCCATACATTGTAAAGTAATTTCTCTGTTTCGGTTTTTTATTTACTTATTTTATTTTTGGGTGTCTCAGTCAATTTTTTAGCTATCTAATTTGAGAATGGTTTTGAAGAACATACAATTTGATCCTCACACTCATTTTAATCCACTTGTCATCGAAAGAATTTGTCTTCTTCTTTTTCCTTGATCTTTATGTCAAAAGCAAAAGTAAATAAATGACCGAAACAGAGTATATATGTTTGCATGCGAATTTATATGAAGAGTCATTACAAAGAGGGGATCAGTTCAATGGGAGGAAGTTAGGGTACGAATGTTAAGGTAAGGTTTGGTGTAGAGAATTTATTTATTAGTTTTGAATTTTCTTATTTATGAAAGTTTGATGATGTAATAATCTATTTTATGAAAGTTAGTTGTTGAGTAGTAGGTTAACCAGCTAATACGATTCAAATAACCTGACGCGATAAGACAGACCTGAGATTCGTATATGACCCAAAAAGTGTGAACCAAACTTAACCCGATAGACTCTAGCCATAAGTGACCCGACTTGAAATCACCCGAAATAACTCGATAGACCCAAAATGACCCGACACGACTTAGTTAAGGCAAAATCCTGACCTAGAATGACCAAAGTTACCCAGGACGAGTCAATTTGAAATGACCCGATCCGGGGTGACCCAACTCAAGATGAAATTGTCCCGGATGATCCATTTGACAGGTTTATAGTAAGGTCTTTAAGTTAAGCAAGTGGTAAAAGGTTCAATTTCTAACCCTTGTGAAAAAAAAAAACTAAAAAAAATTTGAATGAAAAGTGCTTACTTATTAAATTGCCTTTCGTATCCCTAAGAAGTGTCCTACCGGCTAAATAGGGTTACTTATTCATGTTTTTTTTTTTAATTGTATGCAAATGTGAAAATGGAAATTTCGACAATGAAGTGAGTATTTTTGTAAGTGAATTGAATGATTATTTAATTTCAACTGTTATCCCCATCCATAGATTTGCTTTTGTTCCTATTGAAGAGAGCAATTAGTGAGGCATTGTCTTCTTCTGAGAGGTCAGGGAAAAAAAACAAAGTCATGCGTAATAATAATTGATGAAAAGACGCAAACACGAACGTTTGTCTAATGGCACTTTACTACTACGAAGTACATTTTATGCAGCCAACTGAAATTTGGACCAAGGCCAAACAAGGAAGTACGGCCCTGTTCTTTTGGACTTAAAGTTGCTGAACTTAACTTAATTTTTCTGAACTTAACTTAATTTTGCTGAATTTAACTTATTTTTGCTGAACTTTTCTGAACTTAATTTTTCTGAACTTAATTTTTCTTTAACTTTTCAACTTAATTTTTTTTTAACTTAATTTTGTTGAAGTTTGCCGAACTTAACTTATAATAGCTTAACTTTTCTAAATTAAAATAATCTTACTTAAATTAACTTAATTTAATTTCACTTAATACTACTACTACTACTACTACTACTACTACTACTACTACTACTACTACTAATAATAATAATAATAATAATAATAATAATAATAATAATAATAATAATAATAATTCCCTTCAAAAAAATAATAATAATAATAATAATAAAGAAATATAACTAAAAACACAAATAAAGATTATAAAATACTTTATTTATATAAGTTAATATTTTCGTACACATTACCTAATACATAAAAATAAAAAGTAAATCACATTATTTTTTTTTTCTTTCTAATCATCTAGTTCCATATTATCATCTTCCTCGTCACTTTCTTCATCTTCATTTGAGCTCACCCCGTCAAATCCATTGCCTCGCCAAATATTCTTGACTATGTTATTTCGCACCTTGTACATAGCTTTTTTCCGCTTCTTATCAAACATGCCTAAATCTTTTGTCCCTAGAACGTTCTCATGTTGTATAACAGGTATCCCATGAGTGTGCATCCGTATATAATTATGAAGTGTGAAATTAGAAACAATAATGGACATTTGATACTTAGGTGACATTTGAGGCATAACTTTTAACACCTTCCACCTTTTTTTCAATTGATCAAATGTCATTTCAACTTTCATTCTCAATGATGAACGTCGGTAATTAAAATGCTCTAACATACCTTCGGGGGATAGGTAAGAATTTGCTTTAAATAAATGTTTTTTTTTTTGAAAAAATTATATAGAATAATAATTAATCTCGGATTGTTTATACAACCGATTTGAACGAAAATTGTATCTATTTTTTAAAACTCGTCAATATTATGAAACTTATTATTCTGCTTAACTTTTCTGAACTTAATTTTGCTGAACTTTTCCGAACTTAATTTTGCTGAACTTAATTTTGCTGAACTTTTCTGAACTTAATTTTGCTGAACTTAACTTAACTTAATTTTGCTGAACTTTTCTGAACTTAACTTAATTTTGCTGAACTTAACTTATAGAGAGTGACTTTAAGTCCAAAAGAACAGGGCCGTAGTCTAGTAGAGTTGGTGTATTGTTAGTAGTAATGTTTTGGATCTTTCGACGAGCGCCAAAAAGTAGTGGAATTAGGCGGGGTTACTTGAGGCGGTTGCCCTGAAAATTAATAAAACAATTGAAATTATTTCTAGTTAATCATCATAATTCTACCCCTAGTTAAAGAAAATCAAAGTTCCCAAATGTAGAGTTTAGCCGATTATTTACCTTTATATTTTCAAAAGTTTAATTTATGGGTTATAATGTAAATGGACATCTTGAACATCAATTATAAATCATGTGATAAAAATGATGAAATTGTAAGTTTGTTGTTAATAAACAAGCCCTATAATTCAGATATTGTAAGGATGGTTTTGAAAATAACGATATAAAAATTAAAAGAATAAATTACAGAATATATTTTAACAATATAACTCTAATGAACATGAGGGAGTATATGATTGAACAAAAAAATTTCGTAAGAGCATAGAGTATTTGGTAAATGACATGTATGTTGGGAGATTTTTAACTTTTTTAAAGGTTTTTGGCATTTTCACTAATCAATCTTCTAATTTGAGGGTGTGATAAACAACGTATATGGTATCAATATATTGTTTTGCAACATGTTGCTTACTCATCATGTTTTTGGCCATGTTTGGTAAACAACATGTTGAATGAAATTAATAGATTCCGGCCTAATTAGTTGATTGACCAAGCAATCTACTATTTTGATGTGTTTGGTAAACGACGTATTCTGATAGCATATTGGTCGAAATCTACTGTTTTTGAATATGTGCTGCTAATAGCAGCATATTGTATTGGCATATTCAATTTATACATGCAACTATTATAATTATCATATATCTGCTACTTAAATAACACCCTTTTTTAATTCTGCTAATTTAATTTGATAGTCAAACCTACTACTAAAATTTGCTAACCGTATTCTACTAATGTTATCCGCTATCATGAATCTGCTTCTGCTGTTTGCTAAACAGGATCAGTTATCATGAATCTGCTTTTGCTGTTTGCCAAACAGGATCAGTAAATGCAATTATATATTCAATTTTTATACATGAATTTTCATAGACTTCTTTTTCTATGTGAGACTTACGCCGGATGATGAGTCTCAAATATTCACTCATAAATATCATGCACTTGGATTAGGATGGTCTCAATAATGATGCCCAACTTTCTTGGGCTTTAGCGTCATTAGCACAGCAAGGCAAAGTCATGAATTAGGTGGATATGATAAGTAGCCCACTACTGAAGCCCAACCCGAACACACACAGTTGCGGAATCGTGTACAAGTTTCAATAGCCGAGCTTATGTTCGAATGTGGATAATAGTATTCAGATTCACCTATTTTTGTTGATTTTATCTTGTGATCAAATAATTATTTTATAATTATTTTAACTTTATACTGATTTTGATGCATGAATTGAAATATATTAAATCTTGTGAAATACTCCCCCCCTCCAATATTATATGGCGTTTTGTTTTTTCGTGGTGAGTCTATAACAACCCGACTCGCCACCGTGTATACTTTTAGGCCATTATTTATCCTTACTTAAGCCCAAAAACACAAGGCCTTGTTACTAAGTGATGGGCGAAAGCCCTTATAAACATATCACAATCCTCTTACTTTCCCGATGTGGGACAACTTTACTCTCAACTCTTGGGGTATTACAAACTCCCCCACTTAAATAACACGTACTCGTTACCACAGGCTCACCACACGCTCGCAGGGTTGCTCTGATAGCATTTATAACAACCCGACCCGCCAGCGTCGTAACACAACCCCAATAAGATGAGATGTGTACCTTTGGGCCCATTATTTATTCTCACTTAAATCCAAAAGCACAAGGCCTTGTTACTAAGTGGTGGGTGAAAACCCTTATAAATATATCACAATCCTCTTATTTTCCCGATATGGGACAACATTACTCTCAACTCTTGGGGTGTTACAATGCTAGTCATCACATCACAAACGATCTTGCTAACCACTCTCTACATACTTCATATGATGGTTTCGACAAGCTTATAATTAGTAACGGCTCTTCACTTTGGTTCGTTTTTTCAACTCCTACTTCTAAAATTATTTTTAACAATGTTTTATATGTTCCTCGAATTTCGCAAAATATTATTTCAATTTCGCAATTTTGCACTGATAACAATCTTTGTGTTGAATTCTCACAAACGTCTTGTTTTCTCAAGGACCTTGAGACGAAAACTACCCTTCTCCAAGGACGCAGTAGCCGAGGAATCTATCACTTGCAAGTTGCACCCGTCCGATTGTCATGTCTTCTCCGTCTCCACGCATAATTTCAATGCGTGGCATCATCGGCTTGAACATCCATCTACCGGCGCCTATCTTACAATATTTAAGCAATAAATTTAATTTAGATATTTCAATTTCCAAGTTTAATAGTTGTGATTCTGGTAATGTTAACAAAAGTCACAAACTACCGTTTGTTATTTCATCTTTTAATACTACTGCTCCATTGCAACTTTAATTTTCCGATGTTTGGACATCGCATGTTCTTTCCTTTGATAATTTTAAGTATTATTTTTGTCTTTACTAAATATATCTGGCTTTATCCGCTCAAACGTAAAACCAACACCATTCTTGTTTTAAATGTTTCCGTAGCCTCGTTGGTACATCTCTAATCTCACGGAAAACAAAGAAACAGAAGACAGTTAGCAAGGGCACCGCTGAAGCAGAGTATAGGAGTATGTCACATGCTTCTAGTGAACTTGCTTAGCTTGTGACTTTATTGAAGGATCTGCATGTATAATCAACACTTCCTAAACCATTATTATGTGATAACAAAGCTGTTGTTCATAAATCAGAGAATCCTGTCTTCCATGAGAAGGAAAAATGCCTCAATATAGATTGTCATTTTATGCGTGGTAAGTTTCAAGAAAGTTTGCTGGAACCTAGGCATGTTAGAACAGGTTTACAATTGGCTGACTTAATGACCAAGCCATTAGGCTCTCAGCAACAACACTTTCATTCTGGAATCCAAGCTTGCACTACCCCAAATTCAGGCAACTACAACGCCCCTTTAACAACGCTTATTCACGAAAATCACCATAAGACGTAGAATGGATGGCGCGAATTTTACTAAACTTAAGTACAACAGTTATGTGTTGATAACCGTTGTTATAGGTTTTAACAACGGGTCAAACTTTCACAATCGTTGTTAATATAATAACTAATAACAACAGTTTACTCTGTAATACATTATAACCGTTGTTAATAATTTGGCGCAAAATTAGTGAAAAGTAATTACAACGGTTATATTAGAATCCGTTGTTAATACTTTTTAACAACGGTTTTTCTAAAGACCCGTTGTTAATATATTCTCTAATGACAACGGGTTTTTGTGTAAAAATCGTTGTCAATACTTTTCATAATATAAACCACACAAACACTGCAGATCAGCTACAGCCACAAACACAAACCTAATAACACAAACACAAACATCACAAACACAAGCACACACTTTCTCATCGTCTCTTTCTCTCTTTCTCATCGTCGCTTTATCATCTCCGTCACTGTTGTTATCGTCGTCTCTTATTTTCTCTAATTATCAGGTATCGCTTTAATTTATATGCATGGTTTTAGGTTTTGTCATCATCTCAATCATTATTTTTTTTCTCTAATTATTTCATTTGCATGTGTTTTTATCGATCATTATTGTTCTTTCTCTAAGTATTATTCGCTTAATTAGTGAATGGTTACTGTTGTTTTTCTGTGTTTATTAGCTTGTAAAACAAATTAAATAAAATAAAATAAAAGAAGATGATGAGGAAGAGGAATGCATAATAAACTTAATTAATTAATATATATAAATAAATAAAAAACGAATTACATTGCTAAAAATGCAATTCTTAGATATGCATAGAGAGTCTTATTCTCTTCTATGATATCCATCCTCTCCTCCTTTGCTATTTGGAGGTTTCGTTCCGCAGTTGCTATATCGTCATATAGCCGCAACATCTTTCGCTTTCTGTCAAGCCATTTTTTTGGCGTCCTTGAGTGCGGTCCGAGCGTCCTCAATGTAGCTCCTGTACCTGCCCTTAGAGGCGGCAAACAATGACACGACATGAAAACACGACACGAACCCGACACGAAGTTAATGGGTTTGGGTTGAGCCTTAATGACGCATTTATGTAAGTGGGTCGACACGAACACGACACGAACTTTAATTGGGTTGGGTTTGGGTTGAGCTCCCTAAACACGAACCCGGCACGAATGACCTATTTACTAAATTAATCATAATTTTTCTTGATTTTACATCGCATAAATATACTTACACTTTCCAAATATAGACAAAACACGAAAACACGACACGAAATTAACGGGTTAGGGTTGAGGCTTGATGACCCATTTATGTAAGTGGGTTGACTCAAACACGACACGAAATTTAATTGGGTTAGGTTTGGGTTGAAGGGTTCGTGACCCGTTTACATGTGACACGAACACGAACTCGACACGGCCCGATCTGTTTGCCAGGTCTACCTGCCCTCGATGTCCAGCAACCGGCGGATGAAACTCTTGTTGTACTCGGTCATAATGCATGTATTACGGATGATATCATTCATTGTTGAAGGAAGTGTTGAAGGAAGTTTGGAGTTTGTTTTAAAGATTTAGGGTTTGGAGCAGTTTAGGACGTGAGATAGTGAGATAATTGAATGGTTATTGAGATAATGCATGAATTTATACTTAGTAATGTGTCCTTTTAATTGTTTTTTAATTAGGGTTATTTTATGGGAATAATCCAAACTATACCTACCCTTCTCATAATCCATACTAAGGTTTAACCGAGAAAAATCCTATTTATCCCCTCATTTATATTTTAGTGATCTCATGGAAGGGCAACCTGTTAAGCCGGTTCCCTTGACTTGTATTACGTTAATTAATATCACTACCTCTCACTCTCCTCACTTTAAACAAGAACAAAAGAATCAAAACAATTCAAAACACCTAAATTCTGAAAGCAGTACAAACAACTACCAACTTCTTTCCTCTATAGATACACACAAAGCTAAATAAGCTTTATGGTTGATTTCAGCTCCATCTTAATTCTTACACGCAAATCTCAAGCTCTATAGACTATAGATATCCTCCCATTGAACCACCATTCCCAAATGCTCTAGAGCTAATTTTTCCACTTTTATGGTTGCCAACTCTTGAACATTCATCATGAAACTCCTATCACCGTCAATATCCACAACGGTCGCATCAGGCCTTGCTACAGCAGTCCCCATGGCAGCCGGAAGCCCAAATCCCATTCAAATCGAGACATGAGGCTGATTATTTTTCCCAATCTCAGCCGAATCAATATCAATGTGCACAATCTTTGTCTGACTATAAAACGCCTCCAATTTCCCCGCCACACGATCATCAAACCTAACCCCGAACGCCAACAACTAATTTGCCCGCCTTATCAGCAGCTTAATTAGCATACACACTAGAACACCTTGAGTTTGATTAAGAACTAGGAGTCTTCATTATTGAACACCTTTAAAAATCACTAAGAGATAAATGATAGAATAATTAAGAAATAGAATTTTGAAGATGAAGATATTAATTAAAACAATGGAGGATTCCAAGGAAGGAGGAAGAAAGTTGGATCCAGGGAGAAAAAAGATTAAATAAAAGGTGACCTGATACTTCACCGGGAGTAACAGGTTAAAAATGGACAAAGATCACTAAAAGATGAATGAGGGGAAACATAGGATTTTTCTCAGTTAAACCTTAGTATAGATTAATATGAGATGAGTAGGGGTATAGTTTGAATTATTTACATAAAATAACCCTTTTAATTAATACTCCCTTCAATTCATCATAATGTTCCCATTTGAAAATGACACAATACTTAAGAAAAATCAATATAAAAGAATAAAAGACAAATGTGGGGTTTGTTGATAGGAGAGAGGGAAGAATAGTTAGTAGTTAAATAAGGAGTTGTGGGGCCAAAACATTAAGGAAAGTAATAAAATAAGAGTAAAAGAGTTGTGTGGGGTTTGGTAATAGGAGAGAGGGATGAATAAAATAAGAGTAAAAATTACCAAAAAAGGAAAGAGGAACATTACTTGAATAATCCGTTTCGGGAAAAAGAGAACATTATAGCGAATTGGAGGGAATATATGTTTAGGAAGTTGTGCCAAATCTTATACTTTCTCATTTCATATATTATTGTGTTCTTTCATATGCAGGAATTTGACATTAATAATTCATACTTCCTCCATTCAACTCCACTCTACCACTTTACTTTTTCACGTTTGTCAACGCGTGTTTTACGCGCTAAATATTGTTAGCTACGTATTTGCAAAAATTATAAAAGTTAGATATTTTTAATGTACTCGTAAAGACGAATCAAACAAAATCTCACATGAATATATTTCCACTTACGCATCGAGAGAAAATCGAAATTGAATACACAATTGTGAATAGTGTACAAAAGTGAAATAGGTAGAGTGAAGTTGAATGGAGGAAATATTATGCATCGAAATTGCAGTAATAATATATGCATCTATAGTTAGTGATAGCTGCTATGCACAGATTGATGGGCCGGCAAAATTAGTTAGTGATAGTTGGCTCTTGTATATAAACATTCCTCATTTCCTAATGACAAATTCTTATTATAGACGGACACTATCCGTCTATACGTATAGACGGATATCACTTCCCCTCACAAAATATCCATTTGCTATAAAGTGGGAAATACATGGGGGGTGCCCCACCTTGTCCCCCCTACCTATTTTATTAGAGGTCTTTACCCGTCTATTCGCCCCACCCGTCTATACCAAGACCTACTGTTTACTAATTTAGCATATCATAACAAACTTTATTTACCCTGGTGTTTTCTCTCTCTCTACTTACCTGCGATTACTCTGTTTCTATTCAATTAAGCTTCATCACATCATCAACAATGGTGATCTTCATCATTTCATACTACGGAGTAATTAAGTAAAGGTTTATTTACTAATCGCCTATCCTGTTTGGAAGTAATTGCAGTATTCATTAACTAATTAATTAATTGGCGGGACCACTCTAGTTCCTTTGCTTAGAGTTCGAAAAACCGTATGATTAATGTGCTTGGGGTAATCAAGGTGTTAGTTGCCAACTTGCCTAATTAAGTAATTGTTTAAATTAATAATACAATTGGTTGCATGATTTAGCCCAGACACTTTCTCCTTTAACATTACGTGTTGGTCCATATTACTACACTACTTTCTACCTGTTAGCTGTAGATACACATAATCTGGTGGACATCGGTCCAACCAAATGTCTAAACTAAAATATAAATAGTGTGTATCAACTATCACGTCACAATCCGATGTGAATTCTTGCAAATTCGAAATGATCTGATATTCTGATATGTCTAAACCTATGGAGCTATATGACATGAATTTAAACTGACCAGATCCATATTAGTCTCAATTAACTCATTTACATACACAACATAAAAAAAAAAAAAAAAAGTTAATTAGATAAAGTTGATTTCTAAGTCTTTTATGTGTGATGGGAGATCTGTTTTTCCTTGGCTTCATAAAGTGAAAAGTCAAGTTGAAGGAGAGAGTATTTTGCTAGGGGAAGTCAAGAAGAAGTTCTAAAGGAACATAAAGTATGATTAAACCAACAGGTGGGTTTTGATGTTTTTTATGACTAGACTAGACTAGATACACACCCCCTTGGCCTTGGACTACACAATACATATGCCCAACACAACTTGCCCTAAATTCTTGCTACTTATTAAGATATATGCGGGCCACGCACTCTTTAGCTAAACACAAATTATAAAATATAGTCTATTTTTATTATAAAATATAGTCTATTTTTATAAAAATTATTTATTTAATACTTCCTCCTATTCTACATAAACTTCTTTATTTCTTTTTTTATCTATTTACAATACCTTCCTTATTTCCTTATTTAGTAAAGTTTTATAGTTATTTTAATCACCTTACCCCACAACAATAACCCACCTCACCCCCACAACAATACTTATTTTAATCAACTTACCCACAACAATATTTATTTTATTCACCCACCCACAATAATACCTCACAATACCTACCCTCTCTCCAATTACCAAACCCACTACAATACTTTACCTTTACTTTACCTTATTTTAATCCCTCTCCTTAATTCTAGTACCACATGAATAAGGAGGTTTATCTAGAATAGAAGGGAGTATTAATAAATAAGTTACGAAGTATCTTTTTCTATAAACAAATAAACAATAATTATTGTTGGCTAAAATAGCAAAATTAGTCTTTCTTAAAATAAAAGTATTTGTTTGAACAACTAGTCTTGCTTGTAAAGGCACAAGCTTGTGACCTCTCATAACCTCTCCTACTTGTCCCTCTCACTTATCTCTTTGTCTTATGTTAAAGTTTGTGATAAATTTTGCCTGTCACAAATGAAAATTTATGTTGTTTTATAATTGAAACGAATTAAGTACATGGTACATTATTTAGATAGATGGTGACAAATTTTTGCTATTTTCTAGATATTTTTTTTAACTTATCTATGTAAGTGGATAATATTAGGTCCGTTTTAACTATGAAACGGATAATTTTGTATTAAATAAGAATTTGTGTATGAATGTAGAAAATATCGGAACACCTTTTAAACAAAGACCTAATTTGGCGAGGCAAGCCACGATGGAGCGTTATGGCGACATCTACGTTCTACCACATGAGGGTCGGTGGTGCCATACATGATACATTGCCATACAATCAATTCATTTTATGGAAATGAACATGCTTTATTGTTCTCCGGATTATCCTACGTAATTTCTCATGGTTTGATCATGCAATTGTTGCATTTTGTAATAGTCTAATATTTTCATTTTGCGTTTAATTTAGATATATACTCCGTATGACGGTATGAGTTAACAACGAATTTCATGGTCAGCTAAAGATGCTTGGCAGTTGGCAATTTACGATCTTAAAAGTATATATGAACACTTAAACAAGATATTCATCGGTCCATCGTCTCATGCCATGTACGCAGCAACGGTAACATGTCGTTTACTAATAGCAATGTTAAAATTATATATAGTGAAAAAAAAAAAAAAAAAAGAAGAAGGTGCACGAGAAACAATATATTTGTTGCAATAGAATCATCGAAAAGAAGAGAAGTACTTGGTACTAAACTACTAATTAAACAATTTACAAAGGGGAATGAATTGGGACATGGAAGGGAAGAAAAAGGATTGAATGTTGATGACAAGTACGTACTTCCTGTTTCAAGTATTCCGTATTGAATATTGTTTTTTTTTTTCAATGGTGTCATGTATGAAAATAACAGGAATGGTCTTGCTACAGTGGTACGTACGATATTCATGCATGTCCCTAAGAATAAGTTTATGATAAAAGTAATGCCCCCCATTCACTAAAGCGCCTACTTTCTCAGTCTCTATTTTTTCATCACCAATTCTCTTTCTAGGCGGACTATTCCGTTTGAAGACTTTAGATGGCCTTATGTAAGCATTTTTATGGTAAAATGTACTCCCTCCGTCCCGGTTATTTATTGTCCTTTGGTTTTGGCACAAAGACCAAAGAAAAAGGAGATAGTCAATAACTAAATGACATGTGGATTAAAATAACCAAATTGTTCATCAAATGCATTCTTAAAATAGAAAGGACAACAATTGACTGAAACACTCCAAAATGGAAAATGACAACAAATGATCGGGACGGAGGGAGTAACCATTTAACGACAGAATGTTGTAACTAATGTTTGTTATTTAGCTAACTTTTTGTCAAAAAGTGGTCATATTTGACTGTAAATGATTCATATTTTATACTCCCTCTTATTCACTATTTTTTTTCCCTATTTCCTTAAACGGATTATTCAGGTTTCTTCCCTTTATTATTTTGGAAACTTTTACTCTTATTTTATTCATTACTCTCTCATATCACCAAACCACACCCAACTCTTTTATTCATATTTTATTACTTTCGTTAATGTTTTGGCTCCACAATTTCTTATTTAACTCCTAATTATTGACCGCTCTCTCTTATCACCTAACTACACACAACCTTTTTACTATTATTTTATTCTTTTTCTTAATCTTTGTGCCCTTAGCAAAAGGGAATAATATGGAGAATAGGAGGGAGTATATGACTCATCTAAAACCTTTAGACAAAGATGAAGGTCGTCTAAACTCTAAACTATGAAGGGAGGTTTTTTCATCTTGTTCATATTCATTCATGTATATACCTGATTTATGAAATTAAAATTGACCCACAAACAAAATTAATAAAAAAGGTTTACAAACTAAGAACACTTGCCTTGGTTCCACTCACGTACCATACACATGTTGTGTCTTCTATATTAGTTGTCATCTTCTATGATTCGATTATATTGGACCCTTGTACCCAAACTCGAATTGACTTGATCCGAGCTAAATATGATTGTCGTATGACTCGTATCATACAACAATCTTACACCAAACTGACTGCTTTTTAATTTAACCCAATAGGTTTGAGCAAAAAAAGGGAAAAAAAAAAGAATCTGAACAGATCAATAGATGAAGAAGGATTATAATTATTTCTTTTTGTTAAGATTCCATCTCTTTAAAGTAAATTTACAATGGAACCTCTAAATGTGCTAAATACTCTACCACTAAATGTATTTCCATATTACTTTCCCCTATCTATTTGTAAATCTTGAATATATAAGAGATCTAACCGACGATCTCAATTTATACCCTTTGGGTTATTCGAATCAAATTTCATGATCGGTCATGACACTGCCTTATTTGTTTGAAGAACTCTAAGAAGCTCATTCTTGAGATCTTCTAAAACAAGGGGTTTTCTGATAACCCCGTTTATTCCAATCTGCTTGAATCTATCCCAAAATTCTTCATCATCGCTTGATGTTAAGGCCACAATCAACGGCCAACTGCGGCTTCGACTCCGGAGCTTACGAATACGGGTTGCAACTTCAAATCCATCTAGTTCATTCATATGGAGCTCCAAGAGGATAATTTGGTAACACGAGCCTCCGGGACCAAGTGCATCGAGACACTCAAATCCGGATGAAACTGATGTAATGACACAACCGAGTTTCTGTAGGAGTTTTTTGGTCACTGCTCTGTTTATGTCATCATCATCGGCTAATAATACTTGAAGGCCTCTGAAAATTGAGTTAGAGTTTTCGGATGATTCGCCGGATTCCGAGATAGCTATTCCAATAGATGGTCGTAATTGGAAACTAAGAACCAATGCCATGCTTTGAGGAAATCCCTGAGGATTTGGTACCACCCAAATGTTTCCTTGCATCAGCTGAAATCAGTCAAATTTTCAGTGACAATTAGTAATCTGTGTTAAATGTTTCCTTGCATCAGCTGAAATCAGTCAAATTTTCAGTTATAATCAGTAATTTATGTTCTTTCATCGACAGAATTATGACCTATGTTTCTCAATTCTTCACTTTTATGGCCGAAAGTTTTAGAGCAAAGTCCTTGTTTCTCATAATTTGATCCATGGAGAGTAAAACACTTGGGTATTTACCTATGCCCGACATTCGTAGCTAGATCCAAGTACCATAGTCTATGATTTAAATAAAATTAGTTTCGAATAAATACTTGAAAGAAAAGGTAATAATCTCACCTGGACTAACTTCTGGCAGACACTAAAGCTGAGATCCCGGTCCATGATCTCACCATTGCATCTCTGACCACTATATTTTTTTGTTAAGACTAAATCATCAGGGAAAATCGCGTTACTAATCATTTCAACTTCAAACCGAACATACACATAACCATCAGAAGAGCCCGACCTCCATGTTGCCCATCTCTGATCATTCCTCCCCTGGCTTCCATGTTGAGAGTAAACCCGAAATACCAATGACCCTCCGCCATTGCTATTCTCCACCAAATTACCAACCATATGCAGAATTACCTGAAATACCCTCTTCTCATCACCCAGTACATTATCTGGTAGGGCCCTATCAACTTCAATATTAAACCCAAAACCTTTTTGGGTACACAAACACTTGGCAAAGCAACCAGCTTCGGTTACTAAAGCACGAAGCCTGAATGATCTTAATTCCGATGGGAATCGCCCACTTTCTTTCGGCGAATTGTCCATGATGTCATTTACCAAAAGCGAGAGAACATCTCCCGACTTCATCATAGTGTCGACAATGAGTTTTTGTTCACTGGTCAAGTTCTCGTCTTTTAACACGGAAAGCAATCCCAAAACCGAGTGCATAGGCTTTCTCATTCCATGACTCATACCCCTCTGGAATGAATTTCTAGCTTGACTTGCCATCATTGCATTTCTCTGGGCTTGTTGCAATGCACGATTTTGCTCAGCCAATTTCTCCCTCATGAGCTGAGATTCCTCAAGAACAGCAGCATGAGAGATAGCCACAGCCACTTGGTCAGCTACCACCTTAATAATTTCAAGATCTTGGTTTGTCCAACATCTATCTTGCCTATTTGGTAAAACTAAGACGAGTAATGCATAGCAAGCTTGCATTAATTCAGGAGTTCCTCCTTTAAAATTAGACACCCTGAGCATAGGCATTCGTATTGCGGCAACAGCTCCATGATCTTCGAGCTCACCGCTGCTTCCATGGGCGAGAGCTGAATCTATCCCAAGTAACTGTACTTCATTACTCTCCTTAATTCTTTTTACATCGGGATCAGCATAAGGCATTCTACAATTGCTGTAATTTGGAAAATTCCTCCCTTTTAACTCATGGGTTAAAATTACCTCTGTCCTATTTTCATTAGGCATCCAAACCGCACAGTTTTGCAAATCCAAAGTTTTTGAAAGCTCAACCATGGTTGTATACAAAATTGTATGCCGGTCCAACGATTTTCTGATCTCTTGGGTAAGCATCCTAACATGCCAACCCGCCTCACTTTGTTTCTTGATAAGACCAACTTCCCTACCTAGATCCCAAGTCTTCTTCTTCAACATAAACTCCCTCACCTTCACCTTAAGAAGCAAGGGGATTAGGGTGTACAAAGTGATAGCAGTTGCACACGACACCAAAGCAGTCAAGGACTTGAATGTCGTGAGTGCAACAGCTAACTGAAACCCGTGTGGTCCGTAAGTCCAACCATTAAGCAAATGAGTCATGCCACAAAGAACAATGAAGGCTATAAACTCAAACAAAACCCATTTGAAGGGCACATTGGAGCAACTGACAAAGTATAACAACTCAACTGGAATCGAGAAATATGCGACCGCAATCAGGAAATCACTCACTCTTTGGCATTCTAAAATGCTTTCAATACTCCAAAACCCCTCGCCCTCATCCTCACAATTACATCTTGGACCGTTTTCTGCAGCCGAAACTGATATCAATAGAGCACAAACCAAAACCCCCGAAGCCAATACCTTCCACATTGTATTAACACAATCAATTATAAATATCACCGATCAATTCAAATTCCAAACGGACTATTATACATGAATAAGGTCCATGAGAGCATCACCATTATTTGCATGCCCTTTCCACCATTAAAAAAATACCCCTGCATCAAGCAACAAAATCCCAAATAATTTAAAACCCAATTAAACTTTTTTTTAGCAGGGACCCTTTTGCATTATTAATTTCATACATAAATCTTACATCTAAGATCCAACACTTTCCCCTTGTCTAAAAATGATCCAAAAGTCCAACTTGTCAACCATGCAACAACCCCAAACTAGTACTAGTAAATTCTCTTTATGTTCTTGGAAACTTCCATTGTTCTTCCCAACTAATTTCGCGGTTAAACGATTCTACACAAGTGTTATTACTTAAATAACCCCACTAAAATAACTCCTACTCCGTAGTTAACTACCATGTTTTTTTTTTGTATTTAACGAAGCACGGACTTATTCCCATTACAATAGAGGGAGGGGGATTCGAACCTGGACCTATTGTTGTCCCAAGTACCTCCATCTTTAACCACTAGACTAAGCCATTTTCGGTAGTAACTACCATGTTTATTTGCAATGTTTTATTGTAAAACCGTTCAATATGAATTTAAAAAGACGGAATAAAAGGAAATTAGAAATGAATGAAAGAACTAACCTTGGTTTATAAGAAAAACCAAATTCTAATCTTATTAATAAACACCACCTTCATCTTCATCATTATCATCATCAAAATCAGATCTTTATCTCTTTTCAAAAATAGCTGCTCACTGCACATTAATCACAAATATTTAAAAAAAGCCAAACAAAAGAACAAATATTTACACATACCAAGTATTTAAATTTCAAATAAAATAATCATTAAAAAAATAGCATAAAATCTATAGATATATCCCAATTGGATGCTCAATCTAACAAACAATAACAATAATAATATTATATACAGTATACAATATGAAACATAGTTATGCAATTTAATTGAATGAACCGGTGACCCACCTGGTTGAGTAAAGAATGAACCGGGTTCTTTGTTGATTAAATAGTTATATCTATATACAGAAAGAATAAATGTGGAATATAAAAAGGTGTAAAGAAGAAGGAAGAAATAATATAGAGAAAGTAAGGAGGAGGGTGGTGTTGGTTTTGTTAGCAATATATGCATGCGCCGTTGTATTAGTAGAGAAGAGTGGTAAATAAATGAAGGAAAGGAAGAAAGAAATCAAGGGAGGGAGAGTGTCTGAGTGAGGTGAAGAGAATTTGGTCACTTTTTGGATGTTTGTTAACGTATTTTCCTTTGTGGTTTTAGATTAGATTTGGAATGGAATTGTTTCAAAGTAGAAGACTCTTTCTTGGTTCAAAGAATGTGGAACATAGTCATGAAATCATCATTATCATTGCGTTTACAAAATATTTTTTCTGTCTCATAACTTTATTCTTATGTTTAATATCGAAGATGACTCAGTTTAGTGGTTATGAGGAAAGTATTGTGTACAATAGGTTTTAAGTTCGAATCTCCCCTCACTCTATTGTAATTAGAGCCGGCAAAAAATGCTACGACACGAACACGACACGAAATTAATGGGTTTGAGTTGAGGCTTAATGACCCATTTATGTAAGTGGGTCGACACGAACACGACACGAAATTTAATTGAGTCGAGTTTGGGTTGAGCTCTCTATACACGAACTCGACACGAATAATCTATTTACTAAATTAATCCTATTTTTTCTCGATTCTCCTTCACATAAATATACGCGTAAATATACTTACACTTTTCAAATATAAACATGACACGAAAACCTGACTCGAATTAACGGGTTAAGAGCCACGCTCTATGACCCATTTATGTAAGTGGGTCGACACGAGATTTAAATGAGCCGGGTTTGGGTTGAAGGGTTCGTGACCCATTTACATCTGACACGAACACGAACTCCACACGACCCTATCTTTTTGCCAAGTCTAATTGTGAACCCCCGCAATAAACTTAACATAAAACGAGTAAAATGCAGCGAAATTTTCGGAAATTTTAAAACTTTTTTAAAGTATAAGCGCGGGTTCAATAACTACACAACGGAAAGAAAGTATGCGGAAATAAAATAAAGGTTCATACAAACACGATAGTAAAAAATGGGGAAAATATATCCCACGAATGACAAGACGAAAATAGGTGAGTTTAGCAAAATGATAAATAAAGTCCAACGGTCAATGTACACTACAAGAAACCCTGTTTCGGGCGACTACAATTGCCGTCTGAAATCAGTCGCTAAAACAATATTGGCGACTAAAATTGGTCGCCAGAACACAGTCGCAGGCCGTAGTCGCCAAATGGAATTCGGGCGACTGATTTCAGTCGCCAAAATTGGCGACTGACTAAATAGTCGCCAAACACACAAAATGACGACTGACAGTAGTCGCCAAATTGGCGAGCCAAATTGGCGACTACTTGGAGACTGAAATCAGTCGCCCATGGTTGACTTTCAGTCTCCAATTTGGCGACTACTTCACCATCAGTCGCCATTTTAGCGACTACTTTCGGTCGCCAAGTGGTTGCCATAGGTACTGGCAAACCAGTGGCCACTGGTTTAGGTACTCTGTTTTGCATTTCAGTCGCCATTTTCAGTGTAATTTTGCATGTAAAATTCGGTTTTCCTACTACCCAATCCATTTCATTGCTCGTACTTGCATTTCTATTACTACAACACCAACGCAAACCAAACTCACAACACAAATGGAACACCAATAACCAAATCTCATATATAAAATGAGAATAAACCAAGTTTACAAGTGTACCAACAAATCCTAATCAAACCAAATCCGTCACAAGCCTAACTTACACTACCATGTTCTTAGGTTTTGGGAAAGGGGCACATAAGTCAAGCACAAGGAAAAGAAGCACCCGCGCCAAAACCGCCTCCTCCGGATGGATCATTAGGATCTTGCCAATGAGGACGGGGACCGGAGTTGCATGAAGCAAAAGTAGGCTTCCATCTTGTCGAACTTTTCTTTCATTTCCCGCATTTGTTGATCCCTTTCAGCGTTTTGGTGCCTTTCTTCATCAAGTTGTGCTTGTAAGACACTTACGATTCCCGGCTCATAAGTTTGTTTGGACTTTGAAGAAGTCCTTGCCTTTGGCGCCATGTATAAAACTCCATGAGCTTCTCTGGTTCCATACACTGAGCCCTTTTTGTACCCCTCAACCAAGTCAAACCAAATATCATTATCGGGCCTATTGGGGTTGTTCTCTTTTTCACGCAAATAAGCATCCCACAAAAAAAAAAAAAAAAAAAAAAAAAAAAACAATGCAAATAGAATTAAAGGTTCTTGTTGCGTGAAAAACTTACCTATAACAAATAATCTTATTAAGGGAAATTGACTAATTTAATGAAACTTACATATAATTCCTTGTCTTTCACCTTAGTCCAATGCCTATTACCCTTGTCGTCAACCTTGCTATGCGTGTCTACAAAGAGCTCGGGAGCCGTCATCTCTACCTTACCGTTTTTCTTCCCCTTCTAAAAAACAAACAAGGCATAAATAAACAGTTTTCACGGTTAAATTTTTTTAATAATAATGTAAGGTGTTGTTATCTAGACTTACTCCAAAAACACGGTCCAAGAAAGAACGAGATCCCCCGTAGTGAGTAGCCTCAACAATGCTTTCTTTCTTTCCTCCTCTTTTGTTGAGTGAACCTCGCTCCGACTTGGTCTTAAATTTGGGGGTTGCCCGTTTCTTCATTAGACCCTGATATGTGTTTAGGTGATTTTTACCAAGTTAATTGTATTAGGTCAATGCGGTCTTACTCGTTAGTTGCTTGATTTGATCGTTTGTTTTTGATATTTAAATTAGGAAATAAAGCACGAAATATAAATTGACACGTAAGATTTTGTGACGCGGAAAACCCAATGTGGGAACAATCGCGGAAGGGACGGTACCCTGCCAAATATTGCACTATCTTTGAGTGGGAGGATGAATACAATTGATGCGTAATGTAAATCTTGCTAGCACGAGGTATTGTGTATGTGTGATCTTGGATGTCCTTCTTCGATTGCTTCCCTTGTTATTTATAGGGTAAGAACCCTAGGTGTATCCTACCATGTTTATGGAAAGGAATATAACTTCCATAATAACTCTTTTCATATCTCACTATCTCCCTCAATTCTCCTTGATCTCCCTGAATGCTCCCTGACTTCTCCCTGACTTATCTTTTCTAAACACGGATGCTTCCTTCAGTGGGCTTTGGCCTCCTTCTACACGCGTCTGTTAGCCCATTTCCCCTTTCAGCGCCCTTGCTCCCAATCATGGGCTCCCCTTCTTCCACTCCTTCCTTTATGATCCATTACTTACTAAGTGGGCTTTCCTTATTGTGTGAATTTTAGCCCAAACAGTTTGCCCCCAATTTCTTGCGAGGTACGCTTCGAGACGTCAAACAAGGAATTTACGTAGTTGATTATTTAAAACCCTAAGCCGTCATTTACACTTCCTCCCATGCACACTCATCATTACTCGCCGCCCTCCTCCTCATTTCTCGCGCCCCCCTCTCTCTCTTCCTTTATAATCTAAATTCCCTCCTCACTTCATTTACTCACTTCCATTATTTCCCCAAAACAACTCTTCCCCTTATTCTCATCTCTCCCTTTTCTCTTTTTTTCGCCGGCTTCACTGCTTCACTCCCGCCGTCCTCTTCACCAGGTATTTCTCCCTTCCCTCCTTTCTTTTCTCTTTTCAATCATGGGAAAGACCCGACAAGCCTCTTCATCCTCTACCCCAACTGACCGGAATCCAGACCCCGTCTTTCCTTCGCGAAATCTTTTTACTCACCCCCATGACTGTGACTCCGCCCTGACTCCTGCCGATAATCCCCTAATCAAGGGTATGCTCAGCCTTGGTGATGGGGTTGAGATAGCCATCCCTGAACCGGGTCAAAAGGCTGACGCTATCCGTCCGGGGTGGGTTTGTTTTTATTTATACCCATTTAGATACGGCCTCCGTTTCCCCTTTCCGAAACTTATCCAAGACTTCATCTTTACCAACAACTTTGCTATGGCATAAATCTCGGCCACCGTTTGGAGGGTTCTCCTCTACTCTTTAGCCGCATGTCAAAACTCTGGCAATTCCATGTCTCTGGGAAATTTGGCCCATATGTATGATATCAGGTCCCTGGGGAGGGGCCAATTCTCGCTCCGGGGTTCTGGTGAGACTCTCTTCAAGCATGTGTCAAAGTCCAGGGACGAGAAATGGTTTGAGGACTTCTTCTATGTGAGGAAGGCTTATATCCAACCACCTGCTAACTATATCTTCGAGAAATGGATTATTACTTCAAATAAGTAGCTTTCCTGACGCCTGGCTTGTTCATCCCAATGCTTACTGGCTTACTCTGTCGTTTTCATATAGGTCCCTGCTACCTAACCCGCATTGGTGCCGCGATCCCTGCTCGCAACAAACTGTTTTGCATTCCTCTGAGCGAGAGGAAGTTCCCGATCTCTTTGCTCGAATATTCACCGCTTCCTCCTCCACCCTCTCGCAATCGCCCAAAGATGTCTTTGGTAAGTCGCCTAAAGTCTTCTTTACTTGCGTGCAACCTTGCCGGGTTGTCTAACCCTTCCCGACACGAAATAATGACCTTGCGAGTTCAAAAGTCGACCCTTTGGAGGCTATCCTCCAGAGTGCTAAAAGAAAAAGGTCCACTGCGAGTCCTGACGTGGCATCTGCTTCCAAGAGGAGCGCCCCTGTTGCTTCTTTCCAGTCACCTCCTACTCATTCCAGCTCTGCTCGGACTGAACCTCTAGAGGTTAGCCCGCTGTCTCGTCATCCTCCTACTCCTCCTGCCAGCCCTCGTGCTTCTGCTAGCGGTGGCATCATTGCCCATTTTTCAGAGGGCTTTGGAAATGTTGACAAGGTGCCATACTGGCCTGAAATTGACCAATTGCTCTTCCCTCCTCTGGTTGATGCTTTCTCGGAGTTTGGTCCCAAGGGGATGGCTGAGAACGATATGCATAATGCTTTCATGGTGAGTATCCTTCGTCTTCCACTTGTTCTAAGTTTCTTATCTTCAATTCCTGCTAACTTTGACTTTCCTTGCCCCCAGGCCCTCCAGTCTGTTCTCTATAACAGGAAGATGATCAACATAGTGCAGACTATCAGCCGTGCTACTAGCGCCAAGAACAGGGAGCTAGCTGGGTCCGTCGCTGATCTAGAGAAGCAGCGCGCTTATTTGAGGGGACGGGTGGCTGAGCTGAAGGTAGATCTAGCCGGCACAAAGATGAAGCCGAAGGAAGGGGCTGATCAGCTGGCTCGTACCCAGGAGGTTTGCACCACTTTCTCTGACTCCTTGAAGCGCTCTGAGGAGAGGATCAGTGAACTGATTACCCTGGCCTCAAACATTGTTGCTTTTGCTACCTGGCGGGGAAAGATCTGCGGAATGCGTGCTGCCCTTGAGGAGCCTCCAACTCTGCTAGATATTGAAGAAGAAGAGAGGCAGTTGGAGACCCTGTACCCAGTGCAACCTGACCTGAGCATCCTGATGCCCGAAGTTGGCGAAGTGAATTCTCTTGCGCTGGCTGAGCAGGCTGCTGCTGAGGATGCTGGGTTGCCCCAGGATGCTATTGACGGAGCTCAAGAAGCTGTGGTAGCTGAGGGTGTGCAAGCTGGTCCCGTACCTGAAACAGATGGTCAGTAGGAGGAGGTAGAAAAGATGCCAGATGTGGAGGTCATTTATGTGACCGACAATTAAGAAGTTTTTTTTATTTTTATATCAGTGAACTTTTGGTAGTCTGGCCCTTTGGTGGCAGACTTGTAATATTTTAAAACACTTTTCTGGTAGCTCGCCATGGTGGCGATTAAACTCTGGGGCCGTATTTTCGGCCAGATGTTTGGAATACCCCTTGCCCCAGTTTGGCAAGTTTTAATTATATACCGTGTGTTAAATTTCGTTTTTCTTAGTTTAGAAGGTTGTCGTGTCAGCCTGTTGACTGATTTAGGCGAGTCATGTCATCCTGAGGAGGCTGACTCAAACTCAGCTAGCTGCCGTGTCTGTCTGTTGACTGATTTAGGCATGTGCCGCATTGTAAGGAGGGATGGTTGTGTCAACCTTAGAGGCCGATTTAGACCAGTCGTGTCAGCCTGAAAAGGCTGATTTAGACTCAGCTAGCTGCCGTGTCAGCCTGATGGCTGATTTAGGCGTATGCCGCAATTTTAACTACTTAACCTTGTTCATGATGCAAGGTGTGTTCATCATATTTTAGAGCCAACAGGGGCGTACTTTAGGCAAGTTTATCGTCATTCTAGGACCGATGGGACGCTGCAGGATTCTGGTAGCGTAGAGATCCTACGTTCCATATATGTGTGCATTCATGCTGGGGCCCTGATTAATTGCGATTAGTGTGAGCTACGTCTAGGGGTGGTATCGGGGTATTTGGGTAGCGTTTTTAGTACATCAACCAGGCTCCCTTTCGTATGTTCCACAGTCTGTCTGGTGAGGGTGCTCCTAGTGGAGAAAGTAGGTTAGGCATGTTGGAGTGCCATGTGCCTTGTCACCCCGCGTTGGCAGTTGACAGTCATGCTAGATACACTTTCAATGTACCATAGACATTAGGATTCAGAGTGATGTACTTAGAGAAGTCTGAAAACAGAAAAGTCTATTAGAATGATGTGAAGTACCTGGCGCCATCTCATGGGGTACCAGAGCAATTGTGGTCTCGGGGCCGTCGGACCACACCATCCAATAACGATTTAAAATTTGAAAGAGTCGAGACACCGGAAATGGGAATGAAATTGGTAGTATGCCTACTACCGGACTTTCTTTTATTTTAAAATAATTTGGCTTTCCATAGTACATTACCCTGTTGGCTAAAATCTACTTATTATTAAAAGTAATATCTCTTCAGGTGAAGTATGTTCCATGGGCGTTGTATGATTTGACCGTCCATAGTCATCAGTCTGTATGCACCATGGCCAACAACTCCTTCTACCTGGTATGGTCCTTCCCATTTGTAGGCGAATTTGCCTGCCTTTCGATTTTTAGTGTTCTGGAACACTTCACGGAGAACCAGGTCTCCTACCTCCAGGAGCCTGACTTTCACATTCTTGTTGTAACTCCTAGCCACTGACTGCTTGTAGGCAGCTAGACGTATTTTTGCACTTGCTCGTAGCTTGTCTACTGTGTCCAGGCTCCTGACCATCTTTGTTTTGTTTAGTTCCCCTGTCATACATCCATACCTGTGAGTGGGAACCAGAACCTCTGACGGAATGACTGCTTCCGCACCAAACACCAGGCTGAAGGGTGTTTGGCCTGTTGCTATCTTTGGCGTCGTTCTATCTGACCATAACACTAGTGGCAATTCATCTGCCCACTTTCCTCCTAACTCCTGTAACCTCCTTCTCAGATTATTCATGATAATTTTGTTGCTGGACTCAGCTTGCCCATTAGACTTTGGAGTCCTGGGTGCTGATTTTTTCAAGGTGATGATGCATCTGGCGCAGTATCCCTCAGCATCGTTGGAGATGAATTGTGAGCCATTGACACATATGATCTCTGACGGGATACCAAACCTGCAGATGATATTGCGTTTTATGAAAGAGATGACTTGTTTGTCCTTCACTTTTGTGAATGCTTCTGCCTCTATTCACTTAGAGAAGTAATCTGTCATCGCCAGCATCCATATCCTGTTCCATGTGGCTCTATGTAGGGAGCCTACTATGTCCATACCCCATGTCATGAACGGCCAGGGAGAAATGATAGGGTGTAAGGGCTCTGCTGGCTGATGGATCATTGGTTCTGAGCGCTGGCAGGCGTCACACTTGCGTGCGTATTCTGCTGCATCTGCCCTCATTGTGGGTCAGAAGTATCCTTATCTGAGAGCTTTATTTGACAGACTCATATCCCCTGCATGGTTTCCACATTCACCACTGTGGAGAGCATGCAACACGGTCTGTGCTTCCTCCTTGTCCAGGCATCGTAAGTAGGGACCTTCCAGTGACTTCCTGAAGAGTGTATCATCAATTAGTATAAATCTGGAGGACTTCACTCTGAAAGCTCTTACTTTACTCTTGTCATCTGGCAGCTTGCTATGACGCAGCCAGTCTAGGTAGGGTGTGCGCCAATCCCAGTCATCTGCCTGTATAGCTGGTTGGTCAGGCGGCTGGGAGTCTTCCACGGCCTCCGTAGTTGTCTGAACTCCCACTTCGTCCTGCTGATCCTCCAGTTCTCCTCTGTTTATTTCATTTGTCTTCTGGATAGAAGGTTTCAGGATGTGTGCGATGGGAATGCTGGATAGTTCTGTCGGCTTGAACGTTGCCCCCAGAGTTGCTAAGGCATCTGCTACCACATTCTGATCTCTGGGAATCTGCTTGAGCTTGCAAGTTTTGAATTTTTTCTTTAACTCCTTTGCTACCTTTAAGTATGCAATCATCTTTTAATCTCTGGCTATAAACTCGTCATTTACATGGTTGACTATTAGCAGAGAGTCACTGGTATGTGCAGGTGCCTGACTCCTAATTCCAGAGCTAGCTGCATTCCTAGCATCAAAGCCTCGTATTCTGTTTCATTATTGGTTGCCTTGAATTCACATCTTACTGCTTGTGCTATCAAATCCCCCTGTGGTGATCGCAGGATTAACCCTACACCTGCCCCCCTTTGATTGGAGGCTCCGTCGATGTGCATCTGCCAGATCTCCACGTCCCTGTTTCCCTCTAGGGCGAGGATTTCCTCATCTGCCAGATTTTGGATGGCTGGACTGAAGTCTGAGACAAAGTCTGCTAATGCTTGCGACTTCATTGCTGTTCTGGGGTTATACTGGATATCATACCCACTAAGGTGTACAGACCATTTTGACATTCTCGCTGCGATTCGAGTTTCCTCATGACAGACTTCAGCGGGTAGTTGGTCACAACATGTATGGTGTGAGACTCAAAATTGGGGCGCAGCTTATAAGATGCTACTACCAGCGCTAGTACTAGTTTTTCGAAAGATGTGTACCTGGTCTCTGCTGGCAGCAGATGTAATACTCCGTATTTATGAGTCTTCGGGTACTCTATCGAGTAGGCCTTACTCTGTCGAGTAAGGGTAAGTTGCGTTTTAGAAAAGTTTCTGACCTGATGGGTACTCGATCGAGTAACTAGGATACTCGATCGAGTAAGGGGTACTCGATCGAGTACCTTGGGTACTCGATCGAGTAGCTTAGGTTTCTGAGGAGTTTTTCTCGGGTTTTGTTAATTATGCGATTAAGATATATAACCTTCGCCGTCATTATTCTAAACACTTTTGCAAAACCTAATTTCTCGATAAAGAGAGAAAGCAAGTACGTTCTTAATCCTAATCGCATCGTTAGCAAATCCCGGAGTTTGGAAGGTCGGTTCTCATCGTTGGTTATACCGTTGAGATCCTTGCGTCGAGGGTAAGATCTATGTACCCTTTTTGTTGTCTTTCCTTTGATTTGGTTAAACCCTAATATGGGGATTTGGGGGTTTTTGAGTAGTATGTGATTTGGTAGCATTTGTATGTTGTATGATAGGAGGAGGTTTCGTAGAGGAAGCTTTTTGATACAAGAAGAGAGACCGTCGATAGTGTGCTTTCGGTAGGATTTCCTACTCGTATTAGTCCCATAATGGGATGATTGTTGATGTGTTGAGATTGATTGTTTGATATAGTAATTTTATTGTGACGGTTGTTATTGTGATTGTGATTGTGGTCTCTGGTTCTCGAGGCGTGTCCTCGGCTGAGTGAGGTCACTTGCGGGAGTGGCTTCACGCCCTAGTTTCGCCTTCTGTGGAACCCGCCACAGAAGGGATGTGCACATTAATGGACAGGGTTATCGCTCATTATGAGGAGCGGAGATTTGGTGGGTATGGCTGCGGTCCCCCACTGGCGGGTCGGGTCCGGTGGGGATCGGTGATTGAGATGATTGGAATTGGCGTGATTTGTGTGTGTGTGACGATTAAGCTGTCTGTTTATCTTATTGTTGATATATTGAGTTGTGTGATTAGTGCGACCCGGTTGTTGTTTTTGTAAACTGCGGTGATCCATTCGGGATGGTGAGCGAGATATTGAGCGGTATGAGATGAGTATCGGGATAGGATATTTGGGATTGCCACGATATGATGATAGAAGTCTTCATTTGTAGCTTAGTAGTTTCTTTACATTTCGAGTTAGAACAAGAAATGATCGGTTTGAGATCATGTATTATACTTTTGGTTTTGGTTTCGAGATTGTAACCTTTAACTAAGTATTTCTATTTAAACGTTGTTTCTTTATTGTTTATTTGATTATCATTGCCTCGGGTAACCGAGATGGTAATACCTTCATACCTGAGTGGTCCTGGTAAGGCACTTGGAGTATGGGGGTGTTACAAATGGTATCAGAGCGACGATCCTGAAACCTGTAACCAATGAACCTAATGAACATAGGGAGTCAATTAAAATGAACCCGGGGTAAAAGTTGTAGGAGCTAATGCAAAGGCTTGGGAGACGTCCTAAAGTCGCGAACTTGCCCTACAATTTTGAACCGGTCACATGAGGGGGTGTAAGTCAAGGTCGTATATGTTGTTTGGTTAACTTGTGTGTGTGAACGTGATGAAGTGTGTGTAACTGTTGGAGAAGTAGAAAGCTGAGAATATGAAAGAAAGGTTGATGATATATGTAGACTTGTTGTTGGAATGAAAACATGTTGGATGTTTACAATGTGGCGTTTAATAACATGATATAATGATTTCGTAGATCGTATGAAAAGATGCATAGCATTATATGCTTAGTTATGATATAATGTTGGTTTTATAACGTTTTTAGTATGTTAGCATATGATATAGCATGCGAGTAGCGTTTCTGAGTTGGCATGACTCGATCGAGTGGGACTGACTCGATCGGGTGGGTTTTTGACGATTTTGAGTCCAGAATCGTGTTTTTGGGCACTCATCGAGTACCTCGGGCACTCGATCGAGTAGGGGGTCACTCGATCGTGTTTTGAGGTTTAGTGCGTATGTTTATATCCACCCCTTTTCTGATATAGTTTCAAGATGCCGCCCAAGAAGACTGCTTTGTATGCGAGAGCTGAGCTTATGAACATAGATGACATCGTTAAGATGTTGGAGCATCAGGATGCTCTCACTGAAGCCTTAAAGACTGTGGGGAAAGATAAGGATAAGGATAAGGAGAAAGAGGTTGATCACTCTAAAATCAGCCTCTATATAGCGAGGTTTAACCCGAAAGAGTATAAGGGGGTTGGGGAGCCGAACCTTCTTGATAGCTGGCTTAGAGAGATGGAGAACATATTAGATTTGGTTCACTGTCCTGATGAGATGAGAGTGGAACAAGCTGCGTTCTATCTGAGGGAGGCAGTTGGCAAGTGGTGGGATACAGTGAAAGTGAGTGCTAAAGAGATTTATACAAACCAAGGTTTACCTGCTATACCTTGGGAGGAGTTTCGTAGGGCTGTGAGAAAGGAGTTCGTACCGGAGCATGTGAGGAGTAAGTTGAGAGAAGAGTTTGACAGTTTTAAGATAACCGCTGAGATGTCTGTGGCCGAGTACTACAGACAGTTCAATGACAAGTCTAGGTATCTTTGAGGATATGGGTTTGAGTGAGGAGAATTTGGCGTTGAGGTTTGAGAGGGGTTTAACCCCTAAGATTATGGATAAGTTACCCGTGGGAGTCCTTGCGATGTTAAGGAAGCTTATGAGAGGGCTGGGAGAGCGAGAGGTTGGTGGAGATGGCTCGGGAGAGGTCGGGTGGTGAGAAAAGGAAGTCGAGAGCGAGGGTGGTGGCCAATCTAATCACAAGAAAGGCAACCACAATCGTTTAAGGGGTTTTCCGGGTCGGGGTTGATCTTTGGGGCTTCCTTTGGGTGTGGCCGTGGAAGTGTTAGTGGTAGTTGGGGAGTGACCTGCTATAGCTGTGGTGGTGTAGGCCACAAGAGACATGAGTGCACAAGTGCGCCGGGAACTTTCCAGAGACCTGCGCAGAGCTATGCAAGCAATAGACCTGGGGTCATGGCCAAACCGGGAAGTCGATTACAGAGTGGAGGCAACCGCAACGGCGGTAATTCTTATCCGAAACCACCAACGAACAACAACAACAATCAAGGGTCGGGTGCTAAGCCGACCACATCGCCCGATCTTGTCCAGGAGGTGGACGGAAGACCGATGAAAAGTTATTCATGATGGGGAAGAAAGCAGCTGAGGAGGATGCTCACGTTATCACCGGTACTTTTCTTGTTAATGGTATTCATACCTTTGTTTTGTTTGATTCGGGGGCTTCCCAGTCGTTTGTATCTTCGAGTCATGTTAAACGGTTGGGTTTAAGGGTGTATGAGTCGTCGGTGAGAAAGTTTTTATACCTTCGGGTGAGTCCGTATCTTGTGGGAGGTTATATAGGGATGTACCTATGATAGTTGGGCAAGTTGATTTCCCTGTAGACTTGCTAGAGTTTCCTTTTGACGGTTTTGAGATGATAGTTGGGATGGATTGGCTGGGAAAGTATAAAGCTAAGATAGACTGTCATCAAAAGAAAGTGTCTTTAAGAGGTCCTAAGGGCGTTAGTGTGTCTTATCGTGGGTTTCTAGTCAAACCCAAAGATAAGTTGATTTATTTGTTACTTTGAAGTCATATCGAGGAAGGGATGTCCTTTGATATTGTGCCATGTGAGAGATGACCGGATAGAGGGTCCGACAGTTGATCGATACGGTGGTGGGAGAGTTTGAGGATGTGTTTCAGAGGAGATTCCGGAGTTGCCGCCGGGAAGAGAGATAGATTTCACAAAGAGAGTTGAAACCGGGGACGGGGCCAATCTCTAAGGCACCGCACCGTATGGGTCCTAAGGAGATGGAGGAGCTTAGGAAGCAGTTGGATGATTTGATAGAGAAGGGATACATTAGACCTAGTGTATCGCCGTGGGGAGCACCAATTCTTTTTGTGAAGAAGAAAGATGGGATTACGAGGTTGTGCATAGACTACAGAGAGCTGAACCGAGTGACGGTGAAGAACAAGTATCCTTTACCAAGGATAGATGACCTGTTTGATCAGTTGAGTGGTGCATCAGTCTTTTCTAAGATTGATTTGAGGTCGGGGTACCATCAGGTGAAGATTAGAGAGGTGGACATACCAAAGACAGCTTTCACGTCGAGGTATGGCCATTATGAGTATGTGGTGATGCCGTTTGGGTTGTCTAATGCACCGGCAGTGTTTATGGATTTGATGAATAGGATCTTTAGACAGTTTTGGACAAGTTTGTAGTGGTGTTTATCGACGATATTTTAGTCTACTCCAAGACTAAGGAGGAGCATGAGGAGCATCTGAGAATCGTGTTGCAAACTTTGAGGGAGCATGAGTTGTATGCTAAGCTATCCAAGTGTGAGTTCTGGTTAGAGAAAGTTGCTTTTCTGGGGCATGTGATCTCTAAAGATGGGGTAGTGTGGATCAAGCAAAGATAGAAGCAAAGTGACAAAGTGGGAAGCACCAAAGAATGTTCTTGAGATCAAGAGTTTTCGGGTTTAGTGGGTACTACGAGACGGTTCCCGTGAAAGATTTCTCCAAGATAGCTAGACCTATGACCGCGTTGATGAGGAAAGAGAACAGGTTTCGTTGGGATGAGAGTTGTGAGACGGCGTTCCAAACATTAAAGGAGCGTTTGACCAGCTCTGTCTTAGCATTACTGAAGGGATCGAGAACTTTGAGGTTTGATACAGATGCCTCAAAGAATGGGTTGGGATGTGTGTTGATGCAGAACGGTAAAGTGATTGCCTATGCTTCTAGGCAATTGAAGCCTTATGAGGAGAACTACCCTACTCATGATCTGGAGTTGGGTGCGGTGGTGTTTGCTCTCAAGATTTGGAGACATTACCTTTATGGAGCAATCTTTAAGGTATTTTCTGATCACAAGAGTCTCAAGTACATTTTCACTCAAAAGGAGTTGAACATGAGACAGAGGAGGTGGATGGAGCTGATTGGCGACTATGACATGGAAATTATCTACCATGAAGGGAAGGCCAATGTAGTTGCTGATGCTTTGAGTAGGAAGAGTGTACATTCTCTGTGTACAGCTCTATCTTTGATGAGGCTGAGAGATGAGGTAGCGAGGTTTGGGATAACATATGATGCAGAAAGGAGATGCCATGGGCGATATGACAGTGCAGCTCGAGTTTTATGATGACATCCGAGGTAAACAGGCGTTGGATCCTAAGATAGTGGAGTGGAGAGCTGGAGTGGAGAAAGGGACAGTGTCCCGATTTCTATTCATACAGATGGTAGTTTGAGGTTTGATGGTAGGTGGTGTGTCCCTAATGATGAGGAATTGAAAAAGACTATCATGACAGAGGCACATTGCACACCATATTCAGTTCATCCAGGTGGAGATAAGTTGTATAAGGATTTGAAGAAAACGTTTTGGTGGCCTGGGATGAAGAAAGAGACAGCTGAGTTTGTGTCCTGTTGTTTGACATGCCAAAGAGTTAAAGGGGAACAGCGACGACCACAAGGTAAGATTCAGTCTTTAGAGGTACCTGAGTGGAAGTGGGAATCCATTTCCATGGATTTTATCGTGGGTTTGCCAAAGAGTCAACAAGGTAACAACATGATTTGGGTAATAGTGGATCGATTGACCAAGTCAGCTCACTTTGTTCCAATGAAAGATACATGGACTAAAGCACAATTGGCTATGGCTTATCGAAAGAACGTGCTTAAGTTACATGGAGTCCCTAAGGACATAGTGTCTGACAGAGATGCGAGGTTTATATCAAGGTTTTGGAAAGAGTTGCAGGAATCGTTTGGAACAACTTTGAAGATGAGTACAACATTTCATCCTGCGACAGACGGACAGACTGAGAGAACAATCAAGACTCTTGAGGATATGTTGCGAGCTTGTGTGATGGATTTTGGTGGTAGCTGGGAACAGAGGTTGGACTTGATAGAATTTTCTTACAATAACAGCTACCACACTAGTATTGGTATGGCACCGTTTGAGGGTTTGTATGGGAGGAGATGTAGGAGTCCAATTTATTGGGACGATAGTGCGGAGGCAGTGGTTTTAGGACCAGAGATGGTGCATGAGATGGTGGAACAGATTAAGATGATCAGGGAACGAATGAGAGCAGCTCAGGATAGGCAAAAGAGTTATGCAGATCTACATCGCAGGGACATAGAGTTTCAAGTGGGGGACAAGGTTCTTTTGAAAGTGTCTCCTATGCGTGGGGTTATGAGATTTGGGAAGAAAGGCAAGCTAAGTCAGAAGTTTATAGGGCCTTATGAGATCGTAGAGCGAGTTGGGGAAGTTGCATATCGTCTGGCTTTATCAGCGACGTTAGAGAGAGTGCATAATGTGTTTCATGTATCGCAGCTGCGAAAGTATGTGAGTGATCCGTCACATGTGTTAGAGGCAGAGAACTTAGAGCTAGATGAGTCCTTATCATATCTTGAGGTGCCTAAGCAGATTCTTGACCGAAAGGTTAGGAAGACTAGGAGTGGTGAGACAGTTTTGCTTAAGATCCTTTGGTCTAACCACGAGACTGAGGAAGCTACATGGGAACCAGAGGAAGCTATGAAAGAGCGATACCCTTTTCTGTTTGATCAGGTATGTATGGTTACGGGGACGTAACCTTGTTTCTTTTAGGGGGGTAGGAGATGATCGCAAAGAGTTTTTAAGAGTTTTATACCCTTTTTGTATGTTGTGTCGGTATGTTTGTCGGGATGAGTTGGGTTAGTACCATGTTTTATGTTGAGTTTTGTTTTGGTAGTGAGTCGGAAGCGTTGGGGGAGTACCTTTGTTTAGTAGTGGTTTGAACTTCGGGGACGAAGTTCTTTTTAAGGAGGGAAGACTGTAATACTCCGTATTTATGAGTCTTCGGGTACTCTATCGAGTAGGCCTTACTCTGTCGAGTAAGGGTAAGTTGCGTTTTAGAAAAGTTTCTGACCTGATGGGTACTCGATCGAGTAACTAGAATACTAGATCGAGTAAGGGGGCACTCGATCGAGTACCTTGGGTACTCGATCGAGTAGCCGGTTTACGGGGAGTCTTTGAATCTCTGGCTATAAACTCGTCATTTACATGGTTGACTATTAGCAGAGAGTCACTGGTATGTGCAGGTGCCTGACTCCTAATTCCAGAGCTAGCTGCATTCCTAGCATCAAAGCCTCGTATTCTGTTTCATTATTGGTTGCCTTGAATTCACATCTTACTGCTTGTGCTATCAAATCCCCCTGTGGTGATCGCAGGATTAACCCTACACCTGCCCCCCTTTGATTGGAGGCTCCGTCGATGTGCATCTGCCAGATCTCCACGTCCCTGTTTCCCTCTAGGGCGAGGATTTCCTCATCCGCTGGATTTTGGATGGCCGGATCAAGTCCGAGACAAAGTCTGCTAATGCTTGCGACTTCATTGCTGTTCTGGGGTTATACTGGATATCATACCCACTAAGGTGTACAGACCATTTTGACATTCTGCCTGCCAGTTCAGGTTTCCTCATGACAGACTTCAGCGGGTAGTTGGTCACAACATGTATGGTGTGAGACTCAAAATTGGGGCGCAGCTTATAAGATGCTACTACCAGCGCTAATACTAGTTTTTCGAAAGATGTGTACCTGGTCTCTGCTGGCAGCAGATGTAATACTCCGTATTTATGAGTCTTCGGGTACTCTATCGAGTAGGCCTTACTCTGTCGAGTAAGGGTAAGTTGCGTTTTAGAAAAGTTTCTGACCTGATGGGTACTCGATCGAGTAACTAGGATACTCGATCGAGTAAGGGGGTACTCGATTGAGTACCTTGGGTACTCGATCGAGTAGCCGGTTTACGGGAAGTTTTTCTCGGGTTTTGTTAATTATGCGATTAAGATATATAACCTTCGCCGTCATTATTCTAAACACTTTTGCAAAACCTAATTTACTGATAAAGAGAGAAAGCAAGTACGTTCTTAATCCTAATCGCATCGTTAGCAAATCCCGGAGTTTGGAAGGTCGGTTCTCATCGTTGGTTATACCGTTGAGATCCTTGCGTCGAGGGTAAGATCTATGTACCCTTTTTGTTGTCTTTCCTTTGATTTGGTTAAACCCTAATATGGGGATTTGGGGGTTTTTGAGTAGTATGTGATTTGGTAGCATTTGTATGTTGTATGATAAGAGGAGGTTTCGTAGAGGAAGCTTTTTGATACAAAGAAAGAGAGACCGTCCGATAGTGTGCTTTCAGGTAGGATTTCCTACTCAGTATTAGTCCCATAATGGGATGATTGTTGATGTGTTCAGATTGATTGTTTGATATAGTAATTGTATTGTGACGGTTGTGATTGTGATTGTGATTGTGGTCTCTGGTTCTCGAGGCGTGTCCTCGGCTGAGTGAGGTCACTTGCGGGAGTGGCTTCACGCCCTAGTTTCGCCTTCTGTGGAACCCGCCACAGAAGGGATGTGCATATTAATGGACAGGGTTATTGCTCGTTATGAGGAGCGGGGATTTGGTGGGTACGGCTGCGGTTCCCCACTGGCAGGGTTGGTCCAGTGGACAGTCAGTGATTGAGATGATTGGAATTGGCGTGACTGTGTGTGTGTGTGTGTGATTAAGTTTGTCGTCTGTTTATCTTATTGTTGATATATATTGAGTTGTGTGATTAGTATCGACCCGGTTGTTGTTTTGTAAACTGCGGTGATCCATTCGGGGATGGTGAGCAGATATTGAGCAGGTATGAGATGAGTAAATCGGGATAGCTGGGATTGCCACGATATGATGATAGAAGTCTTCCATTTGTAACTTAGTAGTTTCTTTACATTTCAGTTAGAACAAGAAATGATCGGTTTGAGATCATGTATTATACTTTTGGTTTTGGTTTCGAGATTGTAACCTTTAACTAAGTATTTCTATTTAAACGTTGTTTCTTTATTGTTTATTTGATTATCATTGCCTCGGGTAACCGAGATGGTAATACCTTCATACCTGAGTGGTCTTGGTAAGGCACTTGGAGTATGGAGGTGTTACAGCAGAGACTTGCTTACATAGTATACTGGCCTTTGTTCCTTCTCCTGCTCTCTGACTAGAACAGCACTCACTGCCACCACTGTGACGACCAGGTAGAGGAACAGTGGTTCTCCTGGTTCCGATTTTTACAGTAGTGGTGGGTTGCTGAGGTAGTGTTTCAGCTCTCTGAATGCTTGCTCGTGGTCTGCGGTCCACTCGAACTTTTGGCTCTTCCTTAGTATGTCGTAGAATAACCTGCACTTATCTGAGGATCTTGAGATGAACCTGCTCAGGGCTTCTACTTTGCCAGCTAGTCTTTGAACGTCCTTAGGCTTTTCAGGTGACTCCAATTGCAAAACAGCCTTGATCTGCTCGATGCTGGCTTCTATCCCTCTTTGTGTTACAATGTAGCCTAAGAATTTGCCAGAGGATACCCCGAAGGTGCATTTAGATGGATTTAGCTTCATTTTGTATTCCCTCAAGGTGCTGAATGTTTCTGCCAGGTGTCGCATATGATCCTTGGCTTTCTCTCATTTCACCACCATATCATCGATGTACACTTCCATAGTTCTTCCTATCTGCTCTTTAAACATGCGGTTGACCAACCTCTGATATGTGGAGCCTGCTTTCTTTAGGCCGAATGGCATGACGTTGTAACAATATATTCCTCTTTCAGACGTGAATGCCGTCTTCTCCTGATCTGCAGGATCCATTTTGATTTGATTGTAACCACTCCATGCGTCCAGAAATGTCAGCATCTCATGTCCAGCTGTCGTATCCACCATTGCATCGATATGAGGCAGTGGGAAGGGATCTTTAAGGCATGCTTTGTTGAGGTCGGTGAAGTCCACGCATACTCTCCACTTTCCATTCTTCTTAGGCACTACCACCACGTTGGACAACCACTCTGGATATTTTACCTCTCTTATTTTCTTCGCTGCCAGAAGGCTATCTACCTCTTGATTAATTACCTTATTTCTTTCTACTGCAAACTTCCTTTTTCTCTGCTTGATGGGTTTACACTTTGGATCCACACTGAGTTTATGCGTTATGATGGATGGGTCTATCCCTATCATGTCGTCGTGCGACCATGCGAAACAGTCCATGTTATCTTGCAGAAATTTGATTAGTTGTTGTCTCAAGCTTCTTGTGCATCCAGCTCCAATTAGCACAGTTCTCTCTGGGTGCAGCTTGTCCAGGTTAATTTGATCTAGTTCTTCAGCTGGGGGCTCAATGTACCCATCCTGGACAGGCTGCTTCTGTAATTTCTATGCGGGAGGGCTGACAGTGCACTTTAGTGCCTTCTTGTAGCAGCCTCTAGCTTCCTCCTGATCTCCTCGTATTGTCTCTACCCCCCCATAGTGTGGGGAACTTTATGCACTGATGGTACGTTGAAGGGACTGCTTTCATCTGGTGTAGCCACGGCCTTCCCAGGATGACATTGTAGGTAGAGGGTCCGTCTATGACCAGGTATCTGACTTTCTTGTTGACCCCTCCCACATAGGTTGGGATGACTATCTCGCCAAATGAGTTGGTTGTTTCCCCACTGAAGTCTACCAGCGGGATATTTTTCTTTTGCAAATCCTTCTCGCTGAATCCCATGTTTTCTATAGTTTTTAACATAATCAGGTTGACCGAGCTACCTGTATCTACCAAGACCTTTCTAACTGGGCAGTTAGCCATTGACAAGGTGATAATGAGTGCGTCGTGATGTTCCCGTTCGTCATATGTGTCTCCTTCATCAAAGGTGACAGCTGGTAAATCACTGTGAGAAATTCTGCAAGAATTTGCTGGTCTATCTCCTTTGGTCTCAGTGGCATGTCTTTTAGCTGCTGAGTACGTCAACCCACTTAGGTCTGAGCCGCCTGTTATCACGTTTATTATCTTGGTGCATGTGGGTGGATTTGCAGGTTTCGCAGAGCCTACTTTATCCTGCTGCTTGCCCCCACGTGGTAATAGGTGGCTCAGCTCACCTTGCTCATATAGGCGCTTGATCTCTCTTCGTAGTGTGTAGCAGTCCTCAGTGTTATGCCCAATGTCACGATGGAACTCACACTTCTTCTTGCTATCTTTTCGCCATGCCTGTCCTTCTACTGGTGGCTTGGGCCATCTTACTCCATCTCCCATCTCCCTGAGTGCTTTCAGGATTCCTCCGATGCCTGTAGTGAATCCATACTCTGCCAGAGTAGGGAGTAGCTGATTTTCTTCGATTCTGTTGACTCCCCTTCCATATGGCCTATACCTTTCGTCCCTTTTACTTGTAGATTGTTTTCTTCCTGACTTTTCTACGGCAGAGGTGCTGGAGACGCTTGGTGTATTAGGCAGGCTGACTCTGGCTAGAATGTCTTCCTCCAATCTGATTGCGGCTGCTGCCTTTTCTTGTACCGCTTCAAAGTTATGACAAGAGTGTATAGTTAGCTGCTTGTACAGGTCAGAGTCATAGTGGAGGCCTCTCCTGAAAGCTTCTACTGCTGTTGAAACATCACATTCCCGTACTGCCACCTTCTCATTGTTGAATCTAGTATTGTATTCCCAATGGTTTCTCCTGCCCCCTGGACGTTTCTGTATAAATCTCTTGCATGCTTTTGTGGCTTTCGGCTGCTTGCAAACTACTGGGTAAATGCGCTTACCAACTCAGCAAATGTGGAGATCGACCTGTTGGGTAGACTCACAAACCATCAAAGTGCCGGCCCCGTTAAGGTGGATTCGAATCCTTTACACATGCAAGCTTCCTTGATCCGCCTCTACTACATTCTTCGTCATCATCTTCGCTTTGTTGGCTTATATGGTCAAAGGGATCTGCTGTGCCGTCAAAGAGAGGCATATTTGGATTTGTGAATCCCTTTGGCATGGCTGTGATGGATATGGCGTCCACGAATGGCGAGTCGGCATAACAATTAGGTGTTTCTTTCTCAAGTGGGGGTGGCAATCCTAGAACCCTGCTTAGCATCTCTCTTAACTCCAAGTCCGCCGATTTGTTATCTTTGCTCGAACTGGGTCCGCTTTGTCGTCACCGCTTGCTGATTCAATGTGCTACCTCCTGACCCAAACTCTTGAAGGTTATGATGTGTTCCGGCAGCTAGGGGGGTAGAGATTACGATTGTTCCTTGCTGCCAGTTCACCTGCAGGTTTACCTCGGACCCTGCTCCAGGTGTCTGGCCGGTTGCTACGAAATTATCAACAGGGGTGCCACCTGTTCGTGCTTCCACGTGGCTGGCTGGCGGCCAGTTATCTGGTGTGAGATATCCCAGCCCTTGTGGGGTTATTCTTTCATCTGATGATATTGTAGCTAGATCTAGCCTCGTTACTAGTTCAACTGGTATCTGTCAAGGCGGATTCCTGCTGCCTGATGACCTCTGTGTTAGATCCACTACTGGAGCTCTTCCTTCACCTACCTTGCTTGCTGATGTGGCAGATTGTTGCTTCAGAATATTTATCTGTGCCCAGAGCTCTCTGTCTCTTTTCCTTGTTTCAGCTACAACTTTCTTCTGGTCTTCTCTCATGTTTTCCATGGCTTTTTGAAGGTTCTCTACGCCAGCGAGCAATATTTGTGTTAGACTGGGCGGTGGGGTGAGGCCTGAGCTCGTTGTTCCTTTATCTGATCTGGCTTGGGTTGTAATAGTAGGGGTTTTAGGAGGCAAAGAAGTTTTTGCTGTGAGTATGGTTCTTGAGGTGTGCCCAGGAGCCTGCGTTGACATCGTTGATGTCGGGTTTTGAGTAGAATTTTGTGGCAACGACGGTTGAATACTCCCTGACACGGCTTCTGATACTTTCTTATCCATGGTGTATTTAGGTTATCAACGATTGACGACCACAATGCCCCACGGTGGGCGCCAAACTGTTTAGGTGATTTTTACCAAGTTAATTGTATTAGGTCAATGCGGTCTTACTCGTTGGTTGCTTGATTTGATCGTTTGTTTTTGATATTTAAATTAGGAAATAAAGCACGAAATATAAATTGACAAGTAAGATTTGGTGACGCGGAAAACCCAATGTAGGAACAACCGCGAGAGGAATGGTACCCTGCCAAATATTGCACTGTCTTTGAATGGGAGGATGAATACAATTGATGCCTAATGTAAATCTTGCTAGCACGAGGTATTGTGTATGTGTGATCTTGGATGTCCTTCTTCGATTGCTTCCCTTGCTATTTATAGGGTAAGAACCCTAGGTGTATCCTACCATGTTTATGGAAAGGAATATAACTTCCATAATAACTCTTTCCATATCTCACTATCTCCCTCAATTCTCCTTGATCTCCCTTAATGCTCCCTGACTTTTCCCTGACTTATCTTTCCTAAACACGGATGCTTCCTTCACTGGGCTTTGGCCTCCTTCTACACGCGCATGTTGGCCCATTTCCCCTTTCAGCGCCCTTGCTCCCAATCGTGGGCTCCCCTTCTTCCACTCCTTCCTTTATGATCCATTACTTACTAAGTGGGCTTTCCTTATTGTGTGAATTTTAGCCCAAACAATATGCCTCATCTAAAATTTAAAATAGTGTTAGAAAAAATAAAATAGTCACGTAAATTAATTAACTCAGGGGAGATAAAATGCTTTACTCTCTTCCTTGAAACAAGGACATGCCTTTTGTCAAGCAGTAGACCAACCCGATAACATTCCATAAGCGGGAAAATCATTTATTGTCCATAAAAGTGAAGCTCTTAATTGAAACTTTTGCTTTTTTGACACATCATATGTTTGCACACCAACTTCCCACAAATGTTTCAACTCTTCCACCAACGGTTGTAAATAAACATCTAAGTTACTTTTTGGATTCTTTGGACCGGGAACAGTAGGTGACAAGAAGATAAATTGCTTTTTCAAGCACAACCAAGGTGGTAAGTTCTATGGAGTGACCATTACGGGCTAACATGAATAAGGTTTACCAAACTGATCGAATGGAAAAAAGCCATCTGTACACAAGCCAAGTCGCACATTGCGGGGTTCATCGGCAAAATCAGGATACATCATACCAAAACGCTTCCATTTCTCCCCATCACTCGGATGACATATCTTTCTCGGAGTACGAGGATTTTCCTTGTGCCATCTCATTTGTTCGGCAATATTTTTTGTTGCATACATTCTTTGAAGTCTTGGAGCGAGAGGAAAGTAAATTAATGGCGGGTTTATTGATATTGGTTTCCTACTCTTTTCACCTCTCTTATTACCCTTGTTGCCTTTTTTTCCCTTCAACACAATATCTCCCTCACTTGTCTCATATCTATCTCTTTGACATTTCTTGCACCTGTCAAGGAAAGCATCATCTTTCCAAAAGAGGATACATCCTTCGGGACATGCATCAATCTTTTGATGCGGAAGTTGAAGACCTTTAACTACTTTTTTGATATTGTAGAAACTTCGGGTTATGAGATTATTTTCGGGGATAGCATCCTCAAGCAAAGAATCAATGCCATCAACGGAATTAAATGACATATTAAACTCACATTTCAAGGTTACTATCCTAGATGCGGCTTGTAACAATGACATTTTGCTCCCTTCATATAATAGTTGTTCAGAAGCTTTTAACATGTCAAAAAAAGGCCTTTGCTTGTGGATTTGGCGGTTCTTCTTCATTCATTGTAAGATGATCGTCATTATTGAAAATATTATACTCCAAGGCATCAACAACCATATCTCTATATGGATTCTCATTTTGTTGGATTTGAGGTTGTTCGGGAGAATATGCTTCTCCATGAGAAATCCAATTGTAATAGTTTGGACAAAACCCATTTGTATAAAGATGTTCTTCTACCTCTATGTCATGTAGATATTTCAAATATTTGCATTTAGTACAAGGACATCTAAGTTTATTTTCTACCAAATCATATTCATCATTTTGTTTAGCAAATTCAATAAATCCACGAACCCTCTTTATAAATCTAGCGGTAGGACGTCTCGTCTTATCTACTCTTTCTACGTACATCCATCCACGTTCCAATCTCTTCATTTTAATCTAAATAATATATAAACCATAATTTTAACAATAAAACATAGAACCATCTTTAACAATAATCCATACAAACTAATCCCCCTACTACTAAGAGAATAAAATTCTCTTAGTATTTTCCCGCCCAACTGCTCCCTACTTTAATGGGCCTATGTTTTATGGACTGAAAACACCACAAATAAGATTCTGAGTTGAGCCCACTATTTAAAAATAATCTTTGACTTTTCTAATTAAGAATCCTATATAGAAACAAATTGATTATCACCATTCCAACGTATAACCAAAAGATTCTTTTGACTTTTCTAATTAAGAATCCTATATGGAAACAAATTGATTTCCCATTCATTACTACCATTGAAACGTATAACCAAAAAAATTCTGACTTTGATAATTAACAATCTTATATGGAAACAAATTGTTTCTATATAATTTGGCAGATCTCATTACTAACATTCTAACGTTAAAACCAATTTGATATGTGTCAAATTTTGATGAATTTTCTTATAGGAAATAGAAAGTGAAATTTTAGTTTAATAATTTTAAAATCGTCTCTTTAAACGCGTAGTATATTATTTCGACCGTTTTTTAGTGAAATTTTAGTTTAATAATTTTAAAATCGTCTCTTTAAACGCGTAGTATATTATTTCGACCGTTTTTTTATAAGGCTAATAGGTTTTTTTAGTTATAATTTACATCTAATTTAATTTCATAAATTAATTCCCCTTATTGATTTAACATTATAATATTATTATTAATAGTTAGGAACAAGACTAACTTAGTTTCAACTATCTTTTACGGTAATAAACTTTATTTTTTTCCTCCTTGCTAATATTATATCTACTATATTATAACATTAACTTAAAAGTACCATATATTTTATGCGCAAATGCAATTTTATTGTATTTTCCTCTTTATAAACAAAATCTTAAAAATGTCGTGCTGTAGCACGGGTCCTATACTAGTTAACTATACTAATTAACTAAAATGATACTAACTAACTAAAATTATACTAATTAACTAAAATTATACTAATTTATACTAATTAACTAAAATTATACTAATTAACTAAAATTATACTAATGAACTAAAATTATACTAACTATACTAATTTATTAGGGTTATTTAATGGGAATACTCCAAACTATTAGGGTGCTTCTCAAAATACTCCAAACTGTAATTTAACTACCAATATAACCAACTATTACACCCCTTCACTTTAAATAGAATTGGACTTTTATTAACCTATAATGACAGGTAACAAGATCCCCCTCTTCTCATTATACATGATCTTCATCTTCTTCCTCTTCCCTACACTTAAAAATCCAGAAAAATCAGAAAACCCAGTTTTAATTTCCGAAAAACCAATCAAAAACACACAAAAACCCTAAATTAATCACAGTACACCATAACTCTTCCTCCCGAATTAACCAGACCATATCCAATTAGCTCCACAAATAACTACACAAACTTTGAGCAAACCAACATAAAATATGGCCTTCGCTAAAATCTAACCAATCTCGCTTCAAGCTCGCTGGTACATGGTCACTCTCGCTTCAAAATCTGGGCAAATCTTGCATCTTTTTCTGAGGAGCTAAAATCGTCTCACGCTACCCAAATGACCAACATTTAGCCTAAAAATTCATCAAAAACCCATCAAAATAATCCCCAAATATGGATATCAAACCAACGCATTATTCAAATAATCCATACTTTACCACACAAGTAGCAATCGGTTTTAAAAAAAAATGGTGAAATTGCGCCCAGAAAAGGGTAACTAAGAGCTCTTTGATTGATTCAGACGGTGCTTCATTGATTTAACTTATTTTGCCTAAAAAAGATACAGATTTGACGAGTTTAGAGGCTAACAATTTGCCTAAATTTAGATTAATGAAGATTGATTTACAGTGGGAGTTGTTTGTTTATTTGCAAATGTGGAAACTTTGTTGGATTTTTAAAATTTGTGAATGAAAAAAAGGAGGGATGTAAAAAAAGAAAAAAAAATACATGTGAATTGTAAACAGGTGATTGTGGTTGTGGTGGATGATGGTGAATTGGTGGTGGTTGTGGGAATGATGATCTGATGGATAAAGGTTATTAGGTGGGTAATTGTTATGTTTGTGAGGAGAGGGTGAGAGTGACTTGTTCAAGAGGTAGCCGGTTATCCGAGTGTATTATGAGAATAGGGTGTCAATTGTATGGTATATTGTGAGTTAAATTAAAGTTTAGAGTATTTTAAGAAGACCAGCAATAGGTTAGAGTATTTTTATTAAATAATCCAATTTATTACTACCTTCAACAATACAAACTTTATACTAACTTACTATATTCAACATTACTAACATATACTAACTTCCACCTTACAAACATTATACTAATTCACTAAACAATATAACCAATAAACAAAATCTAACAACACTAACAAAACTAATTTTAATCAAAATCAACAACACTACTATAACACACAATCATCACTATCAAAACCCCCAATTTACATAACCCTCAATCCCAATTTCACCAAAACCTAATTAAATTACATTTAAAAACCTAATAATCAACACAAATGTAACACAAATGTTTATATAAACATATCAAATCATCTTAATACTAATTACAATAACAAATTAATCTAAAATTAAACAAAGAAATTATACCTTCAAATAGGTTAGGATGAAGCGAAATAAGGGAGAAGGAAAGCTTGCTGGCGTCGAGGTGGTCGCAGTGATGGTGGCCGGAGTGGTGGTCAGAGTGGTGGTCGGAGTAGTGGTCGGATTAGGTGTTTGCGTTTGAGGTGTGTTTGTGTTTTAGTAAAGTAAGAGAGAGGGGAGAAAGAGTCCCGTGTTTTCTACATAATAAACGGATGGGCGACCGTTTTGGCGACCGACATGGGGTAGTCGCCAATTTGGCGACTGATTTCTGTCGCCACTTCTGAAATTCAGTCGCCCGTTGATAAGTATAATTTTAGTGTCATTTTACCCCATATTTAATCCTTTACTTGACGCGATTTTTGTGCCCTTCAATCAACTTAATAGCTCATTTTATTTACTAATTTATAATAATTAGTTGCATTAGTTATATTTAATATTTAGTCGGTTTTATATAATATTAGTATTATTAGTATTAATTTATTATTATATTAATTTAATGTATAGGCGAGACGCGAAAGCAAGGCGGAATAAAGACGGAAAATGGTGATGCAAGCAAGTTGAGACGGGTCAAAGTGCAAAATAAATCAAAGGAAACCATGATAAAAGTCAATTATTGACTTTGACAACCCCTCAATTAACCAACAATATTCATCATCAACATTTCATCCTTTCACCATTTTACCATTCACCATTCATCATCACCATTCACCAAAGCCTGAATCACCATAGCCCGCCATCACCATTCATCTCCATCATTAATCAACCCGACATCAACACATCTCGCACCACTACTCACCTCCATAATCCATCCCCTGCTCCTCCGTTTTCCTTCGCCATCAATTCAACCATCATCTTCATTCCACCTTCATCATCAATCCACCATCTACACCCTCCGATTCATCATCAATCAACCTGCATTCATCACCTACCTCAATTCGTCCCCTGCATCCAACCTCCATCGTTCACCGATAAACTCACCACCATTGCAACAACGGCTCACCTTCGTCAACAACCTGCCATCACCACCGTCAGCCAGACCAAATAACCCGACACCACCATTCATCACCATTAAACTCGACAACCACCGCTCACCTCCATCATCCGCCATCATCAACACCACCTTGCCACAATCTCCAATCAACCATGGCTGCCCAAAGCCGCATCTCCATCACCATCTCGACTAATTCAACAAACACCACCGCACATCATCAATTCATCAGGAATCGTTCTTTGAGCCGGCCGACCGGCCGCCGCCTCACCGGCTCCCAATCCGTAACAAACCTCAAGATGGCTCTTAGCCGGTCAACCGTTTGCCGACACCCTCATTGGCTTTAAATCCTATCAATTTCACCTCTTTTTTCCAGGAGGTTTCCAGCCGGTGCACAGACGGCGGCCGGTGAGCCGGTACAGACCCCTGTTGATGCGATTTGAGTGTTGTCGTCGTTTGCCCCTTTTCCCTTTTTGTTGTTTTGTTTGTTTTGTTTGTTTTAACGAGTCATGTGTCGTCTATTTTGGCTTAGTGTATTATTATTATTATCATATTATTATTAGTGGTGTTACTATTACAATTAGTATAAAAGGACACTCTCACCTTACATTAGAATTAGACAATCAATTAGACTAGTTAGTTCATTTCTCTCTCAATATATTTTAGAACCCTAGAAATTATTTTCCTCTCTTCAATTTTCCTCTACTCAAGTTGTAATCTTTATTAAAAATTAATGCAATTACTCTTTAGCTTATGCAAGTTCTTCATTTTCTCAATAGTTTACATTTAATATTTGGGTTGTATTTGGAAGGCAAGAAGAAATTCATCTTTCATTATTATCCAAGCTTGTTCATTTCCTCTTAGTTGGTATAATTCTCATCTTTTGTTTACATTTACTTCATTAGTTTACATCTTTTATGTTGGTTAATTGTTATTCACTCAAAGTTACAATCTTTATCATGTTTTCCATGCTTGTTTGTATTTTGTTGGAAATTGTTAGTAATTTCTCACCCATGTACATGAGTGAGTAGTCTTGTCTAAGGTCATGGGGGATCTTGGGTGATTAACGATTTGGGTTGTTAACCTTTTGAATTGGGTAATTAATGGGTCTTACTCTTGGGCATATGAAGTGCTCGGTGAAATATTTGAACGAAAGTTTGAGTCTTTCATTAGCATGTTTAACTTATCTTGGTGCATTACGCTATTGGATGGTTTTAGAAGTGTTTAATGAGATGCTTAAATGAAAGTTGGAGCCTTTCTTAGACATATTTGATCCATCTTGGTGCCTATGCTATTAGATAGTCTTTATGCATGTTTGTGATGAGTTTGTTTCAACTAAGTGAAAGCTTGTTTGTAAACCCTTACTCCCATGCCTATGAAATGTTTGATGGATTGCTTAAATGAAAGTTTGAGTCTTTCATTATCGTGTTTAGTTTATCCTAGGTCGAAAGTGTAACACCCCCATACTCCAAGTGCCTTACCAGGACCACCCAGGTATAAGGATGTTACCATCTCGGTTACCCGAGGCAATGATAATCAAATAAACAATAAAGAAACAACGTTTAAATAGAAATACTTAGTGAAAGGTTACAATCTCGAAACCAAAACCAAAAGTACAAATACATGTTCTTAAACTGACTGTTTACTGATCTACTGAAATGTTATGAAAACTACTAAGCTACAACGGAAGACTTCTATAATCGTATCGTGGCACATCCCAGCTATCCCAGTACTCATCTCATACCTGCTCAATATCTGCTCACCATCCCCGATTGGATCACCGCAGGTTTTAAAAACAATAAACCGGGGTCAGTACTCTTTACACAATTTATATAATCAACAGTACAGCAAACAACACAACTCAAACAAATCACACACAATCACCCACTCCAATCAACTCCGTCTCCGATCGTCCCTTTGGACCGCCACGCCCAGTGGGGGACCGCAGCCGTTCCCACTTAAGCCCCGCTCATCATACCGAGCGATAACCCTGTCCCATTAATGTGCACATCCCCTCCCGTGGCGGGTTCCACGGAGGACGAAACTAGGGCGTGAAGCCACTCCCGCAAGTGACTCCACTCAGCCGAGAACGCATCTCGAGAACCAGAGACAAACAATCACATCCATCAATAACAATCAATCAACAACCGTCACGAAACCGATCAACAAGCACTAATTACAGCACAATCACCACACATTATGTAACTAATACTGAGTAGGGAAACCCTACCTGGAAAGCACAACAATCGACGATCTCACAATGGTGATATCAAAAAGCTTCCTCTACGAATCCTCCTCCTAACATACAAACATATAATCACTACCAAGCATAACATACTACAAAACCCCCAATTCCCAAATTAGGGTTTAACCAACTTTAAAGAAACATTATAAAAATGTTATATAGGTCTTACCCTTGACGCAAGGATCACAACGGTATAAAGAAAGGTGAAATCCGACCTTCCAAACTCCGGGATTTGCTAACAATGCGATTAAGATGATGAACGTACTTTGCTTTCTCTCTTGACAGTAATTTAGGTTTTGAAAAGTGTTTAGAACAATGACGGAAAAGATTATATACCTTAATCGCATAATTAACAAAACCCGAGAAATAACTCCCCGTAAACCGGCTACTCGATCGAGTAGATAAGGTACTCGATCGAGTACCCCCTTACTCGATCGAGTATCATAGTTACTCGATCGAGCACCCAACAAGTCAGAAACTATTTTAAAACGCAACTCACCCTTACTCGATAGAGTAAGGCCTACTCGATAGAGTACCCAGAGACTTATAAATACGGAGTATTACAGTCTTCCCTCCTTAAAAAGAACTTCGTCCCCAAAGTTCAAACCACAACAAAACAAAGACTCACACTACGCACTCCCGACTCAACAACCAAAACAAAACTCAACATAAAACATGTTACTAACTCAAACTCAGCCCGACTCAAACGACAACAACCATACCGACACAACATAAAAAGGGTATAAAGCTCTTAAAAACTCTTTGCGATCATCTCCTACCCCCCTAAAAGGAACAAGGTTACGTCCCCGTAACCATACATACCCGATCAAAAAGGAAAGGGTAGCGCTCTCTCATGGCATCCTCTGCCTCCCATGTAGCTTCCTCAGTCTCGTGGTTAGACCAAAGGATCTTAAGCAAAACTGTCTCACCACTCCTAGTCTTCCTAACCTTCCGGTCAAGAATCTGCTTAGGTACCTCAAAATATGATAAAGACTCATCTAGCTCTAAGTTCTCTGCCTCTAACACATGTGACGGGTCACTCACATACTTCGCACTGCGATACATGAAACACATTATGCACTCTCTCTAACGCAACAGGTAAAGCCAGACGATAAGCAACTTCCCCAACTCGCTCTAAGATCTCATAGGGCCCGATGAATGAACTCGACTCGGCTTGCCTTTCTTCCTAAATCTCATAACCCCACGCATAGGAGACACTTTCAGAAGAACCTTATCCCCAACCCGAAACTCTATATCCTGGCGATGTAGATCTGCATAACTCTTTTGCCTATCCTGAGCCGCTCTCATCCGTTCCCCGATCATCTTAACTGTTCAACCATATCATGTACCATCTCTGGTCCTAGAACCCTTTGCCTCAAAGACTGTCGTCCCAAAAAATCGGACTCCGCATCTCCTCCCATATAAAGCCTCAAACGGTGCGATGCCAATACTAGTGTGATAGTTTGTTTTTGTAAGAAAACTCTATCAAATCCAACCTCTGTTCCCACCTACCACCAAAGTCCATCACACAAGCTCGTAACATATCCTCAATAGTTTTGATTGTTCTCTCGGTCGACCGTCTGTCGCAGGATGAAAAGTCGTACTCATCTTCAAAGTTGTTCCCAAAGATTCCTCGCAACTCTTTCCAAAACCGTGATATAAACCTCGCATCTCTGTCAGACACTATGTCCTTAGGGACTCCATGTAACTTTAGCACATTCTTTCGATAAGCCATAGCCAATTGTGCTTTAGTCCATGTATCTTTCATTGGAACAAAGTGAGCTGACTTGGTCAGTTGATCCACTATCACCCATATCATGTTATTACCCTGTTGACTCTTTGGTAAACCCACGATAAAATCCATAGAAATGGATTCCCACTTCCACTCAGGTACCTCTAAAGACTGAATCTTACCTTGTGGTCGTCGCTGTTCCCCTTTAACTCTCTGGCATGTCAAACAACGGGCCACAAACTCTGCTGTTTCTTTCTTCTTCCCAGGCCACCAAAACGTGTTCTTTAAATCCTTGTATAGCTTGTCACCACTCGGATGTACTGAATACGGTGTACAATGTGCCTCTGTCATGATTGTCTTTTTCAGCTCCTCATCATTAGGGACACACCACCTACCATCGAACCTCAAACTACCATCTGTATGAATAGAAAATCGGGACACTGTCCCTTTCTCTACTCGAGCTCTCCACTCAACCATCTTAGGATCTGAAGCCTGTTTACCTCGAATATCATCATAAAGATCAGGCTGAACTGTCAAATCTCCCACAGCATCCCCTCTCTGATACCATTTTGTAACACCTCCATACTCCAAGTGCCTTACCAGGACCACCCAGGTATAAGGATGTTACCATCTCGGTTACCCGAGGCAATGATAATCAAATAAACAATAAAGAAACAACGTTTAAATAGAAATACTTAGTGAAAGGTTACAATCTCGAAACCAAAACCAAAAGTACAAATACATGTTCTTAAACCGATCAATTTCTCGATCTCCGAAATGTTATGAAAACTACTAAGATACAGCGGAAGACTTCTATCATCGTATCGTGGCACATCCCAACTATCCCAGTACTCATCTCATACATGCTCAATATCTGCTCACCATCCCCGATTGGATCACCGCAGGTTTTAAAAACAATAAACCGGGGTCAGTACTCTTTACACAATTTATATAATCAACAGTACAGCAAACAACACAGCTCAAACAGTCACACACAATCACCCACTCTAATCAACTCCGTCTCCGACTGTCCACTGGACCAGCCCTGCCAGTGGGGGACCGCAGCCGTTTCCACCTAAGCCCCGCTCATCATACCGAGCGATAACCCTGTCCCATTAATGTGCACATCCCCTCCCGTGGCGGGTTCCACGAAGGGCGAAACTAGGGCGTGAAGCCACTCCCGCAAGTGACTCCACTCAGCCGAGAACGCATCTCGAGAACCAGAGACAAACAATCACATCCATCAACAACAATCAATCAACAACCGTCACGAAACCAATCAACAAACACTAATTACAGCACAATCACCACACATTATTTAACTAATACTGAGTAGGGAAACCCTACCTGGAAAGCACAACAATCGACGATCTCACGGTGATATCAAAAAGCTTCCTCTACGAATCCTCCTCCTAACATACAAACATATAATCACTACCAAGCATAACATACTACAAAACCCCCAATTCCCAAATTAGGGTTTAACCAACTTTAAAGAAACATTATAAAAATGGTATATAGGTATTACCCTTAACGCAAGGATCACAACGGTATAAAGAAAGGTGAAATCCGACCTTCCAAACTCCGGGATTTGCTAACAATGCGATTAAGGTGATGAACGTACTTTGCTTTCTCTCTTGACAGTAATTTAGGTTTTGAAAAGTGTTTAGAACAATGACGGAAAAGATTATATACCTTAATCGCATAATTAACAAAACCCGAGAAATAACTCCCCGTAAACCGGCTACTCGATCGAGTAGCTAAGGTACTCGATCGAGTACCCCCTTACTCGATCGATTATCATAGTTACTCGATCGAGCACCCAACAGGTCAAAAACTATTTTAAAACGCAACTCACCCTTACTCGACAGAGTAAGGCCTACTCGATAGAGTACCTAGAGACTTATAAATACGGAGTATTACAGAAAGAAAATGGAAGGCCTATATGGCATGGTCGAGACGAGTTTTTCATACTAAGTAAATGCTTGTTGATTAGCTTTAATTGACTAAGAAATTAGGATCAATCATAGGCCTTTATCATTACCCATTTCTTGCTAACAATCTTCTCTCCCCCGACTTACCCAAGTGAACCCAAAGACCTTAGCTTTCATTCATTTGATTAGAAGCAATTTCATTTAGTTTAATTTTATATCTCATTTGCATCTTAGTTTAAAATTAATCAACATCTTATTTTTATTTGACTAAAATAGGACTTAAACCGACCAAGTATCTAACCCCCGCCATCTTTGTGTTCGACCTCGATTAAATACTACTTTTTAATTGGGTTTTATAAAATTGTTTTTGGTACCGGAAGTGACGGCAAAAACCGGTCATCAAAATGGCGCCTTTGTCGGGGATGGCGTTAGGTTATACTTAGTTAGTTAGAGTCTTAGGCTTAGTCTTTACTTGTTGTTTGCTTGTTTGAGTAGTTACTTGTTTCTTGTAGAGTGAGTGTGTTATTGCTTACCCCTAGTGCCTCAAAGCACTAGGAGACTAACGATTTGTCTAAGTATATGCCTAGAGGAAACGATAATACTTTGCTTAGTGACCCGAAACCGAAAAGGCTATTTAGAGCTTTATGAAGAAGGACCTTAGCAAGGATTCGGAATTCCGACTTGGCAACTTTAAACCAGGCTAGCACATCCACCCAAATCTCACCAAGAAACCTTTACCAAAGAACAACCAAACAACACAACTGATCCCTTCTTACAAAATCCTTTCACAACATACAAGTCTCTACAAAAATACCCACCACAAAGCCAAACATGAATCAACAAAGCTTCAACCAAGGTTACCAAGACTTTTACCAAGGAAACCAAGGGAACCAAGCCAATCAAGGCTTCAATCAAGGGTACCAAGATAAAAATTGTAATAAAAACAATCAAAGTTTTGACCAAGGGTACAACCAAGGGTACCAAGAGCAAGGGTACAACCAAGGTTATCAAGACCAAAATTTCAATCAAAACTATCAAGGATTCAACTAAGGCTTTGACAAAGGCCAAGGTTCAAATTTTCAAAACCGGCACAACCATGACTCTCCTTTCTCACTTGCCAACCAATCTTCCAATCAAGAGCCACAACCTCAAGCAAGCAATTTCTTGGGAGATGCTCAATATGACAAATTGTTTAAGATGATAAAAGATTTGGCAAGTTCAACCCTACAAAGCATGAATAGCTTCTCCGCCCATCAAAAATTTCTTGAGACCCAAGTCTTCGAACACATAAAGGAACTCTATGCCTCCCAAAGTACCCTTATTCGTCTAATGGGTTCCAAAGCTCTTGTTGACCCTCAAACACCACCGGATGAATTTTTAGGGTAAGGGCAAAATGATAGGGATCCTATGGAGTTAAATTAGGTGAATACTATCATTGTGGGAGAGGAGGTGGCAATGGAAGAAGCATGCATGTCCCTTAATCTTGGTAACGAGCTAAGTCCAATATCATTTGAAATGAGTGAAGATAATGATGACCCGATTGTATCAACTACCCCCGAAATTGGTGAACATAGAAGGCGTGAAATTGATGATGAGTTTGTTCTTGAAGAAATAATGGGGATAGAAGTTGAGAGGAAAGAAGTTGAAACCGATGATGAAGAAGAAGAAATGGTAATGTGGGAGGAAAACTCACCGGTAAAATAAGACGTTGGTGAGTTGGTTATTGAGGAACCCAAGGGTACACCAAAACCTTCTTATATGCCACCTTTGCCTTTTCCTCAAAGGGTGGAAGTGACCAATGAAGACTCATGTATCGATAAGTTCTTTAACTTGATGAAAATGATGGAAGTCACTCTTCCATCCACGGAAGAGACACCTCATTACACCAACTTTCTTGAGGAAGTTATCTCAAAGCAAAACAATATCTATGATGATGAGGAAGACCTCCCACCACCAATTCCTTCTAAAATTCATGAAGATGAAGTGTGTGTCAATGACAAGTGTAGGGGAAGAGGTTAGGACTTTGGAAATGGAGGTTGATGAGTTTGAACTTGCCATACTTGAGGAGTTGATGTAATACCCATCCTTTTAGAGACTCGTTGACTGACGTTGACCGACCTTAGTGATATGTCTTAGTCTGTGGGAAGCCTTACGAGTGTTGGCTGGTGAAGTGGTAAGCGGTGAGTGAGTAGTACTTGATCTAGTCGAGGCTACTCGATCGAGTAGCTTGAGTACTCGACCGAGTAGGGGTCAATCGATCGAGTAAGTTAGTTACTCGATCGAGTTGCGTCTTTATAGCGGGGGTTTATAATCGTGTTTTGATAGAATCGCAAATCATTTTCGCCTCCTTCATCCAAACCTAGATGTCAACTTTCCTCATTCCCTTCACCATAGTCCCTTCCATTGGAGCCTTTGAGGATGCTTATGCCTTGGGTATAGGTTGCTTGAGTCGGGTAGCAGTCCTGACGCCGGATAGCTATGCGTAGGTATGTCATCGTCATCATCTTTGTCGTTTTCAGTGAGGGTTGTAGTGGTTGTGATGGATTATTGTACTGTATGTATAGGTGTATTGCTTGCTTGGTTGATGTCATGTGATTGAACGTAGAATCGCTGCGGTTGGCTAAAGGTAGGTTCGCCTACTCAGTACTATTGGTTATCTAGAGTGTCTTGTGATGTGGTTTGGTTGTTGTTACATCAGTATGGTTGTCGGATTGTGATAGCTGGGTGGTGTTGTGATATTGTGTCTATCATTGTCGTAATACATGGATTGTGATTGGCTGTCTGTGATCTTCGGGGTGCGTCCCTGGCTGAGTGGAGTCACTTGCGGGAGTTGCTTCACGCCCTTGGTTCGCCCTCTGTGGAACCCGCCACAGGAGGGGATGTGCACATTAAGGAAACTTGGGTTTATCGCTCTGTATGATGAGCGGGGATTTGGTGGGTACGGTGCGGTCCCCCACCGCGTAGGGTGGTCTAGTGGATGATCGATGACGGTGATTGGTTTGAGCAGTTGTGGCTTGTGTGTATGCTTGGTTGTGTCTGTAGTGTGTTGGCTGTTGTGGTTGTGTTTTTCCTCAGTTACTGACCTTGTGTGGTTTGTCTTCTTGTTGTTTCTGTTATGTCTGTCGTGATCCCTTATGGTGAGCAGTCAGTCTTAGCAGGTGATGTCTTGGATGGTAGCTGGAGTCTTGGCGGGATGAGTCCTTCACGAGTCACGACAAGAGTAGTTCACATAGTGGTGTTGAGTTGCATCTTTTATATCAGTAATTGTGTTTAATTTTGTAATAAACTATAATTGTTCTTTTATCGACTTTTGATGATTACTATCCTCGGGCAACCGAGATGGTAACGCCCTTATGTGTTATGGAAGGTCTTGTTAAGGCTCCTTGGTATATGCGGGTGTTACAACGTGGTATCAGAGCGACGATTTTGGAAGCTGTAACATATGAGCCTAATGAATGTAGTGGGTCTAATAAAATGAACCTGGTGTATGCGTATTGGGAGCCCCAGCCGATGCTAGATTTTGGGTGAGTAGGCACCCTCATTTCAAAATCATGGCCCTAATACGCTTAAGCCAGTCACTGGTTAAGGGAAAATTGAGTCGGGAATTTATGTGCCTAGTGTGTTTGACAGCAATGTAGAGATGTTAGTAGTGGAGTCTTTATGAATGCTAAGTGTATAAAGTTGTGATTAGAACAGTGAAATCTATAGTTGAGTAGTAACGGAAGTGGTGACGTGTTTGCAATACGAGATAGTGTGCATGATGTGGTGTTGGTAATGCTTGTTCCAAATGGTTGGTATTAGTGATTGATATAAAAGCTTGCGAGTATTGTATGTGGTAGTAATAGTGATGGTTAGTAAGTTGTAAATGTGTTGTAATGGTCATCAAAATAGCATTAGAGTGGGTGTGATAGGTGCATGAATGAACGCTTCCGCAATGTGACAATTAAATCGAGTAAGATATTTGTTAATTGCTGTGAGAAGGTTAGATTATTGGTATGCTTGGCCGATAAAGAATGGTTGAATGTTAACTGTATGATTAAAGCAATATGGTTAGAAGTTATTTTGTTGAGGTCACAATTGTATGCTTATAAGTGAAAGAAATGTGCTAAAGTATGCATGAGAAAATTGAAAGTTTGGTCATTTGGTTACATAATAATGGTTATAGAATAAAAATGAAGAGTTGAATGAAGTAATGTATTTGTTGGGTTGATACATTGTACTTGTGTAGTGGTAATACGATGTGAATGAGTATGTTAATCTGTGCCGATGTCCGAATTCATTTTGGAATCGACACGCGTTGTTGTTTTGCAGGAAGCTTTAGCTAATATTATAATTCCGACCATGTATCTAGCTTTACTTGACCGAGTATGAGTGTTTACTAGACCGAGTAGACCTCATTCGATCTAGTTAGGAAGCTATCACTACTACAAATCCAGGCAACTACAACGCCCCTTTAACAACGAATATTCATGAAAATCACAATAAACGTTGTAGAATGCATGGCGCGAATTTTACTAAAATAAATTACAACGGGTATGGTTATAAAAACCGTTGTTATTAGTTTTAACAACGGGTCACACATTAACAACCGTTGTTAATAATTTGGCGCAAAATTGGCGCAAAGTTAGTGAAAAGTAATAACAACGGTTATTTTTGAAACCCGTTGTTAAACCTTATTTAACAACGGGTGTTTTCTACAACCGTTGTTAAAACATATTTCACAACGGTTGTTGTTTAATAACCGTTGTCAATACCTTCCATACTATAAACCACACAAACACAAGTCTCTGCAGCCCACAAAACACAAACCTTAATACACAAACACAAACCCAAAGAAAGAGCCAAACACAAACACAAAACACACACTTTCTCATCGTCTCTTTCTCTCTTTCTCATCGTCGCTTTATCTTCTCGCCGTCACTGTTGATTTCATCGTCTCTTTACGTACGTTCTGTAATTATCAGGTTTGTTTCATCATCATTATTTTATTGTTCTAATTATTTCATTTCAATGTATGTGTTTTTATCGACCATTAGGTTCCGTTCAGCATCTGCTAATTATTTCATTTCCATGTATGTGTTTCTAATTATTTCATTTCCATCTTCTTTGGCGTCCTTGAGACAGATCGAGCATGTTTTAGCGATTAGGGTTTGGAGAATATATTGAGATAATGGAAATGCATGTTAGTTGAGATAATGCAATGTATTTATACTAATGTGTGGGTTGAGTTGTTTTTTAATTAATATATATGTTAGGAAGTTGTGCCATATATGTTAGGAAGTTATGCCATAATCAGATCTTGATGATGACTGATAGATCTATGGAGTTGAAAAAATGGAAGCAAATCAAACAAGCATAACTCAACACTTTCAAAATGATCATTTCATTTAATTTTAAACCAAATACATTACAAAGAATTATCGAAATCAAAAGATGTATAATAAGCCGGAACAACCCGGTTAAGCGTAAAAAACGCTTCTCAACCGCCACCAATCACGCCACTCGGTATACCGCTAACTTCCGGGTCATTGGCTTCATATTTTGCAATAACAGATTGAATATATGCAAGGACACGACTTGCATGTGGAGATAAGGTTGGAAGAGTACAACTCAACATATCTCTGCGTCGCAGCCAAGTTGCGAGTATCAGGCCGACGAGGGTATGAAGATGATGATGATGATGAGGCTTTGTTGACAAGCCGGACGGCTTCACGCCTCTTAATCCAATAATTCCGTTGATGTTCAAGGGATGCTTTGATTAATGGGTGTTGATCGGCGGGAAGCCCGGCGAGAACCTTCCCATCATCTTCAATCGTTTGTGTAAGCCATTCTTCGTTGTTGATAAAATTAGGGTTCGTTGCCATGTTGTTTCAATTAATGAATGTGAGTAAAGGATGCTTTAATATGTTAGTAAAGGATGCTTTAATATTTATAGCTAGTAATATTTAATTTTTTTTTTTTTATTTTTTAAGAACAAACAACAACGGTTATTTATAAATAACCCGTTGTTATAACTTTCCCCCCAAAATTGAGTCACACTTTCCACAACGGGTTTTTATACTTAAAACCGTTGTTAATATTTTTAACAACGGTTTCCTTAAAAAAACCAACCGTTGTTAAAACCTTTTACAACGGACGCTTTAACAACGTCCGCTTTTTTATATAACAACGGTTTTTGACCGTTGTTATAGGTTGTATCTGTAGTAGTGTATTACGTCGAGAAAGTTGGAATTTACTGCGAAAACTCGACCGAGTAGCTCCAACTCGATCGAGTGGAAGCCACTCGATCGAGTAACATACTTACTCGATCGAGTAAGCTACTACAGTACCGCTGAAACACGGGTTAATATACCCTTTTCTAATTCTTTCTTCCTATTCCTTCTTCTATTCCGCAAACCATAATCCTTAATCTCTCTCTATATACTTTGATTCTTGTTGATTTTGGTGCTTGAACTTGGTGATTTCTTTGCTTAAATCGTTCCTTTCAATTGTTAATCAACTAAGGTATGAATGTCTAACCTATTTTGATGTTTTTAATTAATTAGAAACATGTAAGATGTTGGAAATTGTTGGAAAATCGATTTATATGGATTAAATTTTGCCTCTAATTGTTGTAATATGATCTAGATGTTTCCCTTTGATGATTATTATTGTTAGCTATGCATAAATCGAATAAAATTGAGGGTTTATATGACTCGAATTTTCTAGGGTTTGAGAAATTAAATTGAATTTTGGTTGTAAAAGGGAGAAAATTGAGTAATATATGTCATACATACCATGTTTAGAGTTGATTTTTGTGATTTTCACTCAAAAATTTGCCTTAAAACTCTGTCTTAAAAGTGCCCCAAATTGAAATTCGTCTTATATTACTGTGGAATTTGTTAATATTTATTGAGCTGTTTAGAAGTTATGATCTTCAAAAGTGATAGTGATAATGATAATTGCTGCTCTACATGTCAAAAATTTTACAGCTGTGAGACCGTCTGAGAGTAAAATTGAGAGTTTATGCTAATGAATTCTGGCTTGTTGGTGAAAGTGTGTACTTAGTTGCTCTTTTACATGAACATACATGAATGTTTTATATGTTTTCAAGTATATGTGGTTTGTGTATTTAAGTTATGTGTTGAAAACAGATGCCGAGACCAACCGTGGGAACCCGACAGAGCAAGAGGGGAAGCGCTTCTGAGCCCGAGGTAGGAGAGGGGAGTGGACCCGTAGTCCCGACAGTACCCGAATACCCGTCTGTAGTCTTTGTGGATTTCACACAAAGGGGTAATTTTATCGCTTTGCAGCAATGGAAGATGAGACCTACCCGGTGTATGGACACCGTTCTCTTGACTGACTTAGGGATTGAGATCGATGTCAGACACATCTTTGAGACTTTGGGGATGTTAGGACTATACCGTCTCAGGAAACATTCTTATGCCTTTTTGACCCTTGAGTTCATGAGTTCGTTTAAATACGACGCGGTGGCAGAAACTATGGAGTTTCGCCTTATGCACACGAGTTTTTTGTTGACCATGGATATGTTTGCGACCCACCTTGGCTTGGCTAAGTCTGCCAAGGGAGCTCTCCATGATATTCCTTCTGAGTGTGGGGTTAGTAGCCTCATGCCGTGCCTTACCGGTAAATCAGCTCCTACTTCGAGTAACATGTTGATCAATGATGTTCAACATGTCACTTTGAAGATATTTCTTCGTGCCTTGACGTGTCTGCTCTACGAGAGGAAGGATGTGAGCAAGTTGAACTCACATGAGTTGATGCTCTTGATGTCTTATCTTAATCCCACCCGGTCACAGCATGTCACCTTTAGTGCCCCTGCCTTTGTTTGTGCCAGTCTAGCTCTGATGGCCTCGTCTGACACTATATTTCTGAGTTGTGATGCCATTGCCACACGTCTTGCAGAGAGGTTGACATCCTTTGAGGCCTCCTCGGCCTACACTCCTTTGACCACCACGGTGCCTACCTTGGGCCGCGACTACTTCCTCGACCAGAAATGGTTGAGAACCTTAGCGGATGGGAGTTTGGCATGGAGAGTATGGGGTATGAGTTGGATGCGGATACCAGCACCTGAGCACCTACCGGCGACTGAGCCTTTACCACCGGCAGTTATAGCTGTCGATTCTGATAATGAGGAGGAGGAGGGGCGTCCACCGGTGCAGACGTACCTCATTGAACCGGAGATCCTACAGGTTATGCCCGAGCCAAGGAAGGGGGAGAACGTGAGAGCTGAGGAGGACCGACCTAGGATAGGGAGAGGGCCACGCCGAATGAGAGAGAGGATGGCCGAGACTCAGCCAGTGCAGCCGGAGCAGCTAGTGCGCCACAGTACCAGTACCAGTTTCCTGGTTACCCTTCTTTCGATAGCCCAGAGATGCGTGAGAGCTACCTTACAGAGAGGGTGTCTTCTACCTTGACCCTCCGGAATCTTCATGAGATGGCTTATGTATAGGGTATTGGGACCACGGGAGCTCAGCCGGTATGGTGGAGAGATGTTGGGGATGACAGTGGCGTCTTCCACTCTTATGGTGTGGATAGTTCTACTTGGGGAGAGCCTCAATCGTACCCATATGGTTGTTTGGCCCCTTGGCGCATGAGAGCGGGTGCAGTTGTTGGTGGTGATGCGGGTCCTGATGCGGCGGGAGCAGACACTTCTGGTGGTGGCGTTGGTGATGATGTGGTGATGGACGAGCAGCAAGAGGATTGATATAATCCATTTTCTTCTTCTTATGTTTCATAGTGTGTGATGGATATTATTCCGTTTTCGGTTGATACCTTCTTGGATGTTCGGTTTGTATGGTTGGCCATAAGGCCGTATTTTGTTTACTGTTAGACTTTTATGCAGGATTTGAGGGTCGGGCTAGCATCCCGACTCATATTTATATGGTTTTATGCCTTATGTTTGAAGTTCAGGGGACCTTTCCACCTGTGGCAACTCGATAGAGTGCGCCTCACTCGATCGAGTAGCTGCAGGTGAGTCATTAGAGGGGTATTCTGATCTCTGCCTACTCGATCGAGTAGCTGATAAGCTCGATCGAGTAGGGCCAGCTCGATCGAGTGCCTGACCAACTCGATCGAGTGTCACTGTTACAGGGACATTTCGAGTTTAGAATTGTTCGAATCATCATATTTTTGGATACTTTTACATTAATCGTTGTTGTTGGTGTTTACTAACATTGTTTAGCCTCACCGTTGGTTATAAAATTGCATATGGTCGAGTTGTGAATGTAATTTTGTGTGGTTTGTGTGGGTCAGAATGTTAAAAACAAATCAATGAGGGACCTTAAGGTAAGGTGGTATTGTTCAAGTTGATAATTATATATATATATATATGTATATATATATATATATGTATATATATATATATATATATATATATATATATATATATATATGTATATATATATATATATATATATGTATATATATATATATGTATATATGTATATATATATATATATATATATATATATATATATATATATATATATATATATATATATATATATATATATATATATATATATATCTCGTATCTTGTGGGTCGTGCTCAGGTAATGTCAAGAAAGTGTTATTTTTGTCACACGTCGGATATGCATTTTGATCACTTCACATAGTTTTAGCGATATTTGTGTTACCTTGTAATCTTTATGTGGTCAAGCTGGATAAATAGAATACTATGTTTATCATATTATTGCTTGTTTGGTATGGTCGTATAACAAATAATTGTTGGATTTGCTGCTAGTTTGTAACAATATATCCGCGATGTTTTATGTCATATCTGTGGTTTTATGTTGTGTGAGTTGTAACTAAGTAATGTCAAAGATTTTGTTATGCCAGTATGAATTAATGTCGGTTGTGGTTTATGAGTAATGTCAATAAGATGTAATAAGTGTCGGTTTGAGGGACAGGGAAGTTGTTTAATGGTGAACTTCGGGGACGAAGTTCCTTTTAAGAGGGGAAGAGTAATGTCGCAAAAGAAAAATGATATAATTGTAACAATTTTGTGGTATTCTAAAGTATGTGAATGATTGTTTGAATAGTTTTATATGATTGTTTTGGTTAGCTTCATGGTGGTTGTAGTGCAATTGAGTAAAAGTTTGTAATTGTTGAACGAAATAGCATGCTGTATACTTTCTTTCGGTAGTTATTCGTTATGATGACTTGAGAATTCAGTGTTATTAGCAGAAGGGTTGTTGTAAGGTTAACGTAATCGGGTATAATGAAACATATGTGGTGTAAGTTAGGAACATGTGTTGTTGTGAATTTGTGACTAAACCGTTGAGTTGTGTGTCTTGCAAGTGGAAATTGTTGACCAGGTGATGAATGATTGTATAGTTTCGTAGTTGTATTGGTGCATGTTTGAATAATATGAGGTTGTAGTGCAAGTGATAGTCGAATTGATCATCCTTATGGTTGGTATCTGTTCAGTAAATAAAAAAAGATGTAGTAACTCGTTAGGGATTGTGTGTGTGTCTGGTGTTAGGTGGTTGATGATGATGATGTTCGATGCACATACGTAGGGGGATAATATTTGCTAAACAGTTTTGTTGACCTGTGTCGGGTAAACGGTGGTGTTGACTTGGGTGTCTTTGTCGTGTGATTCGGGAGAGAAGGAGTCGAACTTCGGGGACGAATTTCTTTTGAAGGGGGGAAGACTGTAATACCCGTCCTTTAAGGGACTCGTTGACTGACGTTGACCGACCTTAGTGATATGTCTTAGTCTGTAGGAAGCCTTACGAGCGTTGGCTGGTGAAGTGATAAGCGGTGAGTGAGTAGTACTCGATCTAGTCAAGGCTACTCGATCGAGTAGCTTGAGTACTCGATCGAGCAGGGGTCACTCGATCGAGTAAGTTAGTTACTCGATCGAGTAGCGTCTTTATAGCGGGGGTTTATAATCGTGTTTTGATGGAATCGCAAATCATTTCCGCCTCCTTCCTCCAAACCTAGATGTCGTCTTTCCTTATTCCCTTCACCATAATCCCTTCCATTGGAGCCTCTGAGGATGCTTATGCCTTGGGTATAGGTCGCTTGAGTCGGGTAGCGGTCCTGACGCCGGATAGCTATGCGTAGGTATGTCATCGTCATCATATTTGTCGTTGTCATTTTCAGTGAGGGTTGTAGTGGTTGTGATGGATTATTGTACTGTATGTATAAGTGTATTGCTTGCTTGGTTGATGTCATGTGATTGAACGTGGAATCACTGCGGTTGGCTAAAGGTAAGTTCGCCTACTCAGTACTATTGGTTGTCTAGAGTGTCTTGTGATGTGGTTTGGTTGTTGTTACATCAGTATGGTTGTCGGATTGTGATAGTTGGCTGGTGCTGTGCTATTGTCTCTATCATTGTCGTAATACATGGATTGTGATTGGCTGTCTGTGATCTTCGGGCGTGTCCCTGGCTGAGTGGAATCACTTGCGGGAGTGGCTTCACGCCTTTGGTTAGCCCTCTGTGGAACCCGCCACAGGAGGGGATGTGCACATTAAGGAAACTTGGGTTTATCGCTCTGTATGATGAGCAGGGATTTGGTGGGTACGGCTGCGGTCCCCCACTGGTAGGGCTGGTCTAATGGACAGTCGGTGATGGTGATTGGTTGGAGCAGTTGTGACTTGTGTGTATGCTTGGTTGTGTCTGTAGTGTGTTGGCTGTTGTGGTTGTCTCTTTCCTCAGTTACTGACATTGTGTGGTTTGTCTTCTTGTTGTTTCTGTTGTGTCTGCCGTGATCCCTTATGGTGAGCAGGCAGTCTTAGCAGGTGATGTCTTGGATGGTAGCTGGAGTCTTGGCGGGATGAGTCCTTCATGAGTCACGATAAGAGTAGTTCACATAGTGGTGTTGAGTTGTATCTTTTATATCAGTAGTTGTGTTTAATTTTGTAATAAACTATGATTGTTCTTTTATCGACTTTTGATGATTACTATCCTCGGGCAACCGAGATGGTAACGCCCTTATATGCTATGGAAGGTCTTGTTAAGGCTCCTTGGTATATGGGGGTGTTAAAGTTTAGGAGACGTGAGAAATACTATGATATTTTTAGTTTTGACACTAGCTTGGAAGATATTGAAACTCTCCTCTTTGGAAATGGTCCGATTCATTTGGAGGGTCAAGAAAATGGGGATGAAAATGACGATATCATGAACCTCAATGTTGAGAAGTTGACTCCTCCACCTCCCACTTCCTACCAATTTACTTGCCTTGATAAGCATGAAGATCTTTCCCGACTTGATGAGTGTAGCTCGGTCACTTCAAGCAAAGAAACCCCAAAGAAGATTGATGAAAAAGAGGAAGGTGAAGTGTTGATGATAGAAGATGAAAAAGGAAAAGAGGAGTTGAAGCTTAAGGTTGGAGAGGATCACACCAATGTCATCCCTCCCAAACTTGATTTTAGCACTAATACCTCTTTAAAAATGAAGCCAAGGGTTGAGAAGAAGAAACCAAGGAGATGGAGAAAGAAATCAAAGGCTAAAGGAAAATTTGACCCCAAACTTGAAAAGGAAGAAGCTCTTGCCCATGACAAGAAAAAGCTTGAGGAAGAAGTGGCCCGGAAATGGTTGGAAGTGCACCATGCAATGAATGGTGTACATGAAGTTTTGTCAAAGCTTAGGAGCTCTTGCTCCATGGAAAAGTTTGAAGTTGGTAAGGGAATAGCGGGATTCCAATATGGTGATCTCGGTTGATTGAAGCCTCCTTAATGAAGAGGTTTGGTGGAGCTACTTAAGAACCACCGCAATGTATATATTCTCCTTCTCTTTAATTAAGTTTTTACCGCATTTTGCATTTAGCGGCATGGTCCGAATAGGAGGTAATATAAATTAGCTCTCTTTGCATTCATACAGTATAGTTGCATCATATTTCAATTCCGCATATAGAATAGATCATGCATTGCATACCTATTTGAAAATCACAAAAAAAAATTTGGAAAAATTTCAAAATTTCAAAAACATGTATTTCATTTCCAAATTTCTTCCACACATTTATTTCCATTTGAAAGATGTAAATAAATAAGTGTGGGAAGGAAATTCTATCATGCAAAAATACCAAAAACATGTTATTTATTTTCAAATATTCAAAAAAATCCAAAAACATGTCATTTAATTTTGGAAAACTCAAAAACCAACAAAAATATGTTATTTCATTTCAAAACAAATTTCAAAATCCAAAAATATGTTATTTATTTTTCCCTATTCTCTCCCTATACTTTGTTCCATTGAGGACAATGTAAATTTCAAGTGTGGGGAGGGAAATATCTACTTTGTGCATATTGTTTATATTTGTATATATAGTTGTTAATTTGAGAAAATTACAAAAATGCCTAAAAATTGAAAAATTTCAAAATTTCCGAAAATATTGCATTGTTTATATTATATATATTGCATTTGTCCTAACCATTTTGATAGGCAACACATGAATCATCGGAGAAGACGTTGGTAAAATTCTTCCAATTCTTTCTCTTTTATCCTTCCTTTTCTTTTTGTATATATTAGCATGGAGGAGGACGGGATTTTTTTTGATGTGGATGTTCCTTTTGGGAACCGCTTTGGATATGATTGTGTTGTTGGTGTGTTGTTAGGAGTAGAACTTGTGTGCATTTAGACTAGAAATGTATATATGTGTTCACTCTTGCATTCACGTAGCTTGTTCATATGTTTAGTTGCATTTCATACACGTTGCATCTTTTTGTAAATAGTTGCTTAGCTAGGGAGTCTAAATGTGGAGGGTATATGTCGCCAATGATGATAATTTGTTTTGCCCGTGTCATTTCCCTCTTGATAGCTTGTGCCTTTTAATGACACATGTTAGGGTTTTTGCTTGCAAAAACCGGGAAGTCTAGCTTAACAACCGAGTTTCAACCACCTTGTGAGACCGTGTTAGACCCGAGACTTGACCTAGGACCGATATAGCTATTCAAATGTGAGGATAGAGCCTCCATATGGCCGGTCCATCAAACCGGTCCCGTTAGGTATTTGTGAGTAGTTCTCCTTGCGTGGTGTGTCATGTCAAAACGCATAAGTATAGAGCTTGTTCCTTGATTCCGTAGAAGTGTTGATATGCATATTGAGACAATTTTGTTCAATAAAGTAACCTCACTATAGCCAAATAAGCTTATTTTTCACCTATTTGATCATTTTTCCCTTTTGTTTACCCAATTTGTGCCTAAGCCTTGTCATTCTATCTGCTAATGAAATAACTACATTCCATAAACACCTCACCTTTGTTGAGTAGTTCGTCTTTGTAGTTGTTTTGAGAAGTATAATTGGGTAGGAAATTTGATTTTTATTGAGGTGAACGGTCCGAAATATCACAAAAGTGAAATGAAGCTTGATGGTTGGCCAATTTTGCAATTGTTGAGGAGGTTACAAGTGAAGGAAAAGAAAGAAAAAAATGTAGAAGAAAAACAAATAGAAAAAGAGAAAAAATGAAATGAAAAAAAAAAAAAAAACAGAAAAGAATATATATTTTGTGTCAAATAAAGGGTTGATGGATTTGTAATTGATCTTGTTTTGAAATGAATGAAATGAATGGATAGAAATGACAATCTTTGCCAAATTTTGTGGAGGAATTATTTTGCATTTGTTATGTTTTAGTAGATTGGTTAGATGTGGCGACTACTCGATCTTTAGCCCCACATATCCTAAAATGGTGCTTGCACCGAACCCTTTTCATCTAACCCAAGCCCCATTATAACCCGGTTGCCTCTCTTGTATGTGCATCGTTTTGACATTTTTCTTGCGGATTGGATGGAGTACCATATTATAATGCGGGCACGCTTTGCAAGTCGAGTTAGGGGAGTGATTTTGGTTACTTTTTGTCACAAAAATCACCCGGTTTTTCATTTGAGCGACTAGTGAAACCCGTGAGAGTCGGTCTTGTGTCTCCTTTGGTCAAAGGTTTGATATGGAGTCGAATCTTGTGTGTGTCGTGTCATTCTTGGGAGTATAGCGAAGTACTTCCTCTTTCTCTCCTAGAATTTGTTTCTTAGGCACTCGTGTTGTCAATGTAGGCTACTTGAGCTAGAATTAGGGGATAGACACCTTGGTATGACCCGGAGACGACATCCTCCACTAATGACTCTCTTTGTTCGATTTCTGAAAGCAAAACGACCGCTTAAATGAGGAAAGCGGTTTGATTTTTGTGATGCATCTTATATGTTAACTTGTGCTTAATTGAATGATTGCATCAAAATTTTCCGTAAGCCCCACTTGCCTTGCAAAGGAGCACATATCTCATTGTGGTTCGTTGTGAGTTGAAGGGATGGGGAAGGCCCGTTAATTGCCTCTCATAGGAAACTAGTAGTTTAGATAGTCCTTTTATACTACGGGTCTTAGTTTATTTAATGAGCTCACTCGAGGACGAGAAAGGTTTAAGTGTGGAGAGATTTGATAAGTATAATTTTAGTGTCATTTTACCCCATATTTAATCCTTTACTTGACTCGATTTTTGTGCCCTTTAATCGACTTAATAGCTCATTTTATTTACTAATTTATAATAATTAGTTGCATTAGTTATATTTAATATTTAGTCGGTTTTATATAATATTAGTATCATTACTATTAATTTATTATTATATTAATTTAATGTATAGGCGAGACGGGAAAGCAAGGCGGAATAAAGACGGAAAATGGTGATGCAAGCAAGTTGAGACGGGTCAAAGTGCAAAATAAATCAAAAGAAACCATGATAAAAGTCAATTGTTGACTTTGACAACCCCTCCATTAACCAACAGTATTCATCATCAACATTTCATCCTTTCACCATTTCACCATTCATCAATCATCATCACCATTCACCAAAGCCTGAATCACCATAGTCCGCCATCACTATTCATCTCCATCATTAATCAACCCGACATCAACCCATCTCGCACCACTACTCACCTCCATAATCCATCCCCTGCTCCTCCGTTTTCCTTCGCCATCAATTCAACCATCATCGTCATTCCACCTTCATCATCAATCCACCATCTGCATCCTCCGATTCATCATCAATCAACCTGCATTCATCACCTACCTCAATTCGTCCCCTGCATCCAACCTCCATCGTTCACCCATAAACTCACCACCATTGCAACCACGGCTCACCTTTGTCAACAACCTGCCATCACCACCATCAGCCAGACCAAATAACCCGACACCACCATTCATCACCATTAAACTCGACAACCACCGCTCACCTCCATCATCCGCCATCATCAACACCACCTTGCCACAATCTCCAATCAACCATGGCTGCCCAAAACCGCATCTCCATCACCATCTCGACTAATTCGACAAACACCACTGCGCATCATCAATTCATCAGGAATCGTTCTCTGAGCTGGCCGACCGGCCGCCGCCTCACCGGCTCCCAATCCGCAACAAACCTCAAGATGGCTCTTAGCCGGTCAACCGTCTGCCGACACCCTCACCGGCCCTAAATCCTATCAATTTCACCTCTTTTTTCCAGGAGGTTTCCAGCCGGTGCACAGACGGCGGCCGGTGAGCCGGCACAGACCCATGTTGCTGCGATTTGCGTGTTGTCGTCGTTTGCTCCTTTTCCCTTTTTGTTGTTTTGTTTGTTTTAACGAGTCATGTGTCGTCTATTTTGGCTTAGTGTATTATTATTATTAGTATTATTATTATTATCATATTATTATTAGTGGTGTTACTATTACAATTAGTATAAAAGGACACTCTCACCTTAGATTAGAATTAGACAATCAATTAGACTAGTTAGTTTAGTTCTCTCTCAATATATTTTAGAACCCTAGAAATTATTTTCCTCTCTTCAATTTTCCTCTACTCAAGTTGTAATATTTATTAAAAATTAATGCAATTACTACTTAGCTTATGCAAGTTCTTCATTTTCTCAATAGTTTACATTTAATATTTGGGTTGTATTTGGAAGGCAAGAAGATATTCATCTTTCATTATTTTCCAAGCTTGTTCATTTCCTCTTAGTTGGTATAATTCTCATCTTTTGTTTACATTTACTTCATTAGTTTACATCTTTTATGTTGGTTAATTGTTATTCACTCAAAGTTACAATCTTTATCATGTTTTCCATGCTTGTTTGTATGTTGTTGGAAATTGTTAGTAATTTCTCACCCATGTACATGAGTGAGTAGTCTTATCTAAGGTCATGGGGGGATCTTGGGTGATTAACGGGGGTGAATTTGGGTTGTTAACCTTTTGAATTGGGTAATTAATGGGTCTTACTCTTGTGCATATGAAGTGCTCGGTGAAATATTTGAACGAAAGTTTGAGTCTTTAATTAGCATGTTTAACTTATCTTGGTGCATTATGCTATTGGATGGTTTTAGAAGTGTTTAATGAGATGCTTAGATGAAATTTGGAGCCTTTCTTAGACATATTTGATCCATCTTGGTGCCTATGCTATTAGATACTCTTTATGCATGTTTGTGATGAGTTTGTCTCAACTAAGTGAAAGCTTGTTTGTAAACCCTTACTCCCATGCCTATGAAATATTTGATGGATTGCTTAAATGAAAGTTTGAGTCTTTCATTATCATGTTTAGTCTATCCTAGGTCGAAAGAAAATGAAAGGCGTATATGGCATGGTCGACACGAGTTTTTCATACTAAGTAAATGCTTGTTGGTTAGCTCTAATTGACTAAGAAACTAGGATCAATCATATGCCTTTATCATTACCCATTTCTTGCTAACAATATTCTCTCCTCCGACTTACCCAAGTGAACTCAAAGACCTTAGCTTTCATTCATTTGATTAGAAGCAATTTCATTTAGTTTAATTTTATATCTCATTTGCATCTTAGTTTAAAATTAATCAACATCTTATTTTTATTTGACTAAAATAGGACTTAAACCGACCAAGTATCTAACCCCCGCCATCTTTGTGTTCGACCCCGATTAAATACTACTTTGTAATTGGGTTTTATAAATTGTTTTTGGTACCGGAAGTGACGACAAAAACCGGTCATCGCCTGCTCTAATAATTGGGAGGAAATTGGTAGTCGCCAAATTGGCGACTGTTAGTGGTCGCCCAAATATTTTTTCAGTCGCCAATTTGGCGACTATTTCAGTCAGTCGCCATTTTAAATGCCCCGAAATAGGAGTTCTTGTAGTGGTACCCGCTAGCTCACACATGTCTTTACCCCATAAAAGCACCAACTAATATCTGCCATTCATGAAACATGAATGACACAGTCAGTGGGGAGTAACTCAGGGTTCTCCCAGCCATATTATATCAAAACACAGATAAATAAGAACATATTATAGCATATGAAACATAACCAAGATACATAAGCACTACAACTTGAGAATAAAATTAAATACATGTGAGGTTAAACAAGAACAATAGCATATGAGACATACATATGAGACAAACCGACCAATGCATCATAAATGGTAACATAACTGTAAGCCAACGTAAATATCATGTGGAATGGATAAAAAGAGGCCAACAATATAATACATGTGAAGGAAACTATAGCCACTTACTTTGAAATCGTTTCAACATACAATGACGGGACATGGCTACTAATGTCACAGGCGTACCTATGGCTTGCATCTCACCATAAATACGAATGAGAACATCAATCCCGCCGATCACATTGATACTACGAGGCTTGCATCTCACCTCCTAGTGCCGATATGATCAAATCCCAAAAGAGGGAGACACCAACCAAACAATCAAAGGTGTCACTTTCACGGTAAATGGCATATGTACAGACTCATAACTATACAAGACTTTTACTCTCTAATACCCGAATTCCCCCGGTAGGACGACGATAATATAATACGGTCTTAGTCTAAATCTGGATAGACTCTCGGAAAGAACGTATCCCGATTAGACATGCGGCAGAATAGCTCGCATCCGAGACTCGAACGATAGAACAGAAGTCGAGTACCCCAATCGCCAGAACAGCACGAAAGTGGCGGAAAAAGAATGAGATAAAACGCACTTGCTAGAACAGCACAAGTGGGCTAAACCCGTACTTGTAAGAACATCACAAGTAGGTCGTAAAAGGAAAGAGATAAACCATACTTGCCAGAATAGCGCAAGTAGGTTAGACCCGTACTTGCCAGAATAGCACAAGTAGGGCGTAAAAGGAAAGAGATCGATAAACCATACTTGCCAGAACAGCAAAAGTAGGTTAGACCCGTACTTGCCAAAACAGCACAAGTAGGGCGTAAACAATGCCAAGATAGTATGCTATACACAATGACACTACCATAAGTAGACAACTGTTGGACCATATAAATATATGTTTATGTTTTGATGATGTCAAGAGTGCTTTATATTCTATGTACTCGTTGCGCGTAATTGTTTGTTTAGTCTTTTAGATTGGACTTACTAATCGCAAGCATTAAGGAATTGTGATGGAAGTATGATGCGTTTATATCATGATCAAGCCCTCAATCAAGGATCAAGGTTTTACAACTGTTAAAGTATTATTCAAGCATTCATGAGAAGATGAAACTCATTTAAAGATTAATCAAGCTTGAATAATGAAGAAGCCTACATTCGAAGATCTCCTAAGAAGATTAAAATAGAGTAGGTGGTTATCTCGTAATGGTAACGTAAGAATGCACTTCTTAGATTGGTAGAGTTGTAGCCTCACAGCTATAACATTGCTTATATAAGAGCTCAATATTATAGCTCTTCTACTATAACATTGAGATGTCAAGTTTATATAATACACTACTAAAATGTTTTCAAATTGTTTTTGAAAAATGTTTTTGTTTCTTTTAAATGTTTTAGCAAAAAGTATTTATTTTACAAGCTAAGGAAGCCTATATTCATATTAAGCGTGGTTTTTATTTTAAACTTATAATTAGTAATTATGTTGAATCAACTTATGAGTTGAGTCATATTACTAATTAGGATTTCTAATACTACACACTCTTAAACCCTAAATCTAACCTAATGTCAAGCTAGGGTTTTCACGAAAAACGAGGCCTATGAGCCGTGTTGCTCTCGTGTAAACCTAACAATATAAGTTAAGTATTGTTAAGATTTTATTCTCTAAAATTATATTAACATATCTTTTATATTTAGCATGATATGGTTATATATGATAAAATATTTTTGTTATGGAAAAATCTTATCATATCTTAAGATTTAAGAAAAAGATAATAGGTGAATAATTGATAAAATTATCTTTTAGTTATTCACTATCTTTTTTTAAGATTTTAAGGATAGAAATAATATGATATGATTTGTTTGCATATCATATATTTTGGCTATCTAGGGATTTAAGGAAAATATATTAAGTATATATTTGATTGGATTATCTTATAATTATCCTATATCATTTCTAAGAGATTGCTTAAATAAAATAAGGAAAGTTGTTATGATTTTTCCTTATTGTCATTCGGCATATCTAGGGCATTAAGGAAAGAATATTAGGTGAATATATGATAAGATAATCTATTAACAACTTATATCTTTTCCTAAGATTTTATGGATAAAAATAATAAGATATGATTCTATTTTCATATCATATTATTTTCGGCCATATTAGGGTTTCAAGGAGACCGAAACTCCTCTCACCCTTGCTCCTCTTTTACTATAAATACTTTACACTTTGCTACATTTGAAAGCAAGACCTTTGAGCATAACTTTGATTTGTTTTCAAAAAGCAAAAACCGTGTTTTAAAGCAAGAAAACCGTTTTGTTATTTTTCGAAAAAGGTCGTGTGATTTATAAACTTGTGCATTCGTTCTTTCATTATCGTTATAAGATAATAGTGCTTAATTGATTTCTTACTCGTTTATTAACGTGAACTTTTAGTAAAATCATTAGTGCTTTGTTATTAGCGTAAGTTAGTCACTCGAGTATTTAATGATACTCACTTGAGTTACAACTAGGGTTAGTTGTACGAGTTGGGTTAGTAAATTTGTAATCCGTAGAAAGGTACTAAATTTATTAATCGAGAATAGTGGGCGTAGGTTTCGATTTGTGAAACTGAACCACTTCAAAAATCGTGTGTGTGTGTCTCTCTTCTCTTTCGTTTGTTTCGTTTTATTTACGCTTTGTTTTAATTCATTAATTAGTTGATTAGTTAAAGTTTAATAAATAAACTTTAAATAATTAATTATATACCTACAATCGAAAAAAGTGGGCTAAGTTTTTTTAATCCTCAATTCACCCCCCCCCCCAAGTATTTCGGTTATTGATAGACTCTTCAACAACCAAACAACCACCCTAGATCATTACCTTCTCGGTATGCAATAAACATCTCACACCTAAGGCCTGGGTTACAGAACGGAAGCCAAGTATACCAAATTCGTCAAAACAGCACAAAAAAGGTGGGCAAGGAGTGAGATAAACCCGCACTTGCCAAAACAGCACAAGTGAGGTGTAAATACAAGTCAAGCAAAAGCATAGCTGTATAATGGCAATTTCATAAAGACGCGACTCATTTCAATTAACCATCTAAAGTAAATCACCCGTATTTGAACGGTAAATAAATGAGAATGAATGAATTAAAGTTCTTATTATAAATAAAATATGTCATTTCATATATTTATGACGTAAATAATTAATAAGTTCCACATTTACGATTCACGTGAGAAATATATAAATGAACGATAAATAATGAATAAGACATAGACAAGGAGCTCGAATGACACAAACAACATGAACTCCATTCACAATTCAATTTTATTGTATATTCACAACCCCAAATTATCCATATAACCAAAGACCGTTGCAATTACGACATACCCACCATGTCTCGACAATGAACACCCACAACATGTAACGAAGATCGCCGCAAATTACAATACACATACAATATAATAGTAAAACAACACCTCATTCCTCACAAACCAACTTCACCCAATTGATATTATTTGCAATAAACCATCTCAATAACATAAAAACACAATTAAAACATCATCTAACATTAATAATCCAACAAAATTCATCAATAACATGTAAAGGTAGTAACTTTACTAGCTAAAGACTAAAACCCAACATATAATTTCACATACAAGATATAATACCGAGTAACCCATCACCGTTACCTTTTAGCTCTTCAGTAAACAATATTCCGACCCAAAATTAATCCGGGATACTAAAGATTTTACATAGAAAGAAGGAGGAGAAGGAGAGGAGAAGATTGGTACAAAAGTCACCGGATTCGTTGAGAAACGAAGAAATGACATCCGTCTTAAGGTTTGATTTTGTGAAGGCTTTAATGGAGGAAAACACATATTTTCTAAGGGAAGAAGATGAAGGGGAGTTGCTGAAATTTTGAAAATAAAACCCTAAAAGATGGAGTTTTGGTTGTCTTAAAGAGGGTCCATAGGTTTGTTTAGTCCCAAAATCAAAGGCACACGGTTTGTGACTCGGTTTTGCACTTAAAGACTCACGACACGACTTTTAAGGGGGTTTTCGGGTCAATACAAAACCAATTTTTTATGAAACTAAAACACGATTTTGAAAATATAAAACCAAATAAATAATAATACCAAATAAAATCGAGTATTATTAAATTATCAATTTTAATATGTTACCCATAAATATGAAATCGTGGGTGTTACACTAATTGTAATGCCACTAAGTGCGCACTTCGTTAAACAAAAAAAAACTTATTCTTATGTTTAATTTAAAATATTTTTAATAATTCCCTCAAAAAAAATTTCATAATAGGAAAAAATTGTAAAAGGACCTTATGAGATCAAACAATTATTTGTTTAAGGCGGTTTAACTGATGCGAGATGTTGATGTAAATTGATTTTATATAAACAATGGAATTAAAATTGTGCAAATTACACAGGTATAAAAAATTTTGTTACTATAAAAAATGTAATTATTCAAGTTTAAGTTGTATATTTATTAATTACCTCCTTTTAAATTAGTTATCGGGAAATATAGCAAATCACTCCCATAAGTTTGATACTATGTGCAATTAAGCCCAACTTATAAATGTAACAAATAGACCCCATAAGTTTCTCTTGATGTGTAATTATCAACTTATCGTATTATTAAGAATCAATAGGTTGATAAATATTTTTTATTATTATTTAAAGTCAAAATTATTGATTAACTAAAAATCCTAATATTCCTAATTATTTTAAAGCATGCTCAATTATTTTTATATAATATTTATTTATTTTGGTGGAAAAATATGACCAATATGAGAATTTTTAGTGAAGTTACAATGAGAAATAACCTGACCAAAATTTTGTTTAAATTAAATTTGGCTCACAATTTTTGTTGAATATGTAGAATATATTGTATACAATTTTTCATGAATATATTTAAAATGGTCTATAATAGAAAATAATAAGTTTTAGTTAACAAATGGTAGAAAATTTGATTTGGACTTAATTGCATATTTGTGTAAACTTATGGGGCTAATTTGCTACAAGTGAAACTTAAGGAGTTGATTTACACATGGTATCTAAGTTATGGGGGTAATTTGCTACATCCCCGGTTAATTATCTTTAGAAATAAAGTTTTAAATTAAAGTAGTAAAATCTCCCAGTTTTTTGTTTAAGAAAATTAATTTGTAAAGGTAATAATTGAGTTATAAAGTTATATTTAAGATCTTATATTTGAATTATAAATTTCATTTGGAATTAGCATAAATAATGCCCTACGGTCAATAAGTTGACTTTTGTTGACTTTGTGTGACGGATTACCTGTCAGTGGCCGTCACATCCTTTCCTCCTGGTCAACAGAAGTCAATGTTTGTAATATGTTTTGGTTTCGAGACTTGTATTTACTTTTAAACTGTACTTTATCTTAACAAATGTTTCATTATAGTTTATTTTATATACTTTACCTTGGGCAACCGAGTTGGTAATGCTTCCATTTGCTGAAGTAAGCCTTGGTAAGGAACTTTGGTAAATGAGGGTGTTACGTTGGCGGCGAGCGGAGGTGGAGGTGGCGGTAGCGTCAGAGGGTAGTGATAGTGACAGTAGCGTCGGAAGAAAAGGAAGGGTGGAATGGAGAATAAGATAGGTAAGTGGTGGTTGTTGTTGTAGGGTGGCCGGAGGAGGTGGCGGTGGTTAGGGTTTAGGAGGGAGCAATTTAGGGATTTAGGGGTTGGGGTTTGGGATGAGTTCAGTCGAATTGGGAAACGAGGACTTCGCGTGCTTTTTTTTTTATATTAAGTAACTATGCGACAGGTTAATCGTCACATATCCGTCAACAAAGCAGTCAACGTATGTGACAGGTTATCCGTTACAAAAGTTGACTTATGTTGACTTTATGTAACAGCTAACCCGTCACATACCTTGAATACCCTGAATTCAGTTGAGCTGGTATTCAAGGTATGTGACGGGCTATTCGTCACATAAAGTCAACATATGTCAACTTATGTGACGGATTACCAGTCACAAAAGTTGACTTATTGACCTTATGTGACGAGTTATATATCCGTCACATAAGCGTGTCCGTCACAAATCCGTCGATGGTCCATCACAAAACCGAAAAATATGAAGGATTTTCTTTCCCTCACAGCTATTCCATCCTAAACCCCCTATTTTCTATTTTCTAGTAGTATAAGGAGAGGAATTGTAACACCCTGGCTCAAATCCTGGGTTGAGAGCGGTCACTCATGGTGACTCGCCAGGTTGTGTACATGGCCCACAAATAAATACGGGTCCATTTCCAGCGCATTTTGTCCTCACTCATGCGCATCCTGCCCACCTTCCTAGGAGGTCACCCATCCTAAGACTACTCTCAGCTAATTAAGCACGCTTAATTGTGGAGTTCTTTTGCATGGATAACCAGAAAAGAAAGTGTATTTTATTGATATGAGTATTACTTTTAATCTCTTTAAGCACTAGTCATATATTAAGCCTATAATTGGACCTCTTCAAAGGGATACCCCACCCGAATAAAGTTTTCGGTTCAGTGGAGTATTACAGGAATAATCCACACTAGACTAGTCATATTTCACTACAAAGTGTTCGTTTGTTTTTTCTACGGTCTTCGAAGCGGTGAACAACAATTCATTGGCTCACCTTTGGGTTACTGAATCAACAATAGGATTTCCGCATGATTTCGTTTTGGAAAGCCGCACGAGTCATCAACCATAACAGTGGCGGATCTAGATTTGCGCGGCCTTATAGGAACAGATGCAGATTGAAGTCTTGTAGCAGCAATACCGACGAGGATAGCTGTAGCCTTACTCCTCGTGGATAACACCAACAAATTGATCTTCAATGTCAGCACCATGATGTTTAGCCTTCGCCACCATGTTTGACCATATTTTCAGAGATGGTAGAGGTATGTCAGTATGTGTCCATTAAGATGATGATTAAGAAACTTGAATGAGCAAAAGAAAGAGATGAGCGGTAGAAATAGTCCCACAGAGCATTCCAAATTTGCTTACACAAATTCGTAAAATTGTAAAGTGACAAATACAAAAATGAGAACAAAATATAATTTTATGAAATTTGAGTGATAGGGTTTCAATCTCTACTATAGTCCACTGATTCCATTTTTACACAATATTAGAAAGGGACATAAAGATGATTTAAAGGAGGGTCTTGTTGACTTGAATCTCATTTATTAAATCATTTTTTTAGTTGAACTCGATGACATGAATTTGATGTTTGATGACGAGTCTTAAGAGAATGATTGGGTTTTATGAGTATTAAAGAGAAATAAATTGAATTCTTTATGGTCACTATTTTTTATTTTTTTTATTTTTTTGTGAATAAGGTAAATGATGGAAGATAAGTTGTATTTATAGAGAATTAAATTAGACGCTCAACCCTCATTTCATCAACTTTATTAGACTTGGGAGTCCTGCGGCCCATTTGAGTAACCTATTTAAGTGAGCTTGACTAGTTTAGTAAAATCGACCATTTTCTTGGGTTTTGTCACTTTAAATTAACGGGCCGAACAAATAATTAAAATGGACTACTAAAATGGACTACTCTAACTGAAATTCATCCAAAGTAATTATATTATTTTGTATTTTCTTTGAGAGGTCAACATTTTGACTTTTGACTTCCGACATGACATTTACAAAAATTTTACGTGCCAACACTAGTTTCTTGATACGTTGTCGCAATTTCTTATATCAAAGCGTTTTTTTCCCATTTACAAAAGTAAACTGGTTACTTCACATAATTATGCAATCATTTTTATTTACTGTAACACTAATTTGTCACAGAGACAGTTGGTCGAGGGACTTATCATTTGTCATTCAAATGATCATACTCCGTAGTATTGTTTCATACTTTCATCTAGTACTTATGGGTTATGTGAAGTATGGACTAGTTACTGTCGATTTATCAACGCTATGCACGTTAATGTTTCCCTCCCTCGTTTGTTTGTTCGTATATGTCTGTTGCTAATTAATACTCCGTGTTTAATACTCCTGATCAACACCAAAAAAGAAATTAACACTCCGTGTTGTTTAAGTTAATGTAATTAGTTTTTTTTTTTTTTTTTTTTTATAGAGTGTAATTAGGGTTTTTGCTTGATTACTAATCCTAATAGTAGAGTTATCCTAATTAAAATCTGGTGTCAGTTTTCTAATTGAAGATTTAGAGAGTAATTAAGTATCCTAATCCAACTCTAAAACTATGCTTTCTCCTAATAATAATATAAATACACAACGTAATTACCCTATTTTATTACAACACAAATAAAACTCACAACAATTCCCATACAAAGAATTAAGCTAAACCTCCTGTTATTACATTGATTAGCATCACCATTAGGGTTTTATTATTCAGCTTTCTTTGATCATATTTATCTTGTAAAAATGGCAGGTTTTAATCTACCAGTGGGTTACAAGTTCGAACCGACAAAAGAACTTCTTGTTGGGTATTTCTTGAATAAAAGGCTAAGCAACCAACCATTGGACCCATGCTACAACGATGTTATCATGGACTTTGATGTATACAGTAATCATCCTGCGAAAATCATGACTTTAACTAAAAGAAAGGTAGAAGAAGACGGTTTTCAACAAGGTTACTTCTTCAGCCCTCTCACGAAATATTCTAAGACTAATAAGAATGGCAAAAATATTAACCGTCTTATCCCTAGTCACGGGACTTGGTCAGAGAAAGCCGGTACCAAGACGATACGTTATCAGAACGAGGTTATTGGGATTCACAAGTATTACAAGTTTAACCCGGATTCTAAATCCAAAGGCAACGTGTTGAACAAAGACGCGTGGATGATGCATGAATACTCGGTTTCAGACAATCAAGATTGGGTATTGTGCCATATTACTAACAAGAAAAAATCTCATAATAAGAGTACTAATAAGACTCGTAAAATAAACATGGTAGTGGATCAGCCGTTGGATAATGAAGCGGGTCCTAGTAAGAGAAGTCGGGTTGATCCACATACATATACTGCATGCATTGACGATATATTATTAAACATGATTTCTGCCAAGGGTGGGGATAAGTGTGCTGATCATGGAGGAGGAGTAAAAAACGACTAGTCTTTAACATTGTTCAAGGATGGGTACAAGCATGCCGTGGAACAAATAGTTACACAAGAAGATGATGACGGTCAGGTCATCGGGGTTCCAGCCGGGGAGATGGCACCAGTACAGGCCGCTGCTGCTGGCGATTTAACATGGACAACAACTAACTTTGATCTACCGAGTCAAGAAGAGTTAGATAACTTGAAGCCCTTCTTAATGGCTTAATTAATTTTTATACTAAAGTTATGCAATTTTTTTGTAGAGATATAGTTTCATGCAATTCTTTTAAGTATTTGTGTTTTTTTGTATTTTTCAAGAACAAATTCTTTTAGCCTGTATGTATTTGGTATTAATTATTGATACAACAACGCCCGGTCAATTTAGTCTGTATCTTCAACTCATCAAGATTTTAATGTTTTTTCTTGATAAATATAAAGATTTTAATGTTGAGTATGAAAACCTAACAAAGTAGTTGTTCTTTGTGTGATGTTTATGAGATTAATGTTCCTAATCGTCTGTATTTGATCAGTGGAAGATTGTAGCAGACTCACTAACGGTTAATTGAGTTAGTTAGGTTATTGTTAATAGAGTTAGTTAGGTTGTTATGACGGGTAGTTATATTGCCACGTCAGCTATAGTTAGTTAGAAGGTTGTTATATACTCCTATATATACTTCTTGTTGTATGTGAACAGGGACGAAGCTAGAGTAAAATTATGACCGGGGCCGATTTTCACTTTGTTCCATTTTACACTTATTTATCACAGATTTTTTTATATTAAATATGGGGGATTAAACTACTTATCAAAATCATTCTCTAGAAAGATAGAAAATTCCCGAACATATGGAGTATTTTATATATGAAGCGTTTTTTTATCACGAACAAACAAATCCAGAACACAAATAATAATAAACCTATTTTTTTAGAGGGTTTTATTATAAATTACGGTGGAATAAAATCGTAAAACAGCCACTAACGGAGTAATAGTAATATTGTTTTAGTAAATTAAGATATCATTATCAATGATAAAAATGATTCCCTATATTTTAATTACAAAAGTCGTCATCGACGTCAATAATATAATTGGTTGAGTTTTGTCCAAGGGCGGAGTATAATCAACACTACTTAAAGAAAATTGTTAAAAGAAAAGGAAAAAAACACTCTCAAAAGAAGCACTTTCAAGTGCTCGAACCCCTGGCCAAAGGAAAGACTCCATATTTCCAAGCACTGTTACCGTTTTGCTACTACAAATTAGTGATATAATTACTACCATATATTACTAATCCCTGACAAGTTCGCCCGGGCCATGGCCCATTTGGCCAGGGCTGAGCTTCGTCTCTGTATGTGAATATTTTAAGTTCATTAATACAATAACATTCGTCATGTATAATCTGTTACAGTATTTCGTAATATTTGATTGACCTATAATTTTTGGCTCAAGTATACGTTAAGTTCATATTAAATATTATGGGACTTTAATATAAAGACGATATTGTGATGGATCGATTAATGTAATTAAACTTTAGGAATTATTAATTCCCTCCGACCTTACCCAAATATAACATGAAGGTTGCTTTTCACGAAGATGCAATGTGTAAGCGAGTTTGACTTTGTGAACAAGTATGTATCCATTGACATATATTCCCTCTGTTCCGGTCATTTATTATCCTATTTTATTTTAGGGTGACTTAGTTAATTGTTGTCCATTTTATTTTAAGAATGAATTTGATGAACAATTTGATAATTCACACTCAATTTGGTCTACTTGTCATTTAGTAATTGACTCTTTTCTTTTTCCTTGGCTTTTGTGCTAAAACCAAAAGACAACAATTAACCGGGACGGAAGGAGTATATTGTATAAAACTAGGATCTTGTGCAAACTAATCTTATTGCAGGAACTTACGAACTACTCCCTTTGTCCCATCATCTGTGACTAAATAAATTGGTTTTTCTAATGTGTGTCCTTAGGGCACATGTTAATAAGTTAATTAAAAAACGATTGTTGAGAATATTTCACTAATTATGGTAAATGTGAGTTTGTGTATCAATCATTCATGATATATTCTCAACAATCTTTTTTTTTTTTTGGAGTTCGGCCCTGTTCTTTTGGACTTAATTTGATTCTAATCGATTGATTGATTCACTTCATTGATTTGATTGATTGATTGATTGATTTATTTCAACAT